>NC_041391.1:671081693-671103212 GCF_002162155.2 Triticum dicoccoides | reverse complement strand
GATCGGCTTCAGTTCAGTTAGCAGCAGTAGCGAAGGAATCGCTCCATCGGGTTCAGTTAACACCCATCGATCGATCGCTCGGGTTCAGTAACGCGTAGCCTGCAGTGCAATCGCTCGGGTTCAGTTAGAGCCCAACGCCTCGCTCGGCTTCAGTTAGAGCCAATGCCTCGCACACACGCGCGTATGTACGAGAGAAACGCGCATCGCTCCGCCCCCGACCTCCCACCATAACCGGCAACTCCCCGAAATGTTCCTCCCCCTTGCTTCTACCATAGTTTTTTCTGTCATGAACGGCCCAAAGAATGTCATGCAGCTGCGTCTCCGGCCCGCCTAGGATGAAAAACCCATTTTTTGTCATGATTTTTTGTCATAGAAGTAGGAGCCCACCACATCTATGATGATACCAGGTTTTGTCACAATTATCGTCATAGAAGTGTCATATGTATGACAGAAAAAAATTCGTTCGGCCCAAAATGTCACGGATGTGTCTTTTTTTTTGTAGTGCCTCTACTAAATTTCATAGCCCATGCTTAGATGAATTTGATGACTTTATGGCTAGACAAGAAAGTTTTAACGCTTATGTTGGTAGAGAGTTAAAGAATAATGCTTTCGAGATAGGACGCGTAAGTGATAATCTGGCTAGAGTTAAAGATGAACTTCACCGCATTAGCAAATATGCTTCTATGGTTGCTACTCAAGCTGAGCAAGTACTTAAAGCTCAAAATGATTTTCTTGATGAATTAAATAATAAAAATGACTTTGCTATTAGAGTGGCTACTAGAACTGGTAGAATGACTCGGGAACCTTTGTATCCTGAAGGCCACCCTAAGAGAATCGAGCAAGATTCTCAGAGAAACAATTTAGAGGCACCTAGTTCTTCTAAAAAGAAGAAAAGGAAAGACGGTAAGACTTTTAATGCCTCTAGTGAACCTACTATAGACACACCTGAGAATCCCAATGATATGTCTATTTCAGATGCTGAAACACAATCAGGTGATGAACATGAACCTAGTGATAATGTTAATGATAATGTTCATGTTGATGCTCAACCTAGCAAAAACAACGATGTAGAGATTGAACCTGCTGTTGATCTTGATAACCCACAATCAAAGAATCAACGTTATGATAAGAGGGATTTTGTTGCTAGGAAGCACGGTAAAGAAAGAGAACCTTGGGTTCAGAAACCCATGCCCTTTCCTCCTAAACCATCCAAGTCAAAGGATGATGAGGATTTTGAGCGCTTTGCTGAAATGATTAGACCTATTTTCTTACGTATGCGCTTAACTAATATGCTTAAAGTAAATCCTTATGCTAAGTATATGAAGGATATCATCACAAATAAAAGAAAGATACGGGAAGCTGAAATTTCCAGCATGCTTGCTAATTACACTTTTAAGGGTGGAATACCAAAGAAACTTGGAGATCTGGGTGTTCCAACTATACCATGCTCCATTAAAAGAAATTATGTTAGAACTGCTTTATGTGATCTCGGAGCCGGTGTTAGTGTTATGCCTCTCTCTTTATATCGTAGACTTGAATTGAATAAGTTGGCACCTACTGAAATATCTTTGCAAATGGCTGATAAATCAACTACTATACCTGTCGGTATTTGTGAGGATGTGCCTGTTGTGGTTGCAAATGTCACTATCTTAACGGACTTTGTTATTCTTGATATTCCCGAGGACGATAGTATGTCTATTATCCTTGGTAGACCTTTTCTTCATACTGCAGGGGCTGTTATTGATTGCAACAAAGGTGATGTCACTTTTCATGTTAATGGTAATGAGCATACGGTACACTTTCCGAGGAAACAATCTCAAGTTCATAGCATCAATTCTATTGAAAAAGTTCCAACTATCATTTTTGGAGGTTTTGAATTTCCTCTTCCTACTATCAAGAAAAAGTATGAAATTCTTATTGTTGGGGATTTTCATATCCCCATTGAGGTAACTTAGTGTTATTCGAAATTTCTCCGGTTCCGTGTTATTCGTAATGAGTTTGTTAATAAGACTTGATCAACCTTGTTAGTGGGTTCATTTTGATGATCACGAGATGGATGAAACTAGAAGGCACAACCTTCTGTACCCTATTTTTACTTTCTATTATTTAGAATAAATAAAGCAAAAATAGTATTATCTGTCTGTTTTCTGAATTATCCGTGCATTAAAAAATAGTCCGAAAATAAAAATGCTCCAAATGCCCTATAAATTTAGTATGATTTTTTCTAGAATATTTGAGGATTTTAGGCACTGAAAACACTGCAGGAGGGGCAAGCACCAGGCCACGAGAGAGGACGCCCCCCTGTAGGGCACGTCCCCCTGTCTCGTGGGCCCCTGGTGTCTCCCCTCCACTTATGCCAGCACCCACATACTTCATCTTCTACCCAAAAAAATCCCCATCCAGCTCAAGCACGAGTTCTAGCTCGTTTTGCTGCGATTTTCGATCTCTTAGCTCAAAGCTCCATTCACAAAACTGCTTTGGGAGATTGTTGCTTGGTATGTGACTCCTCCATTGGTCCAATTAGTTTTTGTTCTAGTGCTTTATTCATTGCAAATTTTTACTGCATAGGTGACCATGTTCTTGAGCTTGCATGTTAAATTTTTGAGGTCCCAAGCAATTCCAATGCATGATATAGGCTCTAGGCACTGGTAGGAGTAGTTGCTATCAATCTTGTTTAGTTTTATTCACTTTTATTTTGAAGTTACTAAAATTGCAGAAATTTTCAGAAAATGTTAAGGAGGCTTTTTAAAGGCTCTTCTAGCCAAAGCTCTCAGGAAAAACAAGCCAAAGAGAAGGAAAAAGCCAAGTACAATCTTCCTCGCTTAGCGGAAGTACGGTCGTGCGAATGGCCATGTGAGGATTTCTTGAAAGAAGCCAGAATTCATGAAGACTTTTATGCTTTAATTGAGACTCCAGGCCTCACCGGTTTCATCAACGACCGAATCGATCAGTATTTCTTACTTACCAATACTTTCATGCAAAACTTTTATTATTATCCTAAGAAATCACCGCCTGCAGTATCATTTCATTTATATGATGAATTCAAAGAAATGTCTTTACGTCATTTTTGTGCGGTATGTAGGATACCTTATGAGGGAGAATTAGATGAACCACATCGTGATGATGTGGGTGGCTTGCTTAATACTATTGCTGTAGAGGAGCCAAAGAAGGGCTCCGAGGCGAAGGTCTCTAGCATACACTTTCCTGTTTTACGCTATTTTGCTATATTTGCTAGTAGATGCTTGATTGGTTGTGGAAATAGTGGAAATTTGAGCGTTCCTGATATTATCATTCTTCAACATGCTTTGCTTGGGGACAATACTTTTAGTGTGGGTGCCGTCGTTGCTAAACGGCTAGCCCTGAATCGTACAAAAGGTCCCATATTTGGAGGTATCTATGCTGCACGTCTTGCTAAATATTTTCAGATACCCATTAGGCACCATGAGGAGGATGAGATAAAATTGCATCCTCACATTTTAGATTACAAGAGCATGGTAGCACACAACTTTATTGTTGACAACGAAGAAAATATGCTCTTGTATAAACTTAGATTTAATAAGAAACATATTGAGATTATTATTTTGCCTGCGCCCCTGTTGTTTGATTTGCTTGCAAAAAATCGTCTTGTCGCGTCGGAAGCGGTGAACAACCATCTATCCCAAGCTTTCACTCCAGAACCTGAACCTGAGCCAGAACCTGAACTGGACCCTTATCATGCATCATTTGTCCAGTGGGATCCGGAGATGACCAGCCAGTGGTTTCCTGATTACACTTCCCACTACACTGGGGAGAGTAGCGGCGGTCCTTCGTATTAGACCAACTTAGGCCAAAAGCCTAAGCTTGGGGAGTACGTATTTCTCACCGACTTTACATTCATGTTCACACACTAGTCGTCGATGCTCATACTCTTTCATTGTATTATCCATGCTAGTTTAAATTTCTTTTTCTAGTTTTCTTCTTGTGTGTTTGATAAACCTTGAGAAAAACCAAAAAAATTAGTTAGTTCAATTTCCATGCTTGTAGTAGAAATTAAAATGAAAAACCCCAACATATTTCTAGTTCTTCTTCTTACTTGTTGAGAGCTTTCCCGTGTAAATAGTTTTATTTTATTTTTTTGAGGGTCGGGAAGACCATATTGAAAATGCTTAGTGGCTCTTATATGCATGATTGTCTGTTTAATTTAGAGCCCATATTACTTGTCTTCTCTCCTGAGTTGAATGCTTGCAGATTCCAGCTTAGTCCAATGCACGTGCACTCTTATTATTACACACATCGTTCGGTCGTGCAAGTGAAAGGCAATAATGACAATATATGATGGACTTATTGGGATGAGAAAAACTGGTATGAACTCGACCTCTCTTGTTTTTGTAAATATGATGAGTTCATCGTTCCTGAGTCAGCTATTTTGAAGTAAACATATTTGCAGTGACATTTAGAGATTATAGTTGCTTGTGCCATGCTTGATTAGTGATGACCCACAAGTATAGGGAATCTATCATATTCCTTTTGATATGTAAGAGTGTCGAACCCAACGAGGAGCAGAAGGAAATGATAAGCGGTTTTCAGTAAGGTTTTCTCTGCAAGCACTGAAATAGTAGGTGATATGTAGTTTTGTGATAAGATAAATAGTAACGAGCAAAAAGTAAATAAAGTAAATAAAGTGCAGCAAGGTGGCCCAATCCTTTATGTAGCAAAGGATAAGCCTGGACAAATTCTAATAATGAAGAAGGAGCTCCCGAGGACACATTGGGAATTATAGTCAAGCTAGTTTTCATCATGTTCATAAGATTCGCGTTCGGTACTTTGATAATTTGATATGTGGGTGGACCGGTACTTGGGTACTGCCCTAACTTGGACAAGCATCCCACTTATGATTAACCCCTATTGCAAGCATCCGCAACTACAAAAGAAGGTATTAAGGTAAACCTAACCATAGCATTAAGCATATGGATCCATATCAACCCCTAACGAAGCAACGCATAAACTAGGGTTTAAGCTTCTGTCACTCTAGCAACCCATCATCTACTTATTACTTCCACATGCCTTCCTCTAGGCCCAAATAATGGTGAAGTATCATGTAGTCAACGTTCACATAACACCACTAGAGGAAAAGATAACATACATCTCATCAAAATATCGAACGAATACCACAATCACATGACTACTAATAGCAAGACTTTACCCATGTCCTCAGGAACAAACGTAACTACTCACAAAGCATATTCATGTTCATAATCAGAGGAGTAATAATATGCATAAAGGATCTAAAAATTTGATATTCCACCAAGTAAACCAAATAGCATCAACTACAAGGAGTAATCAACACTACTAGCAACCCACAGGTACCAATTTGTGGTTTCGATACAAGATTGGATACAAGAGATGAACTAGGGTTTTGAGAGGAGATGGTGCTGGAGAAGATGTTGATGGAGATTGACCCCCTCTCGATGAGAGGATCGTTGGTGATAACGTTGTTGATGATTTCCCCCTCCCGGAGGGAAGTGTCCCCGGCAGAACAGCTCCGCCAGAGCCCTAGATTGATTCCGCCAAGGTTCCGCCTCGTGTGCGGCGGAGTTTCGTCCCGTAAGCTTGCCCACGATTTTTTCTAGGACAAAACCCTTCATATAGCAGAAGATGGACGCCAGAGGCCCACCAGGGGGCCCAAGAGATAGGGGCCGCGCCCTACGGGGGGGGCGCGCCCCCCTGTCTCCTGGACAGGGTGTGGGCCCCCTGGCCTATTTCTTTTGCTCATAAATTCTTATAAAATCCAAAAATCTGTTTCGTGGAGTTTCAGGATTTTTGGAGTTGTGCAGAATAGGTTTCCAACGTTTGCTCCTTTTCCAGCCAGAATTCCAGCTGCTGACATTCCCCCTCTTCATGGTAAACCTTGTAAAATAAGAGAGAATAGCCATAAGTATTGAGATATAATGTGTAATAATAGCCCATAATGCAATAAATATTGATATAAAAGCATGATGCAAAATGGATGTATCAACTCCCCCAAGCTTAGACCTCGCTTGTCCTCAAGCGGAAGCCAAAATCGAAAAATATGTCCACATGTTTAGAGATAGAGGTGTCGATAAAAATAAAATACGGACATGAGGGCATCATGATCATTCTAATAACAGCAACATATATAGATTTTTTCATATAATTTCCTAAGCTCAAGTAATAAGCAATTCACAATGTCAAGTATGGTTCAAAAACTTTATTGGGAACTAACAAACTATAATCTCAGTCATTGAAGCAATTGCAATTTAGGGTAACATCAGAAAGAGTCAATAATAGGGCTTTTCAACAAACTCACATACTCAACTATCTTGTAGTCTCCTATAATTGTTAACACTCACACAATGCTTGTGGTTATAGAGTTTTAGCCGGACACTGAGAAAGATAGGGGCTTATTGTGTTGCCTCCCAACGTATTCACCTTTAGGTGATCTCAACAATGATAGCCTATGCCAAGTTACATCCAATTGGATATATATATCATGATCTTTCAAACACGAGGAGCTTGCCAAAGGATAAAAATAAAAAGGGAAAGGTGAGCATCACCTTGACTCAAGCATAAAGTAAAAACATAAAGTAAAAGATAGGCCCTTTGTAGAGGGAAGCAGAGGTTGTCATGTGCGTTTAGGGTTGATGCATAAAGTCTTAGTGCAAAAGAACGTCACTTTATATTGCCCCTTGTTTGTGGACCTTTATTATGCAATCCATCGCTTTTATTACTTCCACAACAAGTTCGTACAAAGCTTATTTTCTCTGCACTAATAAGTCATGCATATTTAAAGAGCAATTTTTATTGCTTGCACCGATGACAACTTACTTGAAGGATCTTACTCAATCCATAGGTAGGTATGGTGGACTCTCATGGCAAAACTGGGTTTAAGGATATTTGGAAGCACAAGTAGTATTTCTACTTGGTGCAAGGAATTTGGCTAGCATGAGGGGGAAAGGCAAGCTCAACATGTTTGGAAGGTCAATGACAATACACTTTAACTGAGATGTCGGAAAACATAAACCATTACGTTGTCTTCCTTGTCCAACGTCAACTCTTTTAGCATGTCATACTTAATGAGTGCTCCCAATTATAAAAGATGTCCAAGATATATATTTATATGTGAACCCCTCTTTCCTTATCACTTCCTATTAATTTCAACGATGACCAAGGCTACGTTCATCAACTCTCAACAATTTTTATGCCTCATACTTTCTATGTGTGAAGTTATCACTATCCGTAAGATCAATATGAACTCTTTTGTTCTTTCTACTTTCACAAGATCATAGTAACATAGCAAAGCCCTTGACTTAACACTAATCTTTATTATAGATAGCACACGGACTTGATTACATAAAGAAACCACAAAGCAAAACTCAAAACTACTTGATATCAAAAACTTCGAACTACTAGATCAAGATACTACTAAAAGGATTGAACTAAATAAAGCGGTAAAGATAGGAGTGTGATGGTGATACGATACCGGGGCACCTCCCCCAAGCTTGGCAGTTGCCAAGGGGAGTGCCCATACCCATGTGGTTATTTCCTCATAGGTGATGGAAGTGGTGATGATGACGGTGGATAATCGCGCATCGAGCATAAAAGCTCCTCCAACTTGCGGATAATGCCCTTGAGCCCAGCAATATGATCCTTCAACAAAATATTCTCCTGTGTGAGATACTTGTTCTGTATGCGGGCTAACTCAATCATCTTGAAAGCTTCAATCTCTGTTGGAGTGAAAAGGTTAGGTAAAGGTTGAGGGATGTCTTCTTCTTTCACCACCGGAGCTTGAACCTCCATGGCCTTCTTGATCCCTTCATCCTTGTTGATCTCTTCTGGTTCCTCTCTTTTCAACTCTGTCTTCAATAGCCAAGCATCCTTGTCTTCGTTGTTGGAGGAGGGAGAAGTCATGGTGCTCTAAATCTACAACGGAAACAGCTCGAAACAAAAACAGAGGATAATTGCGTGATACGGTGGTCAAAACCTTCGGGAGTATATATAATGAATTTTTACCGACCAAAATACGTAACAGACAAGAAAACAGAGTCCGAGAGGCACACGAGGTGCCCATGAGACAGGGGGCGCGCCCTATAGGGGGGGCGCGGCCTCCTCTCTCGTGGGAGCCTCGTGTCCCTTTCGGACTACTTCTTTCTTCCTAAAATTCTTAAATAATCCAAAACTGATAAAAATTGCCAATCGAGTTGTTTTGGAGTCGGTTTACTTACCGTACCACGTACCTATGCCTTTTCGGAGTCTAGAACGTTCTGGAAAGTGTCCCATATATATTCCTCAGGGGTTATGGTTTCAATAATATTAGTTTCAACATTGATAGGATTACCTGAAATATAATGTTTAACTCTTTGACCGTTTACCACCCTCGGGTTTGTGCCTTCGAAGTTGTTGATATTTATAGCACCAGAATGATAGACCTCCTCGATAACGTAGGGACCTTCCCATTTTGAGAGAAGTTTTCCTGCAAAAAATCTTAAACGAGAGTATAACACATAATCTCCTACGTTAAACTCACCCTTTTGTATCCTCTTATCATGCCAGCATGACTTTTTCTTTGAAAAGCTTGGCATTCTCATATGCTTGGGTTCTCCATTCATCAAGTGAGCTAATATCAAACAACCTCTTCTCACCGGCAAGTTTGAAATCATAATTGAGCTCTTTAATAGCCCAATAAGCCTTATGTTCAAGTTCAAGAGGTAAATGACATGCTTTTCCATAAACCATCTTATAAGGAGACATACCCATAGGATTTTTATATGCAGTTCTATAGGCCCATAATGCATCATCAAGTTTTTTGGACCAATTCTTTCTAGATCTATTACAGTCTTTTGCAAAATTAATTTGAGATCTCTATTACACAACTCTACTTGACCACTAGACTGCGGGTGATAAGGAGATGCGATTTTATGATTGACATCATACTTAGCAAGCATCTTACGGAAAGCACCATGAATAAAGTGTGAACCACCATCAGTCATAAGATATCTAGGGACTCCAAACCTCGGAAAAATAACTTCTTTAAGCATTTTAATAGAAGTGTTATGATCAGCACTACTAGTTGGAATAGCTTCTACCCACTTAGTAACGTAATCAACAGCAACTAAAATATGTGTATAACCATTGGAGGCAGGAAAAGGTCCCATATAACCAAAGCCCCAAACATCAAACGGTTCAATAACAAGAGAATAATTCATAGGCATTTCTTGACGTCTACAAATGTTACCTGTTCTTTGACATTCATCACAAGATAAGACAAACTTACGAGCATCTTTGAAAAGAGTAGGCCAATACAAACCAGATTGTAGTACCTTGTGTGCAGTTCTATCTCCAGCGTGGTGTCCTCCATAGGATTCAGAGTGACACTTGCGTAGGATTTGTTCCTATTCATGCTCAGGCACACAACGTCTAATAATATCATCAACTCCTTCTTTATAAAGGTGTGGATCATCCCAGAAGTAATGTCTTAAATATAAAAGAACTTTTTATTTTGCTCGTATGTGAAACTAGGCGGTATATATTTAGCAACATTGTAATTAGCATAATCAGCATACCAAGGAGCAGTACGAGAAGCATTGACAACCGCTAATTGTTCATCAGGAAAGCTATCATTAATAGGCAGTGGGTCATCAAGAACATTCTCTAACCTAGACAAGTTGTCTACAACGGGGTTCTCAGCTCCCTTTCTATCAATAATATGCAAGTCAAATTCTTGGAGCAAGAGAACCCATCTAATGAGTCTAGGCTTAGCATCTTTCTTTTCCATAAGATATTTAATAGCAGCATGATCAGTGTGAATAGTAACTTTTGAATCAACAATATAAGGTCTAAACTTATCACATGCAAACACAACTGCTAAGAACTCTTTTTCAGTAGTAGCATGATTTCTCTGGGCAGTATCAAGAGTCTTACTAGCATACTGGATAACATTCAATTTCTTATCGACTCTTTTCCCTAAAATAGCACCTACATCATAATCACTAGCATCGCACATAATTTCAAAAGGTAAATTCCAATCAGGTGGCCGAACAATAGGTGAAGTGATCAAAGCTTTCTTAAGTGTTTCAAATGCTTCTACACAATCATCATCAAAGACAAAAGGAATATCTTTTTGCAATAAATTAGTCAGAGGCCTAGAGATTTTAGAAAAGTCCTTAATGAACCTCCTATAAAAGCCGGCATGACCAAGGAAACTTCTTATACCTTTTATGTCCTTGGGACATGGCATCTTTTCAATAGCATCAACTTTGGCTTTATCAACTTCAATACCTCTCTCAGAGATCTTGTGCCCCAAGACAATGCCTTCATTAACCATAAAGTGACACTTTTCCCAATTCAAGACGAGACTAGTGTCTTCGCATCTCTGCAAAAATCGATAAAGGTTGCTCAAACAATCATCAAAAGAGGATCCATAGACGGAGAAGTCATCCATGAATACCTCACAAATCTTTTCACAAAAATCAGAAAATATAGCCATCATGCATCTTTGGAAGGTAGCAGGTGCATTACATAAACCAAAAGGCATACGTCTATAAGCAAAAGTACCAAAAGGGCAAGTAAAAGTAGTTTTAGATTGATCCTGCGCGGACACAGGTATTTGAGAGAAGCCAGAATAACCATCTAGGAACCAAAAATGTGTGTGTTTGGATAGCCTTTCTAGCATTTGATCAATGAAAGGTAAAGGGTAATGATCTTTCTTAGTAGCTTTATTTAACTTACGAAAATCAATTACCATCCTATAGCCTGTAATAATTCTTTGCGGGGTCAATTCATCTTTATCATTAGGAACAACGGTAATACCTCCCTTTTTAGGGACACAATGGACAGGGCTTACCCATTCACTATAAGCAACGGGATAAATAATACCTACCTCAAGGAGCTTTAGTATCTCCTTTCTTACCACTTCCTTCATTTTGGGATTTAATCGTCTTTGAGGATCTCTAACTGGTTTGGCATCTTTCTCCACTGAAATTTTGTGTTGACATAATGTGGGACTAATGCCCTTAAGATCATCCAGAGTATATCCGATAGCAGCTCGGTGCTTCTTCAGAGTTTCCAATAATCTTTCTTCTTCTTTCTCTGAAAGGTTAGCACAAATAATAACATGATATATTTCTTTTTCATCAAGATAAGCATACTTAAGATTATCAGGTAATGTTTTGAGTTCAAACACGAGATCACCCTTGGGTGGAGGGGGATCCCCAAGAATTTCAACGGGAAGGTTATGTTTCAGCATAGGTTCTTGTTTAAGGAACACTTCATCTATTTCTTCCCTTTCCTTCATAAACATATCGTTTTCATGGTCTAGCAAATATTGTTCTAAAGGATCAGTTGGAGGAATAGCAATGGAAGCAAGACCAATAATTTCATCCTTACTAGGTGGTTCCCTTTCACGAGGTTGTCTACTAAACTTAGAAAAATTAAACTCATGAGACATACCATCTATGCCAACAGTGACAATATTCTTTTCACAATTAATCTTAGAACTAGCAGTATTCAAGAAGGGTCTACCAAAAATAATGGGACAGAAATCATCTTGTGGGGAACCAAGAACAAGAAAATCAGCAGGGTATTTAATCTTCCCACACAAGCCTTCAACATCTCTAACAATCCCAATAGATCTAATGGTGTCCCTATTAGCAAGCTTAATAGTAACATCAATGTCTTCTAATTCAACAGGTGCAATATCGTGCATAATTTCTTTATAAAGATCATAAGGTATCGCACTAGCACTAGCACCCATATCATATAAGCCGTGATAACAATGATCTCCTATTTTAACAGAAATAACAGGCATGCCTACAACAGGTCTACATGTTTTAGTATTGGGTCTAGCGATATTAGCAGTTTCACCCAAGAAAAAAATAACATGCCCATCTAAGTCCTCATCCAAGAGATCTTTAATCATAGCAATACCAGGTTCAACATTAATTTGCTCAGGAGGGGTATAAGTCCTAGTATTACTCTTATGAACAATAGTCGAAGCTTTAACATGATCTTTTATCCTAACAGGAAAAGGAGGTTTTTCAACATAAGCAGTAGGAATAATAGGATCACTATATGTAATAGTCTTCTCTTCGACTGTAATAGGTGCGACTACTTTCACTTCAACAGGAGGATTATATTTAAACCACTTCTATTTAGGGAGATCAACATGAGTAGCAAAAGTTTCTCAAAAAGTAGCTACTATCTCAGAGTCAAGTCCATACTTAGAGCTAAATCCACGGAAAGCATCGGTATCCATAATAGATTTAACACAATCAAACTTAGGTGTTATACCTGACTCCTTACCATCGTCGGAACCCCAATCTTCAGAGTTGCGTTTAATTCTTTCCAATAAGTCCCATTTGAAATCAATAGTCTTCAGCATATAGGAACCAGCACAGGAAGTATCGAGCAAGTTGCGATTATCAAGAGAAAGCCGAGCATAAAAATTCTGAATAATCATTTCCTGAGAGAGCTCATGATTGGGGCATGAATACAACATTGACTTAAGCCTCCCCCAAGCTTGAGCGATGCTTTCTCCTTCGCGAGGCCAGAAATTATATATGTAATTACGATCACGATGAACAAGATGCATAGGATAGAACTTTTGGTGAAATTCCAACTTCAATCGCTTATAATTCTAAGATCTCGTATCATCACATAGCCTATACCATGTCATTGCATCTCCCTTCAAAGATAAAGGGAAGACCTTCCTTTTGACAACATTATCGGGAATACCTACAAGCTTAAATAATCCACAAACTTCATCCACAAAGATAAGGTGTAAATCGGGATGCAACGTTCCGTCTCCTGCAAAAGGATTAGCTAGCAGTTTTCCTATCATACCTGAAGGAATCTCAGAGTGAATATTTTCATAAAGTTCAGTAGGTTGAGGAGCATCTCTTCACTCTTCTGGTTGGGGTGAAGATACCCCAAAGAAGCCCCTCAAAGGATTAGTTTCCATAGTGACAAGTAACAGAAAATTTCAGCACACTATATAAATGTTTCCTTACCAAGTTCCACTCACCAAAAGTGCTACACTCCCCGGCAACGGCGCCAGAAAAGAGTCTTGATGACCCACAAGTATAGGGGATCTATCATAGTCCTTTCGATAAGTAAGAGTGTCGAACCCAACGAGGAGCAGAAGGAAATGATAAGCGGTTTTCAGTAAGGTTTTCTCTGCATGCACTGGAATAGTAGGTGATAGATAGCTTTGTGATAAGATAAATAGTAACGAGCAAAAAGTAAATAAAATAAATAAAGTGTAGCAAGGTGGCCCAATCCTTTATGTAGCAAAGGATAAGCCTAGATAAATTCTAATAATGAAGAAGGAGCTCCTGAGGACACATTGGGAATTATCGTCAAGCTAGTTTTCATCACGTTCATAAGATTCGCGTTCGGTACTTTGATAATTTGATATGTGGGTGGACCGGTACTTGGGTACTGCCCTAACTTGGACAAGCATCCCACTTATGATTAACCCCTATTGCAAGCGGCCGCAACTACAAAAGAAGGTATTAAGGTAAAGCTAACCACATCATTAAGCATATGGATCCATATCAACCCCTAACGAAGCAACACATAAACTAGGGTTTAAGCTTCTGTCACTCTAGCAACCCATCATCTACTTATTACTTCCCCATGCCTTCCTCTAGTCTCTAATAATGGTGAAGTTTCATGTAGTCGACGTTCACGTAATACCACTAGAGGAAACGGCAACATACATCTCATCAAAATATCAAACGAATACCAAATTCACATGACTACTAATAGCAAGACGTTACCCATGTCCTTAGGAACAAACGTAACTACTCACAAAGCATATTCATGTTCATAATCAGAGGAGTAATAACATGCATAAAGGATCTGAACATATGATATTCCACCAAGTAAACCAAATAGCATCAACTACAAGGAGTAATCAACACTACTAGCAACCCACAGGTACCAATTTGTGGTTTTGATACAAGATTGGATACAAGAGATGAACTAGGCTTTTGAGAGGAGATGTGCTGGTGAAGATGTTGATGGAGATTTACCCCCTCTCGATGAGAGGATCGTTGGTGATGACGTTGGTGATGATTTCCCCCTCCCGGAGGGAAGTATCCCCGGTAGAACAGCTCCGCTAGAGCCCTAGATTGATTCCGCCAAGGTTCCGCCTCGTGGCGGCGGAGTTTCGTCTCGTTAGCTTGCCCACGATTTTTTCCAGGACAAAACCCTTCAAATAGCAGAAGATGGACGCCGGAGGCCCACCAGGGGGCCCAGGAGATAGGGGGTCGTGCCCTACGGGGGGGGCGCGCCCCTCGTCTCCTGGACAAGGTGTGGGGCCCCTGGCCTATTTCTTTTGCTCATAAATTCTTATAAAATCCAAAAAGTTGTTTCATGGAGTTTTAGAATTTTTGGAGTTGTGCAGAATAGGTTTCCAACGTTTGCTCCTTTTCCAGCCAGAATTCCAGCTGCCGGCATTGCCCCTCTTCATGGTAAACCTTGTAAAATAAGAGAGAATAGCCATAACTATTGAGATATAATGTGTAATAACAGCCCATAATGCAATAAATATTTATATAAAAGCATGATGCAAAATGGACGTATCAATTAGCTATGAGTTATAATGGTTTACCTTGCGTGCCAACATGCTATTAGAATGATTATGATGTGGTATGGTGGGATGGTATCCTCCTTTAAATCAATTGAGTGACTCGACTTGGCACATGTTCACGCATGTAGTTGAATCAAATCAACATAGCCTTCATGATATTTATGTTCATGGTGGATTATATCCTACTCATGCTTGTACTCGGTGTGAATTAATTTTAATGCATGCTTACGACTGTTGTCGTTCTCTCAGTTTGTCGCTTCCCAGTCTTTTGCTATCCTTCACATGTACTAAGCGGGAATAGTGCTTGTGCATCCAAACTCCAAACCCCAAAGTTGTTCCATATGAGTCCACTATACCTTCCTATATGCGGTATTTACCTGCCGTTCCAAGTAAATTTGTATGTGCCAAACTCCAAACTTTCAAATGAAATTTTGTTTTGTATGCTCGAGCAGCTCATGTTTCAACTAGGGCTGCCTATATCTTCCATGCTAGGTGGGTTATTCTCACGAGGAGTGGACTCCGCTCCTCATTCACGAGAAAGGGCCGGTAACCGGGATGCCCAGTCCTATGATCCAAAAATATCAAAGCAAATCAAAATAATTAAACAAAACTCCCCCAGGGCTATTGTATGTTGGAGGCACTCATTGTTTTGAGCAAGCCATGGATTGATGCTTGTTGGTGGATTGGGGGAGTATAAACCTTTACCATTCTGTTTGGGAACTGCCTATAATGCATTTAGTATGGAAGATACAACCATCTCATAGTTGTTGCGTTGACAGCAAAAGTATGCCGCTCAAAATGTTATTCAATCTCTATTTTAAAATCGAGCTCTGGCACCTCTACAATTGCTTCCCTCTGCGAAGGGACTATCTATTTACTTTTATGTTGAGTCATCACCCTTCTTATTAAAAAGCACCCGCTGGAGAGCACACTGTCATTTGCATTCATTATTATTGGTTTATATTGGGTATGACTTGACTGGATCTCTTTTACCATGAATTACAATGTTTAGTCAGTCCTTGATCTTTAAAGGTGCTCTGCATTTATGTTTTGCGGTCTTAGAAAGGGCTAGCGAGATACCATTTTGTTATATCATGTTATGATTATTTTGAGAAAGTGTTGTCATCCGAGTTTTATTATTATGGCTCGCTAGCTGATTATGCTATTGATATTTGTAATTGTGAGACCTACGTGTTACTGTGAGCATGGTTAGTTCATAATATTTCCTGAAACTTGAATGCTGGCTTTTCATGTTACAACAACAAGAGCAAACAGAGTTTGTAGAAGTTTTTCTTTATCACTTTCAGTTTATCACTGAATTGCTTGAGGACAAGCAAAGGTTTAAGCTTGGGGGAGTTGATACGTCTCCAACGTATCTACTTTTCCAAATAGTTTTGCCCTTGTTTTAGACTCTAACTTGCATGATTTGAATGAAACTAACCCGGACTGACGTTGTTTTCAGCAGAACTACCATGATGTTGTTTTATGTGTAGAAAAGAAAAGTTCGCGGAATGTCCTGGAAATCCACGCAGGCACTTTTTGGAATTAATAAGAATTTTTGGCGAAAGAATTAATGCCAGGGGCCCCACAGCCTGTCCACGAGACAAGGGGGCACCCCCCCTAGGGCGCGGCCTCCTATCCCGTGGGCCCCCTGGACCTCCACCAACCTCAACTCCAACTCCATATATTCACGCAAGGTAGTCAGAGTCGGGATTCGGAGTCGGATCGGTTTTCCTCAGACAGAATCGAGTCGTGGAATCGAGGATTCTACTAGATTTACTGAAATAAGATATTTTGTATGCACACAAGAAATATATATGGGTTCTATAGAGTTTTGACACTAAATAAGGAGCAAAGAACGTACACATCAATGCTAATTGTATTCCACTTCTTTTTACGGCTAACCTTCCATCTAGCTCGCATGTATGGAACATATATGATAGGGAAATATATAGGACATTTAAACCTTCAATGCACGAAATTTACTTAGGTTCTTTTTAGAGTGCGTGAATAGTAGATCACTTGTCTATCTGGCCTGCAGTGCTAAACCTTGAAGGGTCTTGCTCTCCTTCTCCGATCAATCTTGAAGCAACCTCCTTTTCATGCCAATTCCATCTGTCGACAAGCCTGATCCTCAATTTCGATCTAGGTTTTTGAGAGCTAGACCAAAGGTGTCAGCGGCTGAGCATTTGGGCTTGGGAGGGGAATAAAGGTCCATGAGGTATATGAAAAGGGCTTTGGATGATGGCATACTATTCTTCTACAACTAAACAAACAACTTAGATTAATTAGTAGAATTGGACATAGTCCATTGCATAGTAGGGATTGTGCAATTTTGTATAGAATTCTATGATTTGGATCGTGACTCAACATGGATTCTACATGATCCAGATTCATAGTGGGATTTGGATCGACATGCTTTCATAGGGTCGTGAAGTCATATGATTCTAGCAGTCGGGTCGGGATTCTGACTACCATGTATTCACGTTCGGGGAGAAGAAAACCAAGGAGAAAGTTTCATCGCGTTTTACGACACGAAGCCGCCGCCAAGCCCTAATCTCTCTCGGGAGGGCTGGTCTGGAGTCCGTTCGGGGCTCCAGAGAGGGGGATTCGTCGCCGTCGTCATCATCAACCATCCTCCATCACCAATTTCATGATGCTCACCGCCGTGCATGAGTAATTCCATCGTAGGCTTGCTAGACGGTGATGGGTTGGATGAGATTTACCATGTAATCAAGTTAGTTTTGTTAAGGTTTGATCCCTAGTATCCACTATGTTCTAAGATTGATGTTGCTATGACTTTGCTATGCTTAATGCTTGTCACTAGGGCCCGAGTGCCATGATTTCAGATCTGAACCTATTATGTTTTCATGAATATATGTGTGTTCTTGATCCTATCTTGCAAGTCTATAGTCACCTATTGTGTGTTATGATCCGAGAACCCCGAAGTGACAATAATCGGGATACTTCTCGGTGATGACCGTAGTTTGAGGAGTTCATGTATTCACTATGTGTTAATGCTTTGTTCCGGTTCTCTATTAAAAGGAGGCCTTAATATCCCTTAGTTTCCGTAAGGACCCCGCTGCAACGAGAGGGTAGGACAAAAGATGTCATGCAAGTTCTTTTCCATAAGCACGTATGACTATTTACGGAATACATGCCTACATTACATTGATGAATTGGAGCTAGTTCTATATCACCCTATGTTATAGCTATTACATGAGGAATCGCATCCGGCATAATTATCCATCACTGATCCATTGCCTACGAGCTTTTCACATATTGTTCTTCGCTTATATACTTTGTCGTTGCTACTGTTACAACTACTACAAAAACCCAAAAACATTTATCTTTACTTCTGCTACTGTTACTATTAATATCTTACCACTTTTGCTACTAAATACTTTGTTGCAGATACTAAGTTCTCAGGTGTGGTTGAATTGACAACTCAACATCTAATACTCAAGAATATTCTTTGGCTCCCCTTGTGTGGAATCAATAAATTTGGGTTGAATACTCTACCCTCGAAAGCTATTGCGATCCCCTATACTTGTGGGTTATCAGATGTCAGTGATAAACAAGATAAATGCTGCGAAGAAGGAGCATCACCATCGCACGGGGTCAGGTGGCTACCTCAAAGCCTGACCATTGTGGGCCAAGGCTGAGAACGACCTGCTTGATAAAGGGGTCGAACCAGAGACATTGAACTGGCCAGACCGTTGCCGGACTTGGTTCTTCGGGGTTGGCGGAACCTTGGACCCTGTAGCAGGGAAGTGTTTGGACGAGGGAGCAACTACGAATACCCCTCACGAAGCTTCAACACTATATTAACGCAGCACAGGAAGGGAATGTTCGATCCAGACAGAGAGAAGGACCAGCTCACAATGGCCCTCGGGAATCCTGAGCACCCTGGACGAACGCGAGGCACGCCAGGCTCCGTTCCGTGGAAGGCTGGGTTTCCGGACGCAGGCGGTTACAAATGCCAAGAGAGGAGGAGGAAGGTGGAGCAGAGCGAACTGCAGGAGCTTCACGCAAGGGTACAGAAGCTAGAGGAATGAGATGCAGTTCGAAGCAAGCGACCTGCCGAAGCTACCCCCGAAGCTACCCCGCCATCTCAGCGGAGAAGCAGCATGGCTTCCACCGAGCAGCTTCAGCTAGAGCCTGTTTTCACGGCTCCTGCTAGCTACCCCGTGGATTCTATCATGGAGTCTCAACATTGCCACCTTATGACGCAATGGCAGAAGTACAAAGTCAAGGCGGCTGTCAGCTCTGTTTGACCTCCTGAACCTGCCACAACTTTTCACTATCGTCCAATTCCAGAAGGATATGCTAGGGTGACGGTGGAAGAAATAACGGAGGGATTTGAGGAGCTCGTGCTTGACCACCCTATCGGTGAAGGGGAGACTCGACTGGGTTCTGCTTTGAAGACTCCATGCCTATGGCGGAAGGAGCTCATCAACCTTCCAAACTAGACGCCTCCGCCTCCTCCTCCTCCTCCGGCGAGTCAGGGCACTCTGCCTCCTCCTCCGCCTGCTCCTCTGGTGAGTGACCAGGGCACTCCGCCTCCTTCTCCGACGCGTGGAGGCACTCCGCCTCCTTCTCTGTCTACGCCGGCGCGCCCGACCAGCCAGCCTCCTCTTTCTCCGCGCGCCAGCAAGGGAGGAAGAGACCCGCCGCCGCTCCGGCTGCTCCGACGCGTTGCAGTCCTTCTCCTCCGCCTCGTAAGCAACTAAAGAAGAAAGCCGCAGCCGTTCGGCCTGCTCCGGCGTCTAGCAGTATAGGCGGGAGGCAATACATATTCGGTCCATCTCTCAAGACTCCAGAGAAGTTACCATACGAGATGACCGAGAAGGAAAACGAGGAGATCTGTCAAGCCCAAGTGAGGGACTACTTCGCAACGCAAGAGCTAAGAGACATCCACCTCCGAAGGAGAAGATAAATCCGGTGAAAGCGAAGCGCACTTTGGATGCCCTGCAGCGACCACCACCGTCTCCGCCGCAAACCAACTATGAGCGCATTACTGAAAAGACATATAAGGAAGGGATGCGGTCTGGAAGTACTTGCGGTGACAAAATGTTACAAGAACGAAGAACTGGGAAAAAATTCCCCAGCTCAGCGAACAAACGAACCAATCATGCCCCCCGCTCAAGGTGTCTAGCGATATCGTCGCTAATCATCCGGGGGTCTTGCCCGATACCAATCCTGGAGATTATGACGATGCACATTTTGATATAATGGAGGTGGGTGAATTCAAATACGAGTACGGGAAGCCTCTCGTCAAAGATGGAACTACTCTAGTAACGATGATGCGAAGATTCCATGATTGGTACATGAAAACCTGCGTAGTCAGCTGGGAATAAAATCGATACTTTGACGCTAAAAATTAAAGAGGATCAACACGACCTTGTTGAAATTGAGGAGTTGTCTATTCCATTTGAGGAGTTCTTCCAGTTTTTCAATCTAAAGGCCCTCGATAAATTAACGGTCACTTGCTACTGTCTGTAAGTACTACTTCTGTCATTAAGTCTCTAAATATAGCTTAGCGCTTTCATTGCATGCATATATAAGTATCCTCACTATATTATGCAGATTGAAGATCGTCGAATGCAGAAAAGTTGAAATTTATGATATTGGGTTCATTAACACAAATATCATAGATGAATTTACGGTTAAATTTCATGCTGAAGAAACCGAGGAGAACTTGCTACGATCGTTGGTAATAAATCAAAACAAAGATACAATACTCTTTCCTTACAACTTCAAGTGAGTGTTACTGTCTTGTGCATATTCTGTTTCCCTTAATTATTACTCAACATTATAGTAATTAATGTAACTGATGAGTTATATGCATGCGTGCGCAGTTTCCACTATATTCTCCTAGAGATTAAGTTTGAGCAGGGACTAGTAAGTGCCTTAGACTCGAGACGAAAAGATCACAAGGAATATGCGGACATGTCTAAAATGCTTGAGAAGTAAGTTGAATCGATCATTATCGCACCATATCGGCAACTTTGTTCATTTCATGATATCAAGTAATTGTTTTATTTGTCTCGCAGGCTTTGGAAAGTATCCACCGCACAAGTTTCGGGACTGCCGCGGGATCTGCGATGGAAATTCCTGAAAGTAAGTACTGCTAGCTAGCTAGTTCCGTGCATCTCCCGTTGATTCTAGCTACTTTCATCAATGCCTTTTATAATGCTTCATTATCAGTTTGATTGACCTCTATTTCTCGTAAAGTGCTTGTGGCAGGAACTTGGGAATAATTACTGTGGATACTACATCTGCGAGTTCATCTAAACGCGATGGCGAAGAATAGGTGGGGCTACTCTAAAAGACAATATGAAGTGCGTAAGCAAAAATATTCACAAGTTTATTTTATTACCATCATTTCTATTGAGTTTCATTCATATATATGTATTGACCCCCTTATTCAAATTAGATGTGGGAGATGCGGAATGAACTCCTACCACAAGATTACATGCGAGCAATTCAAGAGGGACCACAAGATTACATGCGAGCAATTCAAGAGGAATTGGCTGGATTCTTTCTTGACCACGTCATCAATAAAGCCGGAGAATACCACCATGCATGTGGAAGTTGAGTTCATATGTTAGGGTATTGTAAGAGATCCCACACATTATATTTATATATATATATAGCCAGTACCGTCGGTAAGATATACGAAAACTTGTTGTTCGACCAATCTCTCAGAGAGAAGGAGGTCGATCACTTCTCTCTGTATATCTTCATGACGCTCTTCTGTACTTAATAGTTTCCTCATTTGCTTACTAGCTAGCTAGCGTGTCGAGTCCTCTCTATATGTAGCGTCGACCAAGCACGGAGATAAGAGAGGACACTTCTCTCTAATAGCTAGCTAACACAATATATGAAACCCCTAAATTAACCATGCAAAACCACCCACCCCCCCC
>NC_041391.1:671078012-671081394 GCF_002162155.2 Triticum dicoccoides | reverse complement strand
AACAAAAAACTCAGCCCCTGAAATGCTGACACGTGGAAGCCTTTTCGTCCCGGTTGGTAGCACCAACCGGGACAGAAGGCCCCCCTGCCCGGGCAAGCGGCAGCGCCCATGTGGAGCCCCATCTGTCCCGGTTCCTAGGCAAACCGGGACTAAAGGGACAGGGCTTTAGTGACGACCCTTTAGTCCCAGTTCGTGAACCGGGACAAATGGCCCTCACGAACCGGGACGAATGGTTTTTTTTCTACTAGTGTATGTAGATTGTCGGAGATAAATGGATGACGGATGGCTCAGATGTTGATTGCAAGGCCGAGAATGGGCATAAGTAGAGTGTCATTTTAGGACAATGTTTCAAATATTATAGTTGATTGGAAGGTCGAGAATTTTGATACTAGTAGATAGCTTCACATCTTTTAATGTTTGGATTGTGTTCAGTGTAATGCAAGATGGTTGTTTTAATATATGAGATCTTTCCGTTTATTGTACTGTGCCTCCTATACACTATATTTTGAACTAATAATTGTGGATAGCAATGCATAAAATATCATCACTTATTCATGCTATGTACAAAAGCATATAGTCGTTGCAATGATGGTAGGCACCAACGCATATGAATTGTTGTTAGCCTCTAACTCTATATGTTGCTACCTTACAATGCTTCTACATGGCGTTTACCAACGCATGTATATACGTTGTAGTAGACCCTAGCAACGCCACCAACGACAACACATGATAATCCGTTGTCGTAGGCTTTAACAACATATATATGAACGTACGACAACGCATTGATGTGTTGCTGAAGGGGGTTCCTGTTGTAGTGTTTCAAAGATTGAAACAAGTACACTAGCAGGAGGTGGGCCGGGGGGGCATTTGACCCCACCCCCAAGACTTGTTACTCCTTATCCTTTTTACTCTGTATGTATTATTTGTGTGAAATCAAACTTTGAAATTTGACCAAATTTATATGAAAAAATACCGTGTTTGAACGTCCAGATCAGCCACGGCGGCGGCGAAGAGGAAGAAGAGGACGACGGCGTCCAAGAGGTCCTGCGCCTGAACAGCTACGCCCACAACTTCTACCCGGACCCGAACGAGGTGGAGTTCGAGAGCGACGAGGAAGACGCGGACGATTTCTTCAACATGAGCGATCATGAAGGGGGCGAAGAGAAGGGCACCGGAGGAGACAATGAGGAGGGCGCCGGATGGGACGATGAGGTGGACGACGACGACACTAGTGCAGAACCGGGAAATAGCACCGGTTCGTAAGGCCCTTTAGTGTCGGTTCCATAACCGGCACTAAAGTGTGGGCACTAAAGCCCCCCCCCCCTTTAGTACCGGTTCAGCACGAACCGGTGCTAAAGGGCAACAACGTGGCACGAGCCAGCTCCGGGGGCCTGGAGCCCTTTAGTACCGGTTGGTAAGACCAACCGGTACTATAAGGTTTGGGGGGTTTTTAGTTTTATGATTTCTTTTTCATTTAATTTTGTGTTTGCTGGTATTTTACGATACTACACATTGTACACGTTATGCATATATATATATATATATATATATATATATATATATATATATATATATATAAATAGAATTTCTAGTAGAACTAATCATCGAGTTCAACATGATTGTCATGATATAAGCGTTCATATATAACACCACAAAAGCAAATCACTTAAGTTCATAACGAAGAACACGGACATGAAAGGACAAGTACTAATTAAGAGCAGCATGAAGAACTAGCTAAATCACTCCTGCTAGCTACTCTCTCTGGTAAAATAGCATAGAACATGTATAGCTCTCCTGATTGATCATACTGGAGCATGCCGATGAACCTGTCTCCTAAACGTGGGCTGCGCTTCTCATTGCTGCCCCCTAATACTTCTCTGCGATCATTAACAATTTTCCTCCAATCTTTCACTATTAAGCATTCATCGCTTCTAGAAATCTTGAATGCATTCATGTGCAATGCAGGATCTCTTGGCCGTAAGCTAACAATTGACATCTGACCTTTAGTCTCGATCCCCTAAGGCACAACTGTCATCGGGAGTCCCTGTTGAAGAACATCGTATAGTACTTAATTAATATACTTAGCAATGAAAGTTTAGCAAAAAAAATATGTATGCAAAATATGCACTGAGGACAAATATTAAATATCTTACCATCATTCCTAAATAGATGTGACCGTAGTACAATACCATCACTATTGGTCGCACATTTTGAGTACTAACATTTCTAAGTGCAGGAAGAAAATTTGTCTTGACAGTATGAAGATCCTCAAGCCATGAAACATAATGACTTATTTCCTCGCAGTTTAGTTCAGCTCCGGGACAGTAGTAGGTCCTGTCTACCAAGCGCCGGACATGTTTGGTTGAATGGAGATAAGCTGTCAATAGAAATTAGTTGTCAGTTATTTTTGAATAAGCAATATCAAAGACAAAAATATAGATGAGAAGAACTCACATAATGGTAGAACTGGAGGCGTCTGCACATCGACCCATATGTCTCTATTACCTTCAATATCATCTTCCGGACGAATATCAAAGGTGATAACCATACCAGACTCAAATGCATAAGCCTTGCATAGTGCTTGCCAAGTTTTGCATTCAAAATATGTGTACGTGTGTGTATTGTATACTTTGACGTTGAAAGTATAACCATCATGCTCAGTTTTCAGGTAAGCTCTCTTTACCTCCATAGTTTCCATATCTTTAAAACCTATCTTATCCAAGACAAAAATTCTTGCATGGCACGGGATGCGCTAGTAGAATAGTGAAAATTAAAAATTATAAGTCAGGCAAATGAAGCATATATAAGTCATGCTTAATTACGAAAACAGACTTTGTCGTTATAACTTACTGTATCGAATTCGAAAGTCTCATCCAGCTTGATGCTGAATCACCTAACATCAACAAGGAAATTTCTATCGCACTGGCCGCGCTGGTCTTCACAGTAATCGCACATAATGAAAAAAATTCCGTCGTCAGACGACATTTCCTATGTTCATATTAGGCGAAACATTAATCACTTACTAATTCAATTAATTCAACTACTTCTAGTAATTCAACTAAGCATTTACTAAAATAAACTAGTTATATTAATTCAAAATAAGCATATACTAAAATAAAGTAGTTCTATATATTAATTCAACTAGTTCAACTAAACATTTACTAAAAATAAACTAGTTCTCTATGTATTAATTCAACTAGTTCAACTAAACATTTATTAAAAATAAACTAGTTATATTAATTCAACTAGTTCAAACTAAGCATATACTAAAATAAAGTAGTTCTATATATTAATTCAACTAGTTCAACTAAACATTTACTAAAAATAAACTAGTTATATTAATTCAACTAGTTCAAACTAAGCATATACTAAAATAAAGTAG
>NC_041391.1:671076078-671077205 GCF_002162155.2 Triticum dicoccoides | reverse complement strand
GGCGACAGCACGGCGGCATCGGCGTCGTCGAGATCGAGACTCACGTGCGCGAAAAAAGTGGAACGAACTGGCGACGATAACTAAATTTTCGTAAGTGCCATATATATAGGATGGGCCTTTAGTACCGGTTGGTGGCTCCAACCGGTACTAAAGGCCAATTTTAGCCAGCCCAAATAGCGGGAAACGAGGGCCATTAGTACCGGTTGGTGGCTCCAACCGGTACTAAAGGGCAACCTTTTAGTACCGGTTGGAGCCACCAACCGGTACTAATGGCCCTGCGCTGCCACCCGCAGTGCGCTACTTTTAGTCCCACCTCGCCGAGCGAAGGGCAGCCGCACTGGTTTATAAACCCAGCCGCGGCTGCCCATTCGAACTCCTCTATATAACAGGCTTCTGGGCCTAACTAGGGTGCGCTGCCCTGTGAGCCTGCTGGCCCTTCTGGGCTTGTATTTGCACACCCTAGGCCTAGCAGGCTCACAGGGCAGCGCCCCAACATTTTTTCTTTTCTGCATTATTTATTTTCTTCTATTTATTTTTGAGTAATTTTTTATATAGTTATTTCTTTTCTGCTTTATTTTTTTCTTATATTTATTTCTGAAAAGGTTTTTTTGCTGTATTTAGTTTCTTTGTGAATATTTTTGCTTTATATTTTTTTTCTGCATTATTTATTTTCTTCTATTTATTTTTGAATAGTTTTTTTTGCTGTATTTAGTTTCTTCGTGAAGTTTTTTGCTTAATATAATTTATTTTCTTCTATTTATTTTTGAGTTATTTGTTTACATAGTTATTCCTTTTCTGCTTTATTTTTTTCTTCTATTTATTTCTGAATAGTATTTATTTTCTTCTATTTATTTTTGAGTAATTTGTTTATATAGTTATTTCTTTTCTGCTGTATTCAGTTTCTTTGTGAATATTTTTGCTTTGTATAATTTTTTCCTTTTCTGCATTATTTATTTTCTTCTATTTATTTCTGAGTAGTTTCCTCTTCTTCTTCTTCTTCTTCTTCTTCTTCTTCTTGTTCTTCCTACTCCTCCTTCTCCTCCTCTTCTTCTTCTTCTTCTTCTTCCTCCTTCTCCTCTTCTTCTTCTTCTCCTACTCTTCTTCTTCTTCCTCTTCTTCTTCTTCTT
>NC_041391.1:671045388-671074957 GCF_002162155.2 Triticum dicoccoides | reverse complement strand
TCCTTCTCCTTCTTCTTCTTCTTCTTCTTCTTCTTCTTCTTCTCTTCCTCCTCTTCTTCTTCTTCATTTTCTTCATCTTCTTCCTCTTCTTCTTCTTCTTCCTCCTCTGCAAAACTTGATGGTCAAAGTCTGGAGTTATAACTTAAAAAATAAAATAAATGTCGACGTGCAATTAGTTTTTTCCATAACAGAAGAAGTCCGGAGTTGTAATAAGTTATTAAAAATAAAAAAAGGTGCAATACTCGTTAATTTGCTTCAAGCCATTCGGAATAGTGTAAACTGCACTGCGCATAGCTCCATGCAGTCTACCGTATTCCTGAAGGCTTGAAGCTAAGCAACGTGAGCATTGAGCCTCTTCTTCATCGTCTCTGCACTCAGGGCTTATAAACCGCTCCTAGTCCCTCTCACTTCGCGAGGTGGGACTAAAAAACAGCTTGCCATAACCTCATAAACCCGAATACTTCGAAAGAGATTGTCCAGTTTGTAAACGAAGTGCATCCAGTTTTTGCCGTAACCCTCTCTACTTTTTTGAACATGATATGTGGGGTGAAATGATGATATCATGCCAAGTTTCAACTTTTTCAGAGTTCATTTGTAGTGCTTTTCAATTTCCAGGTCATTTAGTTCTCAAAACAAATAGCAAATGAAGGCATAAACGGTTGAAAGTTGATGGCGTCACTTTGAATGGTGCATACTGAACGCAAAAAATATAAGAGCATTTAGATCATGATCTTATATTTCTTTACAGTCTAAATTGTCAATATGATCTTATAACATCAAAAATACTTTGATCATCAATGATCTTTGTGTGTACAATCTGAATTGTCAATATGAGTCATCAACGATTTATAAACCGATGAAGACTCATATTGCGGCCACAAATTCTACACATAGAGTTCAATGAAGACCAAGTGCTTGTGATAGTTTGAGAAATAACATATTTAAGGTGGTAAAAGGCTTGTTAGGGGAGCGAGGTGGGACTAAAAACAGCTTGCCATAACCTCATTAGTACAGGTTCGTGGTACGAACCGGCACTAAATTGTGACGGTGGGGCCATAGCCTGACCGCAGGCTGACACAGCCTCTTTAGTACCGGTTCGTGGCATGAACCGGTACTAAAGGTTCGCCACGAACTGGTGCTATTGATCGCCGCCACGAACCGGCACTAGTGTACACATTAGTGCCGGCTGAAATTCCAACCGGCACTATTGTGCTTCACATTTGACCCTTTTTCTACTAGTGCGACTCGGCGGCGGGTAAGTCACTGGAGAGTGACGTGGACTACTTCACTGCAAAAGAGTGATCGAAAGGCACGATTCTATCTCCGGCGAGCGTCTCGACGGTGGGGGAGCTTGGAGGTGGTCGATTGTTCCGGGCTGTGTCATGCAGGATAGCCGTCTTGTTATGTGTGTGTTTCCGTGCAAGGTTTCCTGTAATCTCGCTTTGGAATGATGCATGGTAGGAGTAGTACTCAGGTTGTACGAAGCTTTGGCCGGTAGAGTAGAAGATTTCGGTCGATAGGAATTTGGAATTGGGACCGTCAAAGCTACGTGCGTACATGTACACTCATGTTTTACTGGGTCTTATTAGCCTTACTACTAATTGGCCCATCCATCTCCTTAGCGAGACTAGACGTTTTCTTCTCTTCCATGGATCATCTATGGGGCAATCATCAAGGAGATTCGTTTAAATTTTTCGCTGTTCATCTCTTGTGTAATATAGTGCATGAGTTTAGCAGCTCAAATGTTGAGGCTCACAACTTATCGAAGCATGCGTTAATGTTAGGGTCTGATCGTCATGTTTGGTTCGGTCAGCCGGAAGGGATTCCCTTCATCCATATAAACATTGTGACTTGTGACTTGAATAAAAGCTTCGCTAGGTTGTCTCTCTCAAAAAAATCTTCATGTACGAAGCGCTTTCTTCCCTCATGCATGCGTACATGCAGAAAAATCGGCCTCCACTGCCGGCCGTCTCGCTGCAGCGCTTTCCAGGTCCCTCCCAGTGATGGCGTTGGATGGGATCGCGGTGGAGTGAAGTCTGTTTTAAATCTTGATGTTGTAGAGCACGACGCATATGAATCTCGACAGTTTAAGGAGTGGATTTGACCCTAACCAGATGAATCTCGACAGTTTAAGGAGTGGATTTGACCCTAACCTCATCGATCCCGGTCTAAATAAACCTTCAGGCAGTTTAAGGAGTGGATTTGATGACATTGCATTCACAGACCGGGATTGCTGTCTTTGACCAAGTTATTGACTATAGTCTCTCCATACCTGAAAAAATTACCCTGCCTAGTCCACCTCCTTCCTCCCGTTCCCGTTCGATCCGCCGCCGTCAGAGACGTTCGACCCCACCCGTGCCCCTGGCGAGCTCGCGCTCGACCACTGCCCCACGCAGGCACGGCTCGCCGTCGCCGGCGAGGACACCGCAGCGCCGCCGCCTTCTTCTCTTTCCTCCTTCGTCTCCCTTCTCCCTCCTCCCGAGCGCGCGCAGCACATGCATGGTTGACCACCGCGCCTCCACGGTCTGCGCCGATGACCGCCTTCACTGGCCGCCCGTCCAGCTGCTTTAAACCCGCAGGCCACCTCACTGTTGACTGCTGCTGCTCCTCCATCCCTGCGCGGCGACGTGGGGCTGCCAGTGGAGCACTCGCCGGTGACGGTGACTC
This sequence comes from Triticum dicoccoides, assembly GCF_002162155.2. Classification (NCBI taxonomy): domain Eukaryota; kingdom Viridiplantae; phylum Streptophyta; class Magnoliopsida; order Poales; family Poaceae; genus Triticum; species Triticum dicoccoides. The sequence continues at coordinate 671,072,290 of NC_041391.1, read as the reverse complement.
GAGGACCGGAGGACGCCGGTACTTGGCGGATCAGCGGTTGCGTCAGATCAATCAAGGATTGTCAAGTGATAGTTTGCTATACGTCCATAGCTAGCTACCTGGCAAAACGAAAATATTGCACCGATTGATCAACTAGCTAGCCTCAAGATCGAAGGTGCTCGAGAGTACTCCGATAGAGATAAAGGCTATATTACATGTTCCCAATGAATCCTTAAACGAAAAATATCTTGGCATGCCTTCTGATATAGGCGGCAACAAGAATGTGCCTTTAAATACTTAAAAGACAGATTATGGAGTAAAGTTTAAGGATGGATAGAAAACACCATGTCTGCAGCAGGGAAGGAGGTGTTGGTGGAAGCAGTGGTCCAAGCAGTGCTAGTTTGTTCCATGTCCTGTTTCAAGCTACAATGGTGCCTATGTGAACATTTGAACAAGTTAATAAGGAAGTTTTGGTGGGGTAGTAAGGATGGGAAACGAAACCCATATTGGGTTTCGTGGAAAGATATGACCCAGCCGAAAGGCACGGGAGATGGGAGGTCTAGGCTTCAAGCATTTTGAACTATTTAACTTGGCAATGCTAGCCAGACAGGCATGGACGATACTGCAACATCCTGAGAGTTTGAGTGCTCGGCTGCTCAAGAGCATATACTATCCTGATGGGTCTTTTCTGAATTCTACACTTGGCAATCACCCGAGTCAAGTTTGGAGAGCCATAATAGAGGGGAAAGAAAAGCTGAAACAGGGATTAATATGGTGTATCGTCAACGGACAGACTACGAGGGTCTGGCAAGACAATTGGATTCTGCGCAATGAGACGATGAAACCGTACGGATGTCTCAGTTCAAACCCACCTTAGCTCGTCTTCGATCTTATAGACCCTACCTCAGCGACATGGAATAGGTAGCAGGTAGTGGCGACCTTTCTGCCAATGGATGTGAGAATGATCCTTGGGATTCCTTTATGCACAAGCAATGTGGAAGATTTCTGGAGCTGGTGTCATGAAAAGAATGGACTGTTCATAGTGAAGAGTGCATATCGCATGCTAGTCAGCACGAGGCAAAGGAGAGAGGCTTGTTTGGAAAATAGATTGGGTACCTCGAACACCGCTAAAGATGAAGGAGCATGGAAATACTTATGGAGACTTCAGGTGCGAGAGAAGGTTCGTATGTTCCTTTGGAGGTTGTCAAAACAGTCCATACCAACAAATGATGTCAGGGCGCATCGGCACATGACAGATACCAGTTCATGCAGCATATGTGTGGCTCAGGACTCGTGGAGGCACTCCCTGCTCGAATGCACTATGTCAAGGTGTACATGGGCATTGGTGGATAAAGAATTGGCTCAGCAGCTAGCACTTACCACGGGGCCAAATTCAAAACAGTGGCTATTCACCATGGTGGACTCTTTATCACAGACGTTGTTTGTTAAACTTCCAGTTACCCTATGGGCGATATGGGCAGCACGACACAAAGCTATCCATGAGGGGATTTTCCAGAGTCCACGAGCTATTCAAGGATTTGTCGCTAGGTATATTGATGAACTTGATTTGATAAGGAAGACAATACCTGTTCAGAACCGAAGACAAGGAATGACACCAAATATTCAGCGCCCTAAGTCCCTGCCGTCGGGTTATGCGAAAATTCATGTTGATGCGGCGTGTCGAAGAGGAGCTAGAGGAGCGGCAGCAGCAGTATGTAGAGATGCGGCCGGGGTATTTCTGGGGAGCTCCGCCCTTGTCATTGGTGGTGTCGATGATCCTTCCATATTGGAGACGATAGCATGCAGGGAAGCACTAGCATTGGCACAAGATCTCAACCTTCATACGGTAATGGTGGCATCAAATGCACAGGACATGGTGGGATCGATCAATGGGGCTTGCCGAGGTCCAAATGGAGCCATTGTTCAGGAGATAAACAGTTTAGCTACTTCTTTTAGTTGTACTTTTACTTTTGAGAGTCGTGTCGTTAATGTCGAGGCTCATAGTTTAGCCAAGCATGCCATTTCTTCGAGCATGGGATTCCTTGTTTGGTATGACCAATCTCATAACGAGAGATGTATCCCACATACTGTGGTTTTTTATGAATAAAGCTTGGTTTGATGTAAAAAAAAATATGCATGCATGCCCATGTTTTGGTGGGATTCTAAAAGAAATGGTTTGGTGGGTCCTTTTGCTTGCTTGTCCACGGGAATGGTGGATTGGTTGCATTCGACATGCAAGCAAGATATATAGTGCAGAATCTAAAATCTAAAATGTGTTGAGTTCACATGAGGCTGCTCATACTTGGTTTGCCTTTGTGGGATGGTGCTGAATGCGAGGATCATCGCATGCATGGCCGCAGCTTGTTGACAAGGTTTTTAATTTTGGAAACAAAACAATTCCAGACCTCACCAATATATGTGAAATTTTGAAAATTAATCATACTTCAAAAAATGGATTTTGAGATTTGAAATTTCACTTAATGAATTCTAACATAATTTAAATTTATTTTGAGATCAGTTTGAATCTCCCTCAAAATTTCAAGGTTAAAAAAATTTTCGGACCCCACTGAAATATGCCAAACTTCGGAAATTTCATTGAATTTTTTAACACTACTTGTTTTGCGTTGAAATGAAAGGGAAGAAAGAAAGTATTAATTTCATGCACTTTCATCTCCATTGTCGATCTGGAATGTTATCCCCAACCACTTAACTCATATTTTGCTCCATAACGAAGCACCAAACTTGTGCTAGCCTTCAAAAAGGAAATAATAAGTAAAAAAAGTGCGAAAATGCTGAATTGAGTACGAGCTCCATGGAGGCCGAATTTGAAAAATTTGAAAACTCGTACTTTCAAGTGTAAATTTGTTTTTAAAAATACACATATATCTAGAGGCATAATGTACATGGTGAAATACGATGTAGTGAGGGCTGTGCAAAAAAAGAAAAAAAAATGTGGCTTTTCAGCACATGCATTGTTCATTGCTCAAAGTCCATGATTTGTTTACAGGTCGCAATTCAAGGTATTTCACCGCGAAATTTTACACACGTATACATTACCTCCTTATATGCACCAAAATTTCAATCTCCACGGAGCTTGATCTCCAAAATGACCTACTATAAAAAATGTTCTTTTTTAGGGCTAAAAAATGTTCTTTTATATACGGCACAAAAACAGTTGTTTCGTTTCCCGGCATGACAGTTTTTGGGCTGGTCGATGGGCCTATCGGACGAGAAAGAACATAACGTTGCATCGGACCCAGCCGTACGTAGACGTGTCTCAACCAAAAGCGTGTCAGCATATATACTGTGTATGCATTGCAGCTTACCAACTGTGTGCCGATTCCTGCCTGAAACGTGATCAACCAGAATTCGCCTGCCTCTTGTCTTGTATTAATCGATCAATGTACTATGTACTATATAAAGTAATGACCTCCCTATCTATCAATGGTTAGAAGAAAGAAAAAGCAGCAACCTCCTAGGACTAGTACATGCATGGCTGCCGAACCCTCGGTCCCGTGCGGCTTCGGCACCAGGCCATGGCTAGTGCAGGCAACGGGACGAGAGCGGCAGACGTTCGTCGACTCGTCGGACGGGAGCTTGCACTCCACGATCGTTCCCGAGATGCAAGGCAAGACGTGCCTCGGCTGCATCCACAACGGCGACTGGCTGCTCATGCTGGACGACTCCACCACCGAATGCTTCCTCCTCCGCCTCACCTCCTCCGATGACGACCCACCCAAGAAGATCCTGCTGCCGCCGCTGCACGAGCTGTCAGATGACGTAACGAGGTGCGCGACGCTCGGTACATCGCCGGCGCACCAAGACTGCGCCGTGGTGGTCGCCGTTGCACGCGAGGTAGAAGACGGCGTGGAGAGGTTCCTGCTTCATTGCTGTCCCGGTGACTCGCAGTGGGCCAGGCTTGAGTCCCCGAAGATCACTGCCCCATGCCTTATGGTCGGCCACAGAGGGAAGATCTACTCTTTCGGTTATACCGAGCATTACACGCTCGCCACAGACAACCTAGCCTCCGACACACTAACCATGATAGCCGCCGACGACAGCGACTGCAAGGTCCGAGCGCGACTCGTCGGCACTCTCGTTGGCGCCAAAGAGGTACACGACAGGCCGCCCATGTACTACATCGTGGAGTCATGTGGGGCTCTCTTCAACGTAGTCACGCAATTCTTTGGGGACTTTGTCAATGACGGCGCACTCACCAACGTCGCCGTGTACCGCCTAGATCTCGAGTTCCTCACCTGGACGAGGGTGGACAGCATCGGCGGCGACCGCGCCTTCCTCATCTCTGCGCTCTACGGCTTCTCCGTGCCCGTCCGTCCAGGGGCAGGGGGGTTGATTCCATAGGGCAACTGTGTGTACTTTGTGTTGTCGAGCTGCGACTGTGAGAGGTTATACAAGTTTTGTTTGGACGACAACACCACCAGCTTCCATCAGATCCTTCCGCAACCTACCGAGCCTGGGTGCGGAGCATTCTGGACTGTTTCGCCACTGCCCTTGCCCACGGTGGTGGAAGAAACGAGACTGTTGTTAACCAATGGCCTCGTGCTAGAAGAGAGCTGTGAACCCATCTTCAAGTTGGAGGAGGAGCAGGCAAACTCTTGGAATACGCGGGCGTGGCATGATCTGCCACTAGAATTGCTGGAGCTGGTCGTTTCAAGGCTTTCTTTGGTGGATCGTCTCCGATTCCCGGCAGTGTGTAAGTCATGGAGCCTTGTGACTAACCCGGTTGAGCAAGCCATTGTGTGGCCTTGACTCCTGCACTGCTCCGGCCGAGATGGGGCGTGCAAGCTGTTCGACCCTCTGCGCAGCCAGGAGTACAGCATGCATGTTGAAACATTTGACATCAACCAAGACGAACACGATGAGCATATTTTCCGATTCTCCAAAGGCGGATGGGTGGCCGTGTCGACCAACGCAGACATCCAAGACATGTACATCATAAACCCGTTCACTGAGGATGTCGTGGAAATGGTCATGCTCGATTGGGAGTACAACTACATGGGCTTGTCGTGGTCCTCGATGGACCCAAAATCTCCGGACTGCATTTTCTTCGCCGTGAACAGCAGACAGGATGGCAAAGCGGTCGGCGCCCTTACGTGGCGGCATGGCGAGGCCGAGTGGTTTGAACGACATCTCGAGTACTATGAAGGGGATCCATTCCCAGTGGCATACAACAACCATGTCTTGTTCCGTGACAAGTTCTATTGCCTCGGGAGAAAGGGCAACCTTGGCACATTTGACCCGGCAAGCGACACATGGACGATCTTGGAGAAGCCTAATGCGATTCATGTGGAGATGGACCTCGAAGGTGACCACCACGAGGGGAGAGAGTTTTGCTACCTGGTTGAGCTGCGAGGGGAGCTGGTCTCCGTGTTCATGCGTAACGCCGACCAGCCACCGCGGGTGTTCAAGCTCAACGAGGAGGAGATGGCCTGGATGGAGGTGCAAGAGATCGGCGGCGCGGCCTTGTTTCTTGATTTCAGGGTGTCATACTCCATGGCATCACCGGAAGCTGGGCATGGCAATAGGATCTACTTCCCTAGTTATTCCGAGGATGGCAAACAAGCGGCATTCTATGATATGGAGACCAAGGCATACCACCCATTCTTCTATGGTTTGAAGTCACCGTTGCAATGTGTGTGGGTTGTGCCTAATCTACGGCCACACATCGTATCAAAATAAGTCTTGGCTAGAACACTACCTGAAGGTGTACCAAGTGATTACATATAGTTTGAACAATGTTTGACCAATTCGAAAATATAAACATCTACCCAATCAAATAATTACAATATGAAAATATTGTACGTCATGGATATAAGGATATTGATTTGGTATTGTAAATGTCCATTTTTTTATAAATCAGGTTAAATTAGGCATGAGCGTCTCCACCCTGCAGATCTGGGGTTCGAATCCTGTTGTTCATAATTTATTTTTGAAAAATTTAATTCTGAGGGGTTTTCCACAAAATAACAGGACACACGCCACTCTAACCAATGCACCCAGAACAGTTTTCTATTATATTTGCAAATGTACTTTATATATCGAGGCAGACTTAAGCTAGCTGGAGACCCTAAACCATTTTGCAGTGTTATATTTTTAACAAAAACTAAACTATATGTAAATTATAATCTTTTTTACGAATATGTAAATCATAATCATGTGTCATGCCTTAAGATTTATTTTAATTTTTTATATATTTTAATAAATGCTTAGATAAGTTTAAAATGTTCACAGTTTTTTTAGAAACAAATCTTCACAGTTTTACCAAAATATTATGTAGTATATAAAAATGTTCATGCTTTAATAAATTTTCTATATATTTTAATAAATGCTTATATAAGTTTATAAATCTTCAAAGTTTTAATGAAAATAACCATGTAGTCTATAAAAGTGTCCATGTTTTAAGAAACATATATTCATATAATGTAAAAATCATTGGCTAGGATTCAAACCAGTGACATGTAGTCATCAGGTGCGCGTAGCCACCACCCCACCCAACAGCATTATTATTTTCTTCAAACATTTATAAAATATATGTAAATTATAATGTTATATTATAAATAATATATATATACACATAATAATATTACATTATAAAATTATTCACGTATTATTTAAAAAATTGTCCATATGGTTAAATTGTAAATTATAAATTATGCACGTAATAATTTTCATATTCAATAAAAATATTAAAGTATTTTTTGTTTTTCATATATTTAAATAAATGATAATATATATTTAAATTTTCATGCCTTTAATAAAATAGTTATGTATTATAAAAGTGTTCTTTTTTATTCTGCGGTTTATTTTGTTTATAATGCACAATTATAATTTGCATATAATTTATAATTTTTGTAACAAATAACAGTGCAAAATGGTCAGTAGGGTGTCGATCCCGTTTAAGGTCTACCGAATATATATAGAGTGTGTATCCGTTTAGTACGAAAAATTGTTTTTGGTCCATTGGTTAGGAAGATGCGCATCCATGCTGCAAATCACGGGTTCAAAATTCATCAGCCACCATTTTTGCACATAATTTGCTCGCAGACATATGGGACCAACACGTGGCAGTGGCCTTTTTGTGAGAAAAAATAATTTCGATGGGATTTATGGACGCGACTAACCACCAGCCGAATGGTGGTTTAGCGACAGATCCGCACGATCGGGAACCTGAGTCCCTCCCGCGCGTGATCCAATTCGGCAGCTCCACCCACGACACAGACTTCTCTCGCTAGGCCCACCTCCCCCCTACTGCGTCCTTCCCCGCGCAACGGATCGAGGCCCAATTTGGCCCACCTCCCCCCTCCTGCACGTGACTTACCACCCAAACCCTACTTTCTTACCTCCATCGCAAGAAACAGCCACCTGCCCCGATCAGTTCTCTCCTCTCTCCCCGACGCGCCACCATCGCCGGCAACATCGACGCCAGATCAGATCCACCAAAAAAAGGGATTATCACAAGGATTTGAGGGAGGACCCCGGTTTACCACAAGAACATCACAGGGGTTATCATCAATTCGTCCGTATTTCGTCATAATCAGTCAAAAAAGAAAGGAGGTAAGTGATTCAACCTCTATACCCATGCTACCTCTATACCCATGCTGCATTTGCATTTCATACCAATAAAATCAAGGGGGGAAAACATGGGGAAAAAACAACAAGAACTAAAGCATACAAGAAAAGGTAGTATTTTTACTACATGTGTGTAATTCCCATGTTGAAATTGAGTTACCACTCAAATTCAGTCAGGTTACCAACAAAAAGATTGACTAAATTTCATCTTTTACAGTCAAGTTAGAAAAATACATGTATGAATTTTCTCATTAATACTGACATACCATCTCGATTGAAAATAGATTACCAGAGTGTGTGCATTGAGTAATCAGCATCCTGTAAGACTTATTCAACATAAAAAAAGATCCCTTTCTTCCTTTATATATTGAACACACCCATCCTTTATATATTGAACACACCCATGTCAGAACAAGTTATCGTGCTAATTCATTACAAATTACCAGGGAAAACTCAGAACCAAAGGTGCTAAAAACACAACAAGAATACCATGTGTTGATTTACATTGTTGCCACCATTCTTTTTTGATAAAAATGATGTTCATGAAATGAGGTTCATAGAAACTGTCGCTGTCATACTCCCATATCCTGGTTACTGCCAAAACGATACCTGTTATAAAACAGAAGTTATCATGGCATTAAAAGGAAAAAAATATAGTTGTTGTGAAAACATAATCAAGATTGCTAGTAATTGTGGAAAATTAATTGGTGCAATCATATGTACTAGCAGGTGCTACGACACAAGAAAATGGCGCATGACAACGGGGGTAATGTGGATGTCATGATGAGTGGTGTGGGGACAAACCAACAGTGTGAATATGCACACACGGCAAGCTTTGGTTCTGCCAAAACAGATGAAGGTAAAACATTTACCATGCTACCACAATTTTGTACACAAATTTGTTACCATCGTACTTGAATTGCAACTACCACCTTAGGTTATTTACAACTATCACATTCACCATGAAACAGTTGACGAATGACGTAGCTTGATGCACACAGGTTACCATGAATTTAGGTACAATTACCACACTTACTGCATACAAATTATCATGCAATCTGTATTGAAAATTGGAATTACATGCTTTCACTGGTTACCATGAATTTAGGCACAGTTACCTCACTTACTGCATACGAATTATCATGCAATATGTATTGCAATTGGAATTTCATGCTTTTACTTTACAGCTACAAAAAAAACATCTTAATGCATGCAAACTTTACCAAGCAACTGGAGTACAAGTTACCACTAGTTTTGGCATGCAGAAAAATATAACACAAAATAACAACTTTCAAAAACATTACAGGTGCTACTTCTAGAAGCAACCCGATGGTTCGAGAAACAAGCAAAGAACCGACTACTAGCAGCATAGGGGGGAGAGAAAGCTTCTTTGATCATTCAGTCAGCGAGCCAGCGAGTCCAAAAACAGGGGGAGAGAATGCTGAACATGGAGACAAAAATACCGAGGCATACTCCACACCGAAACCTCCTGATGAAACGATGAAGTTTGATACTTTTGAGGAAGCTTATGAACACTACAGGCAATATGCACAGAGACATGGGTTTGGAATGAGACTGGAATACAGAAAAAATCAAAGATAATACTGTAAGCAGAGTCCTCCTGGTTTGTGGGAAATACGGCAAGCCAAAAACAAACAAGGAAGAGACACGGGATGTGCAGGACCCAATAGGCATCATGAAGAAGAGGAAACGAGGGAAGGTTGTGAGGTCGGGATGTCCGACCCACCTTTACATCACCCACACGGATGCGTGGTGGAGAGTCAAACGCTTCGACGACGACCACAACCACCCTCTAATAAGAAAGCCGTCCTTGACAAAGTTCCTATCATCACATAGGAACATTCCAAAAGATGAGCAGGACTTCTTGAAGATATTGCACGGATGCAACATAGAGACAGCCAGACAGATGCAACTAATGGAATGGTTCTACGGAAATCCTAAAGATGTACCATACACAACAAAGGACATCGCAAACCAGCGAGCTAAATTCCGGATGGAGTACCGCCATGCTGATGTGGGGAGCACAATCTCGTACTTCCAAGATATGAAGGCACAAGATCCAGATTTCTATTGGAGAATAAAGCTTGATGATGAGGACAGAGTGGAGAATTTATTCTGGATAGATGGTGCGTCGCGCAGGGCATATGCTAGATACAATGATGTCATCTCATTTGACACAACATACATGACAAACATGTACAAAATGCCCTGTGCACCCTTCATTGGCATTAATAACCATGGGCAGTCGATCCAATTTGGTTGTGGGTTTGTTCGAAACGAACTATCTGGTAACTTTGTGTGGCTGTTTAATGCATTCTTGCATGCAATGGGTGGAATTGCGCCAAAGAACATAATAACAGATCAAGATTTTGCAATGAGGAGTGCTATTGATGAGGTGTTCATCGGGATAGTACACAGGAATTGCCGCTGGCATATAATGAAAAAAGCACAAGAGAAGCTTGGGAAGCTGATGGTTGACATTGACCCACTAAACAATGCATTCAAGGATTGTGTTGACAACAGCCTGACTGGTATTTTACTTCCCACCCCTCACTAGCTTAAAACACATAAAAAATGGGCACATAGAAAATGGGTTTAGATGCATGATAACAACAGTTACCATCTAACAAAGTGACAAGTTACCAGAGGATTATAACAAAATTACCTACATTAGTTGCTTTCTGTACTACCCCTATAATGTCCATGTTTGATGTACACATTTCAGTTGTTCATCCCACTAGTTACAACAAAACTTTTCAATCACCAGCTAGTCTGATTCATATTAGTATCTTTTTGTTGCTAGTTAAAAATGTTGCTTGTACTACACACACAGAGTGGTATTCGCTTTGGAAAAAGAAAATCGTATCCTGTCTGCAAAGTACTTACCATGATCCTTCAACTAAAGTAACCATGTGTGTGTGACATAATTATCAACAGCATTGGTGTTCCTAGTTACCAGCTATGTTTGAACAGATGTTACCATCCTCCAATAATTGATGTTACCATGTTTATATTATGAATGCAGTTGAGGAGTTTGAGCACAAGTGGTGGGTGATGATCGAAGCGTATGGCCAGACTGACAACGAGCATTTCCATTGACTGTGGGAGAACAGGAACTGTTGGGTCCCGGTATACTATATGCATGACTTTTTCCCGTTCTTGCAGACCACGGCAAGAAGCGAGGGATTTAACTCTGTGCTCAAGAAGTATGTCAACCCAAACAACTCACTGGTCGAATTCGCCCAACAGTACACTGCGATACAGGATAAGGTGATGGCTAGCGTGTCAAAAGAGCAGTTGGAAACAGTGTACAAAGAAACCGAAATGTACTCGATGAACCCGCTGGAGATGCAGGTGCGGGGGCTATACACACATAACTTGTTTTGCAAGTTCTAGGTGGAGATGAAGGTGAAATCAGCATACAGATGCGACGCATTGGATGATGGTACTTTCAAGGTCAGCTCAGTGCGCGGGATAATACCGAAATATGGAGACAGGGACTACCATGTGCAAGCAAACATGGTTGAAGAGACATACTCCTGTAGTTGCTGCAAGTTTGATCGTGACGGGCTACTGTGCACGCACGTACTACGAGTTATGGACCAAATTGGGGTATACGAGATACTTGAAAAGTACATCCTAAAGAGGTGGACCTGGGATCCAAAGGAGGATCTTATTCAACCTGATTTCGAACAGCCGACAGTTAAGAAGTCGATGCCAGAGGAGGGGAAAAGCGTCATGCGATACACGTCAATTCTTAAAGAATTTAAGGCATCGGCCAAAGATATTTGCCTAACAGATGACGGGACCAGATTGGCAAGAAAGCACCTGTATAATTTCAAGGAGGAGCTTGAAATCCTGAAGAACAATCAACTTAAAAAGCAAGAAAGGAAAAGGAAGAAGCAAAAGGATCGTTTCAAGGACAGACGGATCCCTGCTCGATACATGTGGGGCGGATGAATGAAGACAACCCTGTCACACATCACCAAAACGCCCCCGATGCAAGACATCCGGAGAACCCAGCCACATAGCAAACAAGTGCCACTAATGTGAATCAACAGGATAACACCGCCACACAACAAGAAAGTGCTACTAATGTGCAGCGACAGGGTAACCCTGCCACACAGCAAGAAAGTGTGCGGGTGACGATACATGCTAGCAAAAACAATCACGCTTTTGTCATCCAACCCCCACATCCTGATGCAGCTCCATCCTCAAACGCAAAGTTGATACTAGACCCTCCCAAGACTGTAACGAAAGGGCGGCCAAAGTCAAAAAGAAAGCAATCAGGTTTTGAGAGTGCAAAACCAAAGACAAAGAGGAAATGTGGTGTGTGCGGGAGTCTGGAACATGACAAACGTACATGCAAATCTCCCCTAGCAAGATAAATGAAGAAGGTGCTATTAAAATGGAAGATGGTGGCTGCATTTTTTTCATGGACCATAATGTGCAAGCTACGAGCCCCATAACATTCCAGTTATCAGCATTGTATCATAGATTTTATCATGGCTTTGTAATGCAAAAACAAAGTGTATCTCTATAATTTAAGCAAGCTATCAGTACCCTGTTATGCCAGTTACCAGCAAATGTTTGATGGGATTGACATGGATTTGTAAATCCAAAATTTTTATTTCTTAACCAAGCTATCAATACATTATTATGCCATTTACCAGCAATGTATGATGGAATTGACATGGATTTGTAAAAGCCAATGTTTTTATATCTACATTTTTTGAAGGCTACCAGCACTGCATTGTATTACTTATGGACAAAAAATTAGTCCTCCTTGCACTTCTAAAAATTGCTTATGAACAAATTATAATCACAGTAGTGAATTATATCATATATTCGATGATTTTGGACAGTGTATACTATAGTAAAACAGCATGTCAACACTTTGCTCCATGGCATTGTCATGACAGATTCAAATAAAAAAGTTATCATCACAGTTTGGTAGAACTTATCACGATGTAGTAAAAAAATATCACCTCATCACCCGCTGCCGAACAGATGATAGCGCCACTCTTTGCATTTGTTTTGATAATGCTCTAACCACCTCAATGTCATAATTTTCCGGAGAGCTGGAATTTGTTCATGTGTTAAGGCTGGAACATTTTTGCCATCCCACACCTCAAGGAACATGCAGGCGAAAAATCCACAATCAATGCTGAAACATTTGTGATGAAAAAAACAACACAAAATCAGTTTAATTGGAGTTTCGGACCGGGTCAAAATAAACAGGGATGACAAACATGTAGTTGGGATGTTAAAAAGAGAGTGAGTAATCCACAACTAACCCATTTTCCTGTTTCAACACATCAATGTACACAAGTTCATAGTCCTCAATCTGCTTATGCGAGTCCTTGTAATTTATCAACCAGGCCTTCTTTATTCCGTTCATGTATCTTGTCGCATGCTCGAGAAGAGAAGGACTATCTTGGTCACGCAATGAATCTAGAACTTCAAACTGCTTCGCCCTAAGATTTAGTGACAACACATACCAATGCCCGTCATCTGGACCGCGGCCCAACTTTTGCAAAGCAGGGAATAGCAGCTGAAAAAATTTAAAAGGCAGTAAGCATAAAAGTAGTTGGAAAAGAAACAAAATTACCAAGATAACAAATGGTGATGAAATTCACAACGGGAGGCAACTAGAAAAGGAAGTTATCAGGGCAGAAAGGTCAAAAGTTACCAGTGTGCATGAAACAGGTTATCATGACATGAAGAACAAACAATATCCGCAAATAACAGGAAGTTACATGAAATTATCAGGAAGTTACCAAGACACTAACTGTACAGTTACCAGATCCATCAAACATAACATACCTGATCCTGGTGAGTAAGAATGTAAAACTTGTCCCGTCGAAAATACTTCAGTAAACACTTGGATTTGAAGTCTCCTAACAACAGATACACAGAGAGCACCCAAGGGAAGATGAGCCTGTTTGGCGTTTCCTTATACTGGAGAACGCGAACATGTAACTCGGCAATGCTGGTTGATAGTTGCCCAACTCCCTTCACACAATTGGCAAGCTCACCAAGGGTAACCCACCTACCATCAATGTTGATGACCCTAAGACTACAAAAAACAAAAAACAAAAAAAAAGATTTAAAAAATACATTTTAAAAAAAGGCGTACAAAATAATGATTTGTGTTAAGAAAGATGAGAAAAAGGATGGAAACATACTCTTTAATCTTAGAGTTAGAATCAGTAGTATGCTTGATAACTTCATTGTAAACGTACTCTGCCTCCTCGCTCGGTGTGAGGGAGGCAAAAGGTGGGAGCAGGTATTTGGACGGGTGGGTGACCCTAACTTTCCGAATAAAGGATTTAGGTGTTGAACTGCGTACTAAATGCTCTGTGCGAGGCGGTAACTCTGGTGTAACAAATGTTGGACTTTGGGGGTTGTCTGGTAGAAACAGCAAAAAGGGAAAACCATGAATTATCATCAGATGGGAGAAAGAATTATCAAGTGATGGGTCAAAACATATCAACTGCCACATGTTTTGATTATCAAGTGGTGGTCCATAATTGAAAAAACAAAGAAAGTGGTTTGTGCAAGGGTTGCAATGTTCATGGAGCAGAAAAAAAATCACCTATTTGAACATTAGATTTCCCTTTTAATGTTGGATTGCCATGTTCAAATTCTTCCCACCACATGAGAACCTCATCATCATCAATCTCAACATCATACACTTGCACACGACCAGCTTCCGGTGTTACTTAAATAAAAAAACAGCGATGAGGACATGAACAGTAGTGATAAACAACATAAATTGTTGCAAAAAAATCAGGTATTAAAAATTGAGACAAGATACAAGAAGTTATCAGGAACACAATATAAAATATACCAGGCAATGTGAATGTGGATTACCAGCACACATGTATGGGCCTTTTAAGGAACAAATTAGATAACACTGGTGCATAACGAGCAACAGCTGTGATATAAACTAATCATCATAACATGTTAAAAGGAAGACCAAAAAGAATTGTATAGCCCAGAATTGGCAAAGAATGCATATGGACGGAGTTATTGTGTCAATGGATCATAAATTGACAGGATTTGAACATTTGAGTTACCAAGATATGTCATATGGAGTTATCAGGGTGATTGGAAAAAATTGAAGGAGTAATGAAAAAGTTCAGATGAATAACTACGAGTACAGTACTGTTTTGTAAGCATGACAATGAATTAAGGAAAATAAATAGGCAATGATAGGAGATGTACGTATCACGCGCTTACTAAAAGTCAGTAACAGATAACATCGGCTTTCAAAACTGACAAAGTTACCAGGGGGGGAGGAGGATGGACTTATCGTCTATGCTAGCATCGTACAAAATATTGTAGCGGACACAACAGAAATATATATTACGGGTACTGAAAGCAAATATGTTCATTTACATCACACAAAGCATAGAAGTAGTATTACATTCATCATACACACGGAATGATAGAAAGTTCCAAACATATAAATAAAAAGAGCACACCAAGGCACAAAACAATACGATGAACACTGACATATCTCAATCCATCACTTTCGCGGCATAAAAGCGAAGACACAAGGTCTTCACTTACAAGAGTTGTTGGGTGGCGGAGCCCAAGCAACCGGTTGAGCCTTGGTAACTTTCATCAATGCCTTGCCCTTCGAGTCAGCATCAACAGGAGCTGCGAGCCCTAGAATGGCATCAGGGCCAGTAGCTGGTTCTGCAGGTGGTACTTGAGCAGATGGCGCCGCCACAGGTGCTTCTGGTGCTGCAGGTGGTACTTGAGCATATGGCGCCGCCGCAAGTGCTTCTGGTGCTGAGGTGGTACTTGAGCCAACGTTGGTGCAGCTTGAGCCGTTGCAGTTGCTTCAGTAGATGGTGGCACTTGAGGACTCGCACCAAAGATGTCATCCAGCCCAAGAGAGCAGCTGGGTGGCGTAAAATTACCATCGTAGTTTCCAGCTCCAGGGGTGCTCAACTCCAATGCATGGTCAGCAACTGTTTCAAAACATGACAAGTAACACACAAATAAGGAAAAAAGGCATCAGGAAAACATGTAGATGACATTGTATTTGTTAGTGCCAGAAACAATAGCTTGAGTTATCATGTATTAGACAGACAAGTTATCAACATAAGAAAATTAAGTTACCAACCTGTGACAACAGGATTATCGGCATCATTCTTTTCACCTCCAGCTGTAGCCGTATCAGTAGGCATATTGTCTCTGGTACTTCCCACAACTTTCTCAGCTACAGCGGAAAAATATTAAACACATCGTCAACAAAAAACATCATAAAAATACAAGAAACAAAAAACAAATGTGATGGCGAACAGAACTACCTTCACTTCCATCATGCGCTATATTAGGGACGACTTCATTTTCGCATTCAATAGCTACAGCCACACTGGCGATATCTTCAACAGCAGCAGTAACAGTTGCCGCTGCAGCTAGCAGAAAAACAGCGTCATCAGAAACACCAGCCGATGTCGCTGCAACAGCATCAGATGCACCCTCGCTAGATGCTGCTGCTTTTTCAGACGGAGATGTCGCCGTGGGAGATTCATCAAGATGGATAACTTCTGTTGTCTCCGATGACGTTGTCTGCGACAATGTTGCCCTTAGTCATGGAGAGGATCTGGTCTTGGCGAATTTCACCTTCTTCACTGCACTTTTCTCTTTTGAACGACTGAAAAAATCGGTACACAAGGGTAGTAGTGAGATTACACATGTTGTTAAACCTGAGTTACCACATGCTTCAATCAAAAAAGGATGTCACATACTTCAGGTATAAGTAGCATCCAGGGAAAAAATTACAAAGTAATCAAGGACTATAAATATAAAGTTATCAAATCATATGAACAAAAAAACAACAATTATTTTTGAGTAACTGCAAACTAGATAGGTATGTGAACACCTTTTTCCTGGTTCACTTGGAGAACCCTTAGCAGCAGCAACTTGTTTCATAGGTGCACTGAATGAAAAAAATAACCAAATGTTACAAGCACATACAACTTTCAAGATTGGTAACTCTAAATTACCAGGGGGGCAAAGTTGAGTTATCAATGTTCATCAACATGAGTTATCAGACAACAAGAACAAAATAACTGCTGAACATAAACGAAAGTAACAATTTGAATACCTTTTCACTGGTGCAATCCCTGAATCCTTAGCAGCAACAGATTGTTTGCCGGGGGCCCTGCAGATGAAAAATAAGCAAGTTGACCACCGGCATGAAATTACCCAAACTACCTTAAACAAACGACTGTATTTACCATGTTGTTTCAGGCACATAATTGATAAGAAGGACATTGGAAAATAATAATTCACCTGCATGGGGCCTCCTTCCGCAAAGTGGACAGTGGGACGGAGGCACCAGTTCCCTTTTCAGCCACGCGTATACCAAGCTCCTGGACCACAACTTTCTTCACAACTTCATGAATCTCAGATGCTGATAGTGCAATTGGTGAAGACGGCCTTTGCGATGGGCTGGCAGGCACAGCTGGTGAAGTTGGACGGGGGGGTGATGGCACAGTTGGTGAAGCTGAACGGGGGGGTGATGGTAGCCTCAGCTTCTTGCGCCTCTGGTAAGCCAAATTTTTCAAAAGCTCAGCACCGCACCGCTTGACAGAAGAGTCAGTGGCCGCCTCAGCTTGCGTATCTGTCAGACCTTGCTGGCTAAGCCCTCGATCACCTGATTCGACGGATGCTGCATGAGATGTTCCAGTGAGTAAGATCTGAGACTCAACGAGGTTATCGCCGATAGGGCGGACAGGGGTGTCTTCAACATTTGGTCCTGTGCCATCATGGGCTTTGACAGTTGCACCATCAAGATGTGTGGTCTCATCATCAGCTGGACCGCTGCCCATGTCTACATCCACGGTACCACTGCCTGAAGCAACAAAAGGATCTTTAGGGCGACGACGAACAACTCGATAGTCATCATCATCATCATCATCGGAGTCAGCGTCAGAATCAGAATCATCGCCTCCGTGATAATCGTCATCGCTGTCAGAATCTTCAGCCACATTCTTTCCAGCACTTTCTGTCCGCCTGCCTTGCGATGACCGCATAGTCCTTGACGTCGTACGGGCGGCAGAGGAGATAACGTTCAATCCAGCGTCTAGCTGACGAGATGCATGTGAATGGCCTCATCATCTAAAGCGGTGAATGATTCCACAAGATTGCCTAGGATGCCAGCCATGGCGGACGTGAATCGAGCAACTATCTAAGTTGATTTGGCAAATTTCTGTTCAACATAAAAAAATGAAAAAAGAATGGAAATAACTAGTAAGTTATCACAAAAATGCAACAAAAGTTATCATGAATATCAAGTTATCACAGGAATGCTACAATCATCATAATAAATGCAACCAAAAGTTATCATGATATCAAGTTATCACAGAAATGCTGCAAAGTTATCAACACATTGCACTAATAATTATCACATGGTTGTATCATAATTATATTTTATATAGAGGATATGCCACAATGGAAATCATCCAGATTAGTAAAGAGTGACAAGTTGGCAACAAATCAGGGTAACCACAAATGGGTGCAAAAAATAATTTATCAGCCAATGAAAGAACATAAAATAGCAAAAAAAAGATCAAGAAACTAGGTTACATGCTCACCTCTTCACTGCAGCTTGGGGCAGTATGAACACGCATAAACTTGTCAAGACCTTCCACACCACCAAAGAGACAGAAATTCATGCCAAACTCAGGCTTCAACTGGAAAAAAATGTAGCCATCACAGATAAGTAACAACAAAAAAACAATGAAAATAAAATGCAGTTGAAAAGCAGACTCTGAACTGAAAAACATAGATATATATTACCGGTAGTTTCCCGAAAGAAACTTTGTCAGCCTGAACATCCTTGTTGAGGACAAGAGTTATCAGCTTCTTTGTCCATACATTGATGGGAAAAGGACCATCAGGCAGTTCGATGCCAAGTCCAGAAAGATCAATCGCATGAATGTACAACAGCTGATAAGAAAAACAGAAGCGCCATGGTAAACACTTACAAAAATCAGCCACAAAATGACAAAGAAAATGACAAATGACAAAAGAGAAGGTAAGAGGAAAGCATCGTCACTTACATTGTAGAAAAGAAGGCAACCCCTGGTAGGCTTGCATTTCAACAGCGCCTTGTGCAGTTCATCAGCAATAAATTTGGACGAATTGAGATTCTTAACACCATTGATGTCACGCTGCAATATAAAAAACAGCACTGAAGTTCACCGAATGCACCACAAAAAATATGAAAGTTATCACACTGACATATATAAAAGTTATCAGGCACACAAGAAAGAAAATGACATATTCACAAAAAAACTTACCAGCACAGCATACCAACGGGGGCTAACTTTGTTGGAGGTGGTCGGGGCAATGACTGTATTCCCCGCAAGCAGAAGCCACATACGCTTGAAAGTGTCATCAGAATTTTCAGAACCCTTTATGAGATCAACAAGATCAGTCATTTTAGGGGCATATCCGAGCTCGCCAAACAACTCAAGCCCTAACTCAATATCAGTTTCAGATGGGAGGTTGTAAGGGACATCATTCCCTCCATGCGGCACACCCATAACACGATGCACGTATTCTTCATTGACCGGAAGCCTGCCTCGGCCTGGTAAGACCACCTCACGCGAATTGGGGTCGTAGAGATCAGCAAGCCACACACTGAGATTGTTGAATAGATGGTCACATTGGATATTTCGAAGGCTAGTTAAATCCATATCATCAATGGCACCCTTCATGTCATCATTCATGTACTTGCATGCTAGAAGAAGCGAACTGGGTGAGGCTCTGTTCCGCGGAGGAGGGCGTTTCGCCTTTTTCGAAGGAACATCATCGATTCCATCGCCATCTCCTTTACACTTCCTCGGCATTGTCTCCCTGACACGTAGGAAAAAAATGAATACATTGTTTATAAAACCAGTGTTTGACAAAGCAATAATACAGCTGATAAAAGGAAACAAGCAAACTACAAATTGGTCGCACATGCTAAAAAAAAGTAAAACATATAGCACAGGTATATTAAAAGCATGTGAGACTGATAATTGAGGCACAATGCAATTGGTAAGTTACAACCAAATTACCAATGATAAGAAATAGCATTCACACATGCTCATTAATAACCCAACCAAAACAAAATGAATGAGAAATAAGCGTTGTGCTACATATAATTAGTCTAGCAAAAACTTATGGTAACTACGGTAAGATGACAGAGGTAAGTGTAAAACCATCACCATGATAATTCAACCATAACAAGACAACACTGATAAATAACAGAGTTTAAAAGCATCTGGTAATTTGAGTGCAATATAGTTGGTAAGTTCAATATAGACATCATGATAATTGAACGGAACAAAACATAACAAGCAAATCAAGCAATGTAAACAAGCTAATTGGAGCAGCACAAAAGCCTAATCAATGGACAAACCGCATCTAACAAAACCAACATAAAACAACATTATGTGAAAAAACTTAGGGTTGCTTTTTAAATCCTCATCCACTGATGCACAACTTGAAATCCATAAACACCAAACATTATTGGATGTCCTAAACAACCACATCCACAACAGTAACACCATAACAAAATCCATATTAGAACCAACCACACTTACCACCACTAAGACCTATCCACGCCCACGATTACCACAAAATTAAACCAGATGTCCGAACCATATTCAAACTGAACTAAGAAGGCGACATAACCTAGCCTAATAGCAACAACGACCGCCAGAATCAAAGAGTCCGAGCACCAAAAATCAACGGCGAAGCATGGAGGCGGAGCAACAGGAAATACAGAGCGGGGCGGGTGGATGGGTGGGGGAATGGGGGATGCGCTACTCAACTTCGACTCAGAAATTAGAAGCCGGCCTTAATCTAACCTAATAGGAACAACAATCTACCAGATTCAACGGCTCCAACCTAAATCAATGGCGGACCAGAGCGGCGGAGCAAAAAGAGAAGGAAAACAGGGCGCGGGGAATGCGTTCCTCACCGTACCACCAGTCGTCGTCTGCCGCGAACCGAAACGCGCCACTAGCAGCAATCGTCGTGCACGAGGGGGGGAGCGAGAGGAGATTCGAATGGACAGGCCGGAATCAGAGGAAGAAGGAGTAGTGCGGGCGAACGCGAGAGGGGGCGAGTGGGGATCGTGGCATTGGGCGATACGGGCGGTTCCAATGGACCCACTAGTCAGCGAAACACATCGATGGTAATGGCTACCGCCACCCGCGCTGCGCGCACCAGGAGCGACGCGGTCCGTTGGATCCGGATCGGACGGCTGTCGAGTCGTGCGGATTTGAAGCAAATGAACAGTCGACTGGTGGATAGATTATAACAGGCCACAGGCCCTATCTATACCATTCAATGGCTAACAGTGGGTCCCATGCCACGTGGCACGCCTAGTCAGTACTATGTCTGTATACAAATGCGATTTGCACCGTATATGCACGTCAAAGCCAAGTTATAGCACCAGCTCAATGTATGCCGCAAGTTTTGGCATTAAAGTGATTTTTCACGCCAAGTTTTAGCACCAGTGGTGTAATTGACTCCATTGGTTAGGCATGAGTGTCTCCACCCTGCAGATCCGGGGTTCAAATCCTGTTGTTCATAATTTATTTTTGAAAAATTTAATTCCGAGGGGTTTTCCACAAAATAACAGGACACACGCCCTATATCTACCCTTCAGTGACTGGCAGCGGGCCTGATGCCACGTGGCACGCCTAGTCAGCTTTGTATCCGTCTACAAGTGCAATTTGCACCATATATGCACGCCAAAGCCAAGTTGTAGCACCAGTTCAATGTATGCCACAAGTTTTGGCACTAAAGTGATTTTTCATACCAAGTTTTAGCACCTATGGTGTAATTGACTCTTTTCTATGCTAATTCGGACTCATCATCTCTGTCAATGGCGCATCCATCTCACAACCCCCCCCCCCCTCAACCACCTTTCAAGCACACACTTTATTTACCTTGGATAACAACGCCTCATATTCAGCTTTTATCATTGGGCATCCAGTCTAATGACCCTAGCCATCCGACCACATGTTGGTTCATATTTGACCTAACTTTGTTTGGTAGACTATTATTTGCAAGAGGACAAAAATATTTGTACACTATCATGGCATGCTTCAAGAAAGATTAAACAAATATTACCAAAATCATGTAATGAATGTAGATTCGTTCCTTTGTCCTCTGCAAAGATCATAAGATCAGATGGAGTTGCGGGGCTCGAAAATCGAAAAGCAGTGACATATAAAGTATGACAGAGTCAGCAAAGTTATACGTGGTGTTGACATAAACATTAATCATCTATGACTCCAATATGGAGGCAGCCACAGAATCCAATATTTGTGAGGATAGCACAATGTTTGACAAGTTTCTTACAAGTGACCTTGGATTGACCTTTCTTCCCAGTTTCAATAAAGCAGTACTAAACTCTCTCTCTCTCTCTCTCTCCTTGAGCGGCAACAAATATCAAAAGCAACATCCATGTGCGAAAATTCTGCGGCGCGGACGAGCTCGCGCGCTCTCGTTATCGCGACGCGTTCGATACCGCGGAGATGCGAGATGGCCGCCGTATAGTAGGTGGCGGTTGAGGATAGTAAATGTGTGTATGTGACGGGCAGGGGACGCCGTGACATCGGACGTTGGTGCCGACGTCAGAAGTGGGATTGACGGTGTTTCCGTAATGTGCCGTTCGTGCCAGATTGGACTTCAGGTTCCTCTTCGATTTTTTCACCCCCTGTTGACAAAGCCATCAGCCCTCCCATGAACTGATTCCTGCATGCACGAGTCATTTTTTCACCCCCTGTTGACAAAGCCACGAGCCCTCCCATGAGCTCGATCAAAGACGCTTTTTGGGAGGAAACGTGACGCTGTGGATTGCTGCTGGTGCGGTGCTTCGGCTGCTCAACGGCTCTAATGCCGCACGAAACAGATCTCGAAGACACCTGCCCTGCTCCGATCGAGGGAGGTGCAGACATGTCTGAACTCGTACGCGCAGACACCTATGCTTGCCTTGATTGCTCTCAGGCACGAGGTTGTAGCTTGGTGGAACAGGGGGGAGGAGGCCAAGTGTGGAATCCCTTGTGCTGCAATGCCTCCTGAGAGTGCCTTCTCCTTTAGTGGTTGTTTAGTTATCCAGGATTAGATGAGATTTAGCAAAACGAGTTTTAGGAGGATTTTTAGGAAAACCAGTTTTAGTTAGTTTTTATGTTAAGATAAGTATATACAATTTCTTGTTTGGGTAGAGAAAACAAGAAGAAATAACACAATTAGTCAGTTACCTTGCTATTAAGTACAGGCTTTGCTGGGCGGGCGCTCCAAATGATTCAAAAATCAAGCTAAATGGGTACAGTTTGCTGTTTGCATCCCCGCGCACGGCCTAAACAAAGATCGTATGCACACTTTGTGTTGTCGGTGCTAACTATGTCGACCTGCCTGCCGAGCATATCATAAAAAATATAACTATTATCATACATGTGACATTTGGCAAATCATCGGGAAAAGATGAATAGAAAACAAAATCTCTCTCATGGCCAATAGTGGAACATGTCATCAGCAGCACACATAGGTAACATGAGAGTTAGTTTTAAACAACACATAGCCACATAATTCAGAGGTTCAGACAACTACAAGAGGAAACATTGTCACAATTACTAAGCTGACAATACATAATTTATTTCACACCGCTGGCTACTAATCACTCATCATACAAGGGAAAACAGTGCAAATTCAGTGATAAACGCGATAGTCGCTGCTTATACAGATTAATCACATTTCTACAGCCCGTTCATGGGCAGCTTTCTCGGCAAGATGTAACATAATCTTAGGATTGTTTTAGGTATTCTTCCAATGCTTTCCCACTCCACAGATTGAGCATTTCGCTTCTTTCCTTTTCTTCGAGGGAGGTCAGCCCTCCGTGGACATGTCGTGCTTTTGTTTCTCCGAAGTAATGGTATTGCATCCTGCTTGCTCCAGTTGACCACAATATAAATCTCCATCGTATTTCGGACATCATTATCCACCGGATCCCGGCTGTCCTTACCAGACCAACCCCTCAAAGCCCGCTTAGTGAAAGGCACATTGCTCATTAACCCAAAGAAACTACCAATTATGTTGTACACTTTTCCGATGCTGATATTGTTCTCTCTAAGCTGTCTCACAAGGTCTTGTGTATATATCTATATGTTTATGGGAAGGCCAGTATACCTTCTCACCACACTTACCTATCAAAGAATGGTTGTGAAGGCCTGTGCTCATTTATGTACCAAGCATTGTCATTTGATCGCAGCAAACGTATCATCGCAGGGCACTCACAGCGGCATGTCCGTGTATTACCTCTTTTTGGTTAGCCCTTAAATTACAAGTTCATCACCAAATTTTCAGTGCATTTTCATCAAAAAATAATCTGAACGAGACAACGAATTTAATTACCACTAACCGAGTATCCACATACTATCTCCTGCATACATTTGGTTCTCTCGACGTTGAGCCTACTCTTTCCATATCTTATTCCGAATCCAACCTCCCATGAATATAGATTGTAGTAGTCATACGCCTCTCCCAACGAATCAAAGCTGCTTCCGACAGTAGATACTACGACGGTATCTATTTTCCTCTGTGCGTATCCTCTCAATGTTTTTTCAAGTGCACATACTCTACCAGGGCAGGATGCACGCTCGATAGGTGCCTGGCCGATACGAACAATGCGGCATTCAGAGTGGATTAAATCAGACTGCACAGGGATGGTTATTTTTTCTGAAGAAGGTACTGCTGATAAACCAGACTGTCTCAGTTTTCTTTTCTGCATATCTTCTTAATGTTCGAGGGCACTCGTCCTGGCAGCACATGGGGGGCGGTCATCGGGTGCATGCCCGACTCGGACACTGCATTATTCAGAACTATGTAATTCAGAAACATGGTTTAATGCGTTCAGAAAGTACATGCTATGAACACTTGCACATGCTCTCCATTATCTATTGAGATGACCAACATTGTTCAACTATCTTCAGAAGAGCAAATTTGCACATATCCCTCAAATTTAAGCTATGTTCGATCTACAAGCACAATCACAGAGTGGTATACCTTTTTGTCCAGCCAAAGGCTTGAGGGTCGTCTTTGCCTGTAGATTGCTTCGAGGTTGGCGCGGCAGGGCAATTCCAACGAATGAGATAATGGATTTAATTTCCACTCACCGAGAATCCACGCACTATCTCTTGCATACATTTGGTTCTCTCGACGTTGAGTTTGCTTTTTCCGTATTTGATTCCGAAACCAATTTCCCACGGATATAGATTGTAGAAGTCGTATGCTTCTCCCAATGAATCGAAGTTGTATCCAACAACTGATACCACAATGGTATGAGTTTTGTTCTCTGCATATCCACTTAATGTTTTTTCAAGGGCACACACTCTTCCAGCACAAGGTGCACGTTCGATAGGGGCTCGTCCAATACGAACCCTGCATTATTAAGAACAAATTAATTCTGATTGTAAACGGTCCCACTATGTTTTCAGAAAAAATGCAATGTTCATAAGTGAGCAACATGGGAGTGCAGTTTTAGTGTCAGACATTTACATTATTCAGATATGTCTTACCATACTAGTTTCAGAGTTGTGCATGTTCAAAGACAAACGGAGGTTTGTCTTCTTTTCAGCAGGATGTAAATGTTGATAAGCGAGTAACATGGAAGTACAGCGTTACTTCAAGAGTTTTTAAATCATTAAGAATGAAATACAATTGACCGTAAAGTGGTGCATTCTTTTTTATGGGGGCATGCAATGTTGAAAAGGGAGGAACATGGAAGTACAGTTTTACATTCAGAGATCTAAAACGTCCATACATATCTTAGATTTCTACTTTTATACTCAAGCATGACCAAATACAACTTTTGTCTGACGAATCCAGTTTTCACAAGCGAGCACCATGGAAGTACATCTTTACTTTCAGAGTTCTAAAATTTTCAGATATGTAGTAGCCCACTAGTTTCAGAGCTGAGCATGCACAAGACGAAAAGAGGTTACCTTTTTGTCCACCCGGGGGCTTGCGGGTCATCTTTTGCTGTTGATAGCTGCGAATCGGCCGCCGACAAGCTCAACTCCGAATCTTTTCCTCCCAACTCTGCAAAAACATCAGGTTGCACCCTGCAGTACAAGCCTGAATCTTTTGCTCCCAACTCTGCAAAAACATCCATTGTCTTTTTCACATCATTATCGGCTTGTTCTCCACTCATCTTGCCACACAAACCTCGGAGAGCTCTTTTGGTGAATGGTATATTGGTCATTGACCCGAAGAAGCTACCAATTATATTGTAAACTTTCCCGACACTGATGTTATTTTCACGGAGTTGCTTAATGACATCCCGTGTGTATATATCGATATGTTTGTGGGAAGGCCAGTACACTTTTTCCCCACATCTTTCAGTTAGAGCATGGTTGTGATCTGATCTGTAGTAGGTTATGTACCAGCCATTGTCAGATGATCGGAGCAATCGTATCATTGCGGGGCATCTGCATCGGCATGTTCGTTTGTTACCCTTCTTTGGAATTCCCTGAAATCATCAGAACAAGAGTCTCACGTTTATGAATTTCGCAATTATGCATTGCCACCTAGGCAGAGATATGTGCAAGTGAAAATGAAACGAGTACTTTCAGAGCAGCCACAAACTATCTCCTGCATGCATTTTGTTCTTTCGACATTTAGAGGTTTCTTCCCATATCTTATACCAAACCCAACCTCCCATGAATATAGATAGTAGTAATCATAAGCTTCCCCAAGCATATCAAAACTGCCTCCCATAGCAGGAACTATGACAGTTTCAGTTTTCTTTTCTGCACAGCTTCGTATTGTTAGTTCCAGCGCACTCCTCTCAACACGGATTCTGCATTATGGACATTCATGTGTTTCAGCTTCATGTTTTAATTCCTTATCGACTACTCGTACATATCATGGGACGGCTGCTGCAGCAGGCTAACAGGCGATACGGTAAACACGGTTCGCGTTGTGTAAGAAGGTACAATGATTTTTTGCTTGAGAAAACAATGCAGTAGATCCATACCTTCTCGCCCAGGCAGGGGCTTGAGGGTCGTCTTTCCCCGTAGATTGCTCGGAGGCTGGAGCAGAGAGGGCAATCCCCTGACATGTGATGTTCAAGTCATTTTCCACTGCTAGTACGGCGTCCCCCGCTTCGCCAATGCTGGATTCAGCAGGTTCGCATACTACAGCTTGGCTTCTGCCATGGGCGAGCACCAGATCTTCGCCGGCCAGATCCGGCAGGGGAAATCTGTTAAAAAAACAAGCAGCACAC
>NC_041391.1:671035285-671045027 GCF_002162155.2 Triticum dicoccoides | reverse complement strand
TTGGATCCAACAAGAAGTCTACTTCGTCGCCGGTAGTCGCGATCTCCATGTCCATGGCCTTCTTGTATCAGGAGGTGGTCGAAGGGGAGAAGAGAGATCTGTTTTTACTTTTCAGCAGCGGTCGGTTGAAAACGGGCCCACCTCATAATAATCACTTATCCATTCTACACGTGCCGTTTCGGTAACGGAAGCACCACCGGACGTCGTTATGTGCAGTACGCACGAAACCCGTACCAACGGAACATCATTACCATGGACCGATTTGTTCCCGTCAAGCTGGACGTCTCCGTCTCGTCGCGCCCTTAGCGGCCGTATCTACCGGCGATGTTCGCGTACGCTCGCAGTTAATGCAGTACGAAACACGTCGCTCTCTCGTTGATCCAGCTGCCAGGAGCGCGCGAGCTCGTCCGCGCCATCGCCACTCTACATCCATGTGTCGTCTCTCTTCTCACTGGGATCAATCTCTTGCACTTCCAAAACTATCTTATCTGTGAGTACCATCAAGCAAATAATCATAGAAAATTTCATCTCATCTCTCTCTCACTCCCTGCTAATAGTAGTTGGACGCAACAATATGTCAGTGTAGCCAGAAGAATCTCCCTCTCATCTCTCACCGGTCGCCAGCACCGCGGCCCTCTTGGCCCGCTATAGCATCGTGCTCTCCTGCCCCAGCGGTGCCCTGTCTCCCCTGCCGATCCCCACTCCAACACCGCCCACTATCCCTACGTTCCCCGCCACCCACGTTTGGCACCTCACGTGCGCAAGCAAAGGAGTCATGGACACCAGCACCCCGTCGAGGTAGGTCTCCTGCGGAAGGAGGCGAGCTAGGTTACAGAGGGAAGGAGCAGGACGACATCCTCGTTCAGCCCTGCCGATGGCAGCATGAAGGTGGCCGGGGCGACGACCTCGTCTACGACGTCTAGGGCACAACTTGGTGGCGGGGTGGCTCGACTGAGGGAGCACGCGTGCTCGTCTCTGCTCGCTCACTGTTAGATGATGTCTATACACAGCTTTTGTGTATACACTATATATTGTATTCGTTGCCCCTCCGTGCGGACGGCCAGATCTGCATGGTACTCCGGGGTGTGGTTTTGGAGTACCAAGGTACCGTAAAATATATTATGTATAACGTATTGTCATATTGCCGGAGTGGCGAACTGCTGCGCGATGCGGCGACAACAATCGGCCGAGGCGCCGAGCGAGGAGCGATGGAGCGACGGGCCGATGAGATGACAAAGACAAATCGACGAGCGACAAGCAGGAAAAGCTAGATCAATCGATCGATTTATTTCACACGTACGCATTTCAATCACAGTCTTTTGCCGAAATCACTAGTTAAGGAGTATTCCTTGCGGAGAGTAAATTACATCTTTAGTACCTGAACTTGACTTTAGGGTTCATTTTCATCACTGTATTTCAAAAGTGTTAAAATACGGTCATTGAGGTCCCAGAAATGTGTCACTCTACGGTCAGCCCTACCGTATCCAATGTATTTCGTTGATGTGGCACATTTTGACCGGGCCTGCGCAATTGACATGCTTACTTGCCAAGCGCATCTCTCTCACACAATTCTTTTTGCACCCGATCTAATGAAACTGACTGCCCTTCCGTCTATGCCGAGTTGCCGACATGCCTTAGAGCCCACGGAGAGCTGGCGAGAGACCACATCGTCTCCGAGCACTCTTCTGTCTACGGCCTCTACTACCCACCACATTTCTCCGCGCAGCGGCGTCCTCGTCAGGCCGGAAGTCCCGCTCTGCTCAAGCTCCTCTCCTTCAACGCCCCACTCTTCATTGAGCAGTGCGGCGACGCGCTGCACCCTTACGAGCTCGCCTTCTTCGACTCGCGTTGTCATGCACGACAACCTCTAGGTGCTTGTCCCAGGGTCAATGCGAGGCACACGATGTTTTCCTTCCTCACGGTGCGGCTGTAGTTCTCGCCGATCCCATGGAGCTCGATGATGTCGCCCCACGTAGGCGAAAAGAACATGCGCGGGCAGCCGGCGGTATGGAGTGCATGGTTTTGGCGGGGCGATGCCGTAAGTGAGCTGGCCAAAGTCCTCACAACTCTCCGTTCTGAGTCCCCAGGCATCTTCAGTCTCTGCACCATCGACCCATGCGACGTCTTCAACGAAGATGCAACCAACAGGGCATCCGGCGTGCCGATGGATTGCTGGCTAGGGTTCCCGACCAGTACACAAACTATGAGTACGCCAGAGAGCTGCGAGGGTATGGCGGTGTGGGCCTCCGGCTGGAAGACGAGGTGAGGAGAGAGCAGGTTGCCAGCCATGTCAGGTGATGGAGGCAGATCAGGTGCTGAGGAGCACGGCAGGGTGTAAGGCTAAGTCGACATTGTCGCAAACAAGGTGCC
The DNA here is from genome assembly GCF_002162155.2 of Triticum dicoccoides. NCBI lineage: Eukaryota > Viridiplantae > Streptophyta > Magnoliopsida > Poales > Poaceae > Triticum > Triticum dicoccoides. The sequence continues at coordinate 671,042,657 of NC_041391.1, read as the reverse complement.
ACTCGGTCACGCGCATGTAACCATGCACTTCTCAAACCAGGACCTCCTCTGACGCCAGGTCAATAAGCTGAAGCGGCAACCCGTGGTGACCTCCACAGCGGCGCTCACGCTCATCGGGACAGTAACCTGCATGGTGCGCTTCAAGCTCGGCGTGGCGTGAGAGTTGGGAATTCCAAGCATGAGAGTCTGGCCAATCAGTGCAGCAGTTCGTTCGTGGGCCGCATGAGGCTTTAGGAGCTCTAGTACGTGACACACTTACACTGAAGAGCTGCAACAACGGTGGGAGTGTGGGGTGTCACTACTAGGAAAAGGCCTACTAATGACGCACCAGTTTTGCCTATTAATGGCGCACTATCGGTACGCCATTAGTACCACACCACTAGTATTTTTTACTAATGGCGCACCACTGGATACTAATGGCGCACCAAGCAGTGCGCCATTAGTATGTAATACCATGCGCCATTAGTATGCCTCCCGGGGGGCCATATGTAACCATCTTCTTTGTCATACTAATGGCGCACTCTGCCTTGATGCGCCATTCGTATCCTTTGGCATACTAATGGCGCACCTTGTGGTGATGCGCCGTTAGTATGAATATTTGGTTTTTTTTACTTTTCTGATTTTTGCACAGGTTACAAAATATATTATTGGACAGAATATAGACAGCAGCACACAGCAACAGCAGATTCATCGAATACAATAGAAGATTAGTCTCCGAATACAATTCATCGTATTAGTCTCCGAATTCAAAAGACCGAACAAAGATAAAACATTAGAAGTCTCAAGACCGCGAGTATCGAGTTTGTCTTCACATTACAAGTCGATATCGATCATCTAAACTACCATCACATAAAATAGAGCTGCGGTCATCACGATGAGCATCATCGCGATCAAACTGGTCTTCATCCGGTTCCTCCAACGCTCCCTCCTCTCTCCCGCTAGATAGCGGGCGTATCTAGATTCGGCCTCTGCCCTAGTGGTGTACCCTTTGTAATTGTTACCGCTAAAACGGTGAACCTGTCTCCGACACTCCTCCCAGTCATCGTAGACTCCGGGAACCTTACCCTTGTACACGACATACGATGGCATCTCTATGCACAAGCCAAACAACAGACAATACATAAGCAATATGTAAGTATGCAACAAAAGGATCGGAAGAGAAAAGCAAGACATTAATAGCACGATTCATGGTCCTACTAATAAATAGCATCGATTACATCTAAGTTGAACGACTGTCCACACCAAAGAGACATACGAATTCATTAAAGTTTAATTACAACATGAGCCAATCAATGTTTCAGAACTACACATCACTACTTTCGTCTCGACTCATCGGACAGGAGCGTGGATGAAACCGCCGTCTGTCGTGATGGTCATGAAATCGCGGTCGTTGTCACCCTGCATTTGTAGCGTTCCATCTATCTCATTGTTGGACGGTTGATATCTGAGGTAGAACCGCCCCGAGGTATGAAGGACATCTTGATGGATGATGTCCCCAAACTCCGACTGGATGCGAAAGAATTCTTGTCTGAGGTCCGTGTCCTGGATTGTCGACAAGTTCGCGGCCCAATCTTTGAGATTATCTGGTAGCAGAAGGTGATGATGGTCCCTTACGATCGCCCGCATGTGATGGAGGGCATAGTAGGCATCCTTCTGACCGCCAGGCGGCTGCTTGACGCAGCAGAACTTCGTATTGTGTGAGAAGGTGTGCTTGCCGTACTTACGAACTGCCCTGGTGAAGGTGCCTCCAGATTTGGCGTAGCCGGGGAGAACATCATCAAGAGCTTTCTTGACATTTGTGTAGTCTATCTTGGAGTTACGGTTCGGGTCGAAATACGTGGCCATGGAATATTTCGGGCTTAAGAGGATGAGTGTGCAATGTGTGTCACTGCACAGAACACGGAATGTTAGAAAAAAAAGAACGATCGAAATCTAAGAAATCATATGTTACGGGGCGGTTAAGGGATGACTTACTCGGGAAAGTAAGCCACAAGGAAGTTATCCTTATCTGGGTTTGCCAGAATGACGTCTTCGAGGTGTGAACTCGCAACTTGGTGGTCCCCAGCGCTGCTCAAGTGCTTGGCACGCATGTAGAAGGGGTTGACTATCACGATGTCCGGGGTCTTGTCTCTAATGATCCGCATCTCCATACTCAGCGAAAACAGCCGAACGAAGGTGTAGTGCAGCGGATGAAGGTTAAACATAGCAAAGATGTCATCAAACCGCAGGACGATCGTACCCCCGATGTCGCCATCCACAAAGCCCTTGCCCTCTGGCACCTTGGCCACGACAACCAGGTATGCCACATCATTCTCTCTGAGACGCCGCTTCTCCAAAGAAAGAACACTATCGTGCAGACTCCGCATAGCACCAGTTGCAGCATTAAGCATATTTGGCAGTAGCATCGCCCTACCCACCACATGCACCCTCCTCGAGATATCCTTAGGTGAAGGTGGCCCGTCCTGAGCATGGATCGAACTCGGTGCCGGCTGGCTCGCACCGGCGCCCTTGTTAGTCTTTCGTTTCCGTCCCTTCTTCTTGATCTCCTGTAATGGGACCGAGTTCTGCTCACAGACCGCCTTCTTGAGCATGTTGGGGTGATAATATTTCGCACCTCAGCTATCTGAGGCTCGGTGAAGGCGGGAGCTGGATGCGTCTCCTGAGAACTGAACGCCAGACGATGTCTGTTGCAATTGGATTTCTCCGCCGTACCAGCTAGATTGTGGTCGTCTTGGTTGGGTTCTTGAGAAAGAGGCCCGCAGAACTCGTCAGCGTACCCATGTTCGGCAAAGTACTTATCGACATTGGTAAATGTACCGTCGTCGTTGTCGTCGTCGTTCGGATCCTGTGCCATAGGGATGTCCGTATCCTGTGCCATAGGGATGTCTGGCACAGGGATGTCCGGCAGGTCCGGTAGCGTTGCGGCGTTCTTGCCATGGCTTGGCGCCGGCACGACTGGCGGTCTTGTCTGTGGGGTGGTGTCCCCCGCCCCCAAACGAATCTGGCTCTTCGGCCAAAGCAGGGGCCAGTTTACGCAGGCGCTGAGGGTCATCTCATCTTCTTCGTCGGCCCCAGCGGGTCGAATCGGAGGTAACAGCTCGTCGCAGCCTGGCAGCACCCGAACCACTTCAACCCTGTACACTGTGGGTGGCATCGGATTACCGTGGAACATGGGGTTGCCCGGTTGAACGATTCTGCCCTTGGCGACAACGACCAACTCGGCGCCCACAAAGTGCAGAAGAGTGCAAGGAACGTCGGCGGCGCCCTGCGAAAACATGTACAGGGCGTTAGGGATGCCCAGTCAAAGGCAAGGAGATGAAGTCATCGGCCGAGAGGCTTAGTTACTATGATGCCGTCGAGCTCGGCTAATGTCGAGGCACCACCAATGACGGGCGTGCAACTGACGGAGGGGGCGCTTGCTGGTGAGGTGCCGGCCGGCGTACACCCGGGTGCATTAAGCTCCAATGCCCGTGTCAGCACCGGAGACACGAATACTGCCTCCGCCAGAGACACCAATGGCGCCGCCGCCGGAGACACCAATGGCGCCGCTGGAGACACCAATGGCGCCGCCTGCACGCTGTGCGAGTTGCTGGCCGTGAAGCTGGGAACCGGGGGAGGCCCCTGTTGGCCGCCCGCAATCCATGTCGTCAGCCCATGAATCAACGTAGGCACCATGGCGTTGAGCTTCGTTCCCAGTTGTTGTTCCACTTGCTCGTGGACAAGCTCCAGAATCCGCGCCACTTGTGCCTTGAGTGCTTCAACCTCGCGCGTCTGGCTTTCCGAGCTGGTCTTTTTCTCCTTCCGCACACCAGCGGTATAGTATGACCCCCATTTTGTGGACAAGCCTTTGCCGGCCACACGACCAGCTGACGTCGGCTTAGTGAGCTTATCCTTGTTTTTCATTATGTTCAACGCCCTATTTAAAGGGGTGTCGAAAGGGGAGCTCTGAGACGACCCCGCGCTACTGCTTTCAGTGTCCTGCGAAAGGAACGTGAACCATTTAGAAATATTGGGGATTAATTAGAGTGCAACCATATGGAGCTAATTACGCGGGGGTGTATTCCTTACCAGAACAAGCTCAAGCGCCCTGGTCTTCGGATCCGTGGTAAGCTCCTTTGTTATCGGGTCCTCCTTGTACCGGGCCCTGACAAAGTTCCTGGTCTGCTTGTCACCGCTGTATTTCTCGAAGCGGGGCGGTAGGCCTTGCTCGGCACGCTCCGCGTCCTCCTTGTCCCATATAGGCTCCGCCACTCTATAACCGTCGGGACCGAGTTTGTGTTCCCCTAAGTTCAACTCCCACATTTCTTTCCCCCACTGACTTGATTCGGAGGTTGCGCTGCTCTCGCACTTGATCTTGAACTCCTTGTACTCATCTTCGCTCATCAAAGGATATTTCGCCTTGATCTTCTCATAACTATCACCTTTATCAATCATTCTCTTCACCGCGCTTCTCCAAGTAGACAGGGCCGTGCTCATCCTTGTGAGGGCGGCACTGTTCACTTTATTCCCTGAGAGGCGTGTGTTTTCAAATTCGGCAGGGAACTTGTATCGTTCGTGCAGCTTCGTGAAGAGCAGGTTGCGCAAATTCCCGTGGTCCTTATGCCTAAGGTTCTCGGTGTTGATCGAGACGGTGCTCCGGAGAATGCACCCGAGCTGAAGCGAGTACCCCTTGACTATATGTTTGGGCTCCGTTGGATGCCCGTCGGAGTCCACTTGAATGAATTCCTCCTTGAGGGTGCGGAGCGCATTCGGGCGCCGGCCTTCCTTTGCTTCTTCGGTTGGCTGCCATCTGTGTGTGCGCCGCCATCATCAGTGGTGGCATCCTCGGCGGCACCATCAGTGGTGTCATCCCCGACACCACTAGGGGTTGTGTAGTCATGATCGGTGTCTTCCGCGGCGTCCTCATAGCGGTGAGGTTGTTCCTCCATCTCCTGGGACAACTCCCAGAATTGCTTGCCGCCCGAACCGCCGGCCTCATCGTGGTTGGCCATGTTTCGCTCTAAATAGGAAAACAGTTTGGTCAAAAAGTTGGTTATTGTCAAGGAACAAGATCATGGTCTCATCATTTAGGGTTTGTCGACACTGAGGCATCCTAAAAGTTAAGTTTTCATCATTTAGGGTTTATCGATGCCGTGGCACCCTAGGTTGGGCCTAATCACTTGGCACTAATCACTTGGCTCTATTGCCACATATGTTGGGTTTATCATCTAGGGTTTATCGATGCTGAGGAGAATTCTAAGTTGGGCCTAATCACTTGGCTCTATTGCCACCTATGGTTTAATGCAACAAGAATAAAGGGGCAGTTGATCCTACTTAATTAAGTACTAAGATACCCCAGCCCATGCATTAGTAGCAAGTACCCCATATGTCCGATTTTTAGCAAAGTCATGCTAAAATTCACGGAAAATTTCAGCATGACCTTTGCTGAAAATAGGACATATGGAGTACCCGAATTTGCTGGAACGGAAGTTAATCGACATTCCGGCAAACTCAAGGTCCTCTCGGGGTACAACAGCAGCATCAAAAGTTGACAAAATTCCCAAGTAGTACAGCAGCAGCATCACAAGTAGTACCAATGAACATATAGTCCAGCACATTCTGAATTTCGATAAATGACAGGAAGTTAACTCATGCTGACAGCAACAAACTTATAACAACATAAATGAAATTGCAGTTCCAAGTGGGTATGGGAAATAATAAAACCAGATAAATGATAGTGTTCGATCCACTTAACAAAAATAAAGAAATGATTTTGTTCAATACATCTGGTAAGCTGCACACTATCTAATATGTGTCATAAATGACAAAGCTGCACACTGTCTAATATGTGTCATAAATGACACTAAGATCTCATTACACTCTACATATGTAGCATCTATAGAAAGAGACCATCAGTAATATTCGGGTACTGTCACAAAAATCAGTGTTAGGCGTGCAAAGATCCCCCACCACATCCTCGAGAGGTTTTGCAGTGTGGACTAGTCATATTTTTCCTTGAAATCTAAGTGCAATCTGTCTGTCTTGTTGCTAACTGAATTTACAGTATCTAATTGGTCCCTAAATTCTGCAGTATTTATGTTCATGACTTTACTGAACTATGGTATCTTTCTTAACAGTGCCTTGATCTAATTAGTTGTACTTTAGCTCCATATAGTTATGTGTAATTTGTTCCTTGATTTTCTGTCATCTCTGAATTTTGCTGTTCCTGTGCTTGCTGCTCCTTGATTCACACATGTACAGGAGGTACAAGAGGTTAAACTGAATCCAATGTTATATGTTTTGATATCCTTTCTGAATTCCCTGTTGTTATTTTTAACTCAAACAAGTACCCAGATTTATCAAGACCTAGTGAGCATTGCCAGTGTTGGAGAGGGAGTGATCTGACTAGGTTTATGTGACTGATCTTCATTAACTTTTCTCTCTAACCTTTTTTACAGTCCAAATGATAACTATTTACAGATTGTAGTAGTTGTCTTTAACACGATGGAATCAGCATCTGGTTTAACCAACCCAAACAATGCACTATGCAATTATTTTAAAAGCAATCTTACAAAGTCCTCAAATGTCTGAAATTGGAGGCAACACCTTTTACCATCAGTTTTAAAACATCTAACAAACTATCAGAATTTCTATAACAGACGCGGACACTCGTCAATTATAGTGTTATGGACATGTATAAAACCTGAATTTTGTTCACATGTTATTCAGATGATAGGTGCATTAGCATCTTCTGTTTCAGTTTTCTGCTTTCAGTTGAGTAAGCATAGGTACATTAGCATCTCCATGTTCAAAACTATAGGTGCTAACAAAAATGGACTGAAACTTATAGGAAGAGTGTCCGAGTGCATTAGGGTCGCCATATTCAGAATTCGATCAATGTCGAATCAGAAATTTATTTTCTGTTGGTGGACTGAAACTTTCTGCAGAATAACAAAACTCTAGTGTTCAACTCACTGCAAGAACCACCACATCTGTGTCAACAGAACACCTAAGAGAAATGTAGCTAGCAACGCTGAAGTAGTGGCCATTGTCAAACGTGTTACAGACTAATGTCACCACACCGTTGTAAAACAATTTCAGAATTTTCGAACCGTGATGCCAGCACAAATAGGTTTCCTATATACTGTCAGGGAGAACAAATCAATTTTAGCTAGCAGAAAAACAACAACTGCAAGGTTCTCCTGAACCCATGTCTCACCGTGGAGGGGTGGAGGAGTGGGCACTTGGGCTGCGGCTTCGGGGCGGAGGCGCCGTGGGCAGCCGGTGCAGAGGGGCGCGGCGGCGGCTTCCTGTTGTCCCCGCTGCGGCAGAGGGCAGAGGGGCAGCCGGTGCAGAGGGGCGCGGCGGCGTCCAATGCGTGCGTGCAACCTGC
>NC_041391.1:671032621-671033734 GCF_002162155.2 Triticum dicoccoides | reverse complement strand
GGTGGAGCGGGGGAGGGTGCGGGGGGTGCTCGGCGACGGTGGAGCAGGGGAGGGTGCGGGGGGTGCTCGGCGGCGGTGGAGCGGGGGAGGGTGCGGGGGGTGCTCGGCGGCAAGGGGGGTCTGGCGAGGGGGATCGGATAGCTATCGAGAGGGAGGGGGATCGAGATCGAGTGTCCTCATGAATATTCAATATTTTTTCATATTGAATATGAAAAAATATCAGCAAATTTGAAAAAAAATATTCATGAATTCAAAAAGTGCCCATGAAATTTAAAAATATTCATGATATCAAAAAGTGCCCAAGAAATGAAGACTCCGATTTAAATACAATCCATCTTAGCTTGCTATCTGTTCACAATCTTCTTGCCCTTCTTTTTCGCAAATGGAGTTCTTCTATGGAACGGACGTCCTTTAGGTAGGGTGGTCCTGCTTCTTCTTGTGGTGTGTGCTGCTACTTCATCGTCGTCGTCATGTTCGATCTTCGGGTCGCCGTACTTGTCGAAGTCTTGCTCATTGGCTACTCCATCAATTCCGATGATCTTCCTTTTGTCTCTCCTCACGACAACACGACTGGGCTTTTTCGGGTCGGCAATGAAGAAGCATTGGTCCACTTGGGAAGCCAGTACCCATGGCTCATTTTTCGCGGTGACTTTTGCGCCTGCGGTCTTGGATTTGGCTTCGGGTATAACCTTGGTGGTGAAATACCGGTCTTCTTTTAGGACGCTCTTGGCCCATCTGACACGGAACATCGGGACCTTCTCTCCAGCGTAGCTCAGTGTGACGCCCGGATAATTAGGCTACAGTAAAACTCTCCTAATGATGCCAAGTCATCTCTGATTACTGTTGCTAAACTTGCGTTAGTTCAAACCAATTGAAAAACCAATTCAAAAAAATTGTCAAACAACAACAGCTTTTAAAATGTTAAACTAAAATGTTCAGAGTGTGCAGTTAAATGCCAGGGTAATTATAGTGCAGTAAACACATTTTTAGAAAATGTCTAAATAATTTAAACTGATTTAAAACAGAAAAGAAAATAAATAAAAATAAAACAGAAAAACTAAAACCTAAAACTAACAGAAAAAAAAGGAAAAAGAGAAATCCCCCTGGGCTTCG
>NC_041391.1:671031158-671031730 GCF_002162155.2 Triticum dicoccoides | reverse complement strand
GGCTCCGAGGTTTCTAGGGTTTTGAGGGGCGAAGGCGGGGCTCGGGGGGCAGGCGGCGCTCGAGAGGGGGAGGAAGGGGAGAGGGAGGCGGCGGGGGCGCGTGGGCGGCTGCGGCGCAGGGGGTCGGGGCTGTGGCGGCGGCGACGCGGTGGAGGGAGCGACAAGGGAAGGAGCGGCACGGTGGATCGAGGGAGAGGGATCTGGCGAGGGAGAGGGAAGGGGGGATCGGGCGAAGGGGTATCCAGCTAGACACTATAGCAATGGCGCACCACCATCTGGTGCGCCATTAGTAGTTTTTTTTTCTGATAGCAATGGCGCACCCTCCTCTGGTGCGCCATTAGTAACTTTTTTTTCTAACAGCAATGGCGCACCCACCTAGGGTGCGCCATTACTAACTTTTTTCATTATTTCTTGTTGCATCTAATAATTTGTTTTTATCAAATTTGTTATTTTCATGAGGACTAGAACAGAAGATATCATCAAATATCATCAAATATCATCAATTTTTTTGGAAAATATCATCAATTTTTGTTAATTGAAAATATCATCAAATTTGTTATTTGAAAATATCA
>NC_041391.1:671021886-671029303 GCF_002162155.2 Triticum dicoccoides | reverse complement strand
GGCCGCGCGCCCGCGTCGACCAAGCCCGGCCTTGACCTCCACCGCACGCGCCGGCCGCGTCCCGCTCCATCGTGCGCGCGCTCGCACTGGCCGCGCCCCGCGCTCCCCACTCCTGCTCGCCGTGGTGCCTCGCACCAGGCCGCACCGCAACGGCCTCTGCTGCCGCGCGCCGGTGCCCCGCGAGGCCACGACATCGCCTAGTGGCCCTCCCGGCTCCGCCTCCTGACGCCGCCACCGGCCGTCGCCCACGGCGGCCGCCCGCACATCGACGCCCCTGCATTCGGGCGGCGCCCAGCGCCCGTTAGCACCCATGGCCGCTAAGGCCATTGGCCCTATGACAAGTTGGCCCCACCCCGGAACAAAAAATAAAAAAAAGGATTAAAAAAGAAGAAGTAAATAAATAAATAATTAAAATAATTAAAATATTAATTAATTAATTAAAGAATTAATTAACTTAATTAATCTTGATTAGTTAACCTAATTAATTGTAGTTAATAAACCTAATCATTGTAGTTAGACTAACTAAACCTGATTAGCTAGTCTTAGACAATGACAACCGGGTCCCACCATCAGATTGACCCAGTCAACCCCTGTTGACTGCTGACGTCAGCATGACATCATGCTGATGTCATAATTCCATTTTCGAATTAAATTAAATAATTAATTAAATTATATAAATTAATAAAATCTTTAAAAAATCATATCTTTTAATCCGTAACTCGGATTAAATTATTTTCAACATGAAAGTTGCTCAGAACGACGAGACGAACCCGGATGCGTAGCCCGTTCGTCCGCCACACACTCCTAACATATCAAACTCGCAACTTTCCCCCTCCGGCTCCCTGCCCGAAAACACGGAACACCGGGGATACTTTCCCGGATGTTTCCCCCTTCACCGGTATCGCCTATCCCTACGTTAGGTCACCCCTAGCACAACGTATTGCCGCGTCTTGCTTTGTGTTACATTTGATTGCTCTGTTATTTATTGTGTTCCCCCTCCGTTACTCCTTTCCGGTAGACTCCGAGACCGCTGCTGATGCCCGTGTGGTCGACTACGTCACCGACGACCCCTCCTTGTCTGAGCAACCAGGCAAGCCCCCCCTTTGATCACCAGATATCGCCTACTCTTCTCTATACTGCTTGCATTAGAGTAGTATAGCATGTTACTGCTTTCAGTTAATCCTAAACTACTGCATAGCCTGTCCTTGCTACTACTGTTGTTACGTTTACCTGCTATCCTACTGCTTAGTATAGGATGCTAGTGTTCCATCAGTGGCCCTACACTCTTGTCCGTCTGCCATGCTATACTACTAGGCTGTGATCACTTTGGGAGGTGATCACGGGCATATACTATATACTTTACACTGTTACATTACCTGTGATACTGTTCGGAGATGGGGGCTGAAAGGACAGGTGGCTCCATCCCGGTAGAGGTGGGCCTGGGTTCCCGACGGCCCCCGACTGTTACTTTGTGGCGCAGCGGCAGGGCAGGTTGAGACCACCTAGGAGAGAGGTGGGCCTGGCCCTGGTCGGCGTTCGCGGGTACTTAACACGTTTAACGAGATCTGGGTATTTGATCTGAGTCTAGCCATTTGGTCTATACGCACTAACCATCTACGTGGGAGTAGTTATGGGTATCCCGGCGTCGTGGTATCAGCCGAAGCCTTCGTGACGTCAGCGACTGAGCGGTGCGCGCTGGATTGGAACGTAAGCCTGCTCTTGTATTAAGGGGGCTAGTTCTGCTTTCGGCCGCCCTCACAACGTGCAGGTGTGCTAAGGGCGATGGGCCCAGACCCCTGTGCGCTTAGGTTTAGACCGGCGTGCTGGCCTCTCTGTTGTGCCTAGGTGGGACTACGACGTGTTGATCTTCCGCGGCCGGGCATGACCCAGGAAAGTGTGTCCGGCCAAATGGGATCAAGCGTGTTGGGTTATGTGGTGCACCCCTGCAGGGAAGTTAATCTATTAAAATAGCCGTGATCTTCGGTAACATGACGACTTGGAGTTGTACCTTGATCTTATGACAACTAGAATCGGATACTTAATAAAACACACCCTTCCAAGTTCCAGATACAACCCGGTGGTCGCTCTCTCTCAGGGTTACGAGGAGGGGATCGCCAGGTAGGATTATTGCTATGTGATGCTACTTGGAGGACTTCAGTCTACTCACTTCTACATGACTGCAAGCCGGAGGCTGCCAGAAGCGTAGTCTTCGACAGGATTAGCTATCCCCCTCTTATTCTGGCATTCTGCAGTTCAGTCCACTGATATGACCCTTTACACATATATCCATGCATATGTAGTGTAGCTCCTTGCTTGCGAGTACTTTGGATGAGTACTCACGGTTGCCTTGTTCCCCCTTTTCCCCCTATCTCTACTCGATTGCTGCGACCAGACGATGGAGCCCAGGAGCCAAACGCCACCGTCGATGACGACTACTACCCCGGAGGTGCCTACTACTACGTGTAGCCCGCTGACGACGATCAACAGTAGTTAGGAGGATCCCAGGCAGGAGGCCTGCGCCTCTTTCAATCTGTATCCCAGTTTGTGCTAGCCATCTTATGGCAACTTGTTTAACTTATGTCTGTACTCAGATATTGTTGCTTCCGCTGACTCATCTATGATCGAGCACTTGTATTCGAGCCGTCGAGGCCCCTGGCTTGTATTATGATGCTTGTATGACTTATTTATGTTTTAGAGTTGTGTTGTGATATCTTCCCGTGAGTCCCTGATCTTGATCGTACATGTTTGTGTGTATGATTAGTGTACGATTGAATCGGGGGCGTCACAAGTTGGTATCAGAGCCGACTGCCTGTAGGAATCCCCCTTCCCAACTCCTTGGTCGAAGTCGAGTCTAGACATTGCAAAACTTTTACTAACATGGCTGTGTGTCTTACGAGCACACGTCGCCATTGGGTGGTATTAGGATCTTTTACTCCTCGACCTTTACTCTGGGACTCTGAGCTCTCTTCTATTCGGGTTAAATGATTTTGCTAAAAACAAAACTAACTTTAGGTTCTCGCAAGTACTTTCTCCCGGAGAGCCACTTGTTACCGATGACCGCCTGCTGCACCAGAAGATTCCGAAGATACTCTACAATGTGCTCTCGAGACTATGTGCCATCGCTTTTGCAATTCACTTCCATCGATAGATCCCTCTGGATAACTACTTACACCTATCGTTCATATTGTCATCCCCAGTTGCCCTTATTATTACAAGATGTCCTGAAATACTCTTCGATATTCCGATAATTCTTTACGCTTACTGCCCTGCAGTTCCTTGCTGCATGAATACCCCTACGGATAATTACTCGCGCTTGCCGAGTATCCGTTCGTCCAAAGTTGTTCATGTGTTTCACAAAAATACATTCAAATACTACCCGATCTTCCAAAAATCTTGAGCAGCCTATTGCTCTTGAAAATTCTTGCTTGCTTGCATTATGGTTAATCCCATAAGCCTCGTAGTCTTATTGACATTCCTTGTCAGTATCATTTTGAGTCTGTTGACTCAATATGTTTGTGAATACACGCAATCATCATTGATCCTTATAAATTAACTTTCCGGCTGAGCTGCCATTTTTTTTAACTGGAATTGGTTCTCGACCAATCCAATTGTCGTTGATTGTACCCTAAGGCTATTCAACTTATCCATCCCTAATCAGAGCATTGCTTCTGATCCCTAGATTTGGAAATCATAATTCCTTTGCATCTGACAATTGAATTAGTCAATTGTTCAATCATATGATATCCTTGCATTCTTTCTTCTTCTCGTAGAGTACTGATGCTCACATCAGATCTCTTATGGACCACCGGATCCTTTGTTGGATTTATCTGACAACGCCCTTCATATTCAATAACCTTGTGAGCCTTTCCTCGGATACATAATGCCTTTGGTAAATTGTATCCTTTGCTTTCTCAAGCATACTCTACTATCGAGTTTGCGTTATTTATTTTCGAAATGTGTGGTATATACTCCTAAGAAGCCCCGATGGGATTGAACCAACGCCTTCCCTCATCGGTGTGAACCCGAAAGATTTCACGAGTCATACTTATCTGGTATTGCACCAGGTAAAACTTTCAACAACTAATGTCGTCTTCGAAATACGAGAGGTGAATGGAAGATTATGCATTCAGGAAGTGGGAGTCGACCTTGAACTTTGTGTTCATGCCCATGGACGCGATGTATATCCTATCATGGAAGCTTCTTGTAATAATAACTATTTCCTTGATAACTAACCTATGGATCTGTGAATTGATCCCTTGCAACCGTGGTTCCGACCATGATTGTTCTTCTTTGATTCCATTTCTCGGACAAGTTAAAACAATTGTCTTCTATGGATCAATACACCAGTCCAACCTTTACTTTGATCTTGTGTCGAGTATTACCCCCTGGTATTTCGAGATTATCATGGAACTGCATAACTTCTTATGAGTTCTTCATCAAGTGCTACCTTCCCACTGATTCCAATTTTTCACGGGCTCTGAGTTATTAAACACTCAAAGACACCGATAACGAAACCGAGTCCACAATACGGTTCAACAATTCTTCGGTAAGCTTCTATAAGTACGAGTTTATACCCGATCATGCCATTCCTAGCCTGTTTGGCTATATCATTGTCGTGATGATTTTAACTGTGCTACCCGGTCCTTCTTCTTGGAGCACAATTTTCGACGATGAACTAACCTTATGTCGATCCTCATCGTCATATCATTTCGCCTTGAACAACAAGCTTGGTTTCGAGTTTGTGTCGTACCCTTGGTTCCAATAACCTTTCACTTCATCATTACTTTGACTTGATGTCGTCGCCGATTGATTACATCTTCATGAACTCTCGCGACAAAGGTGTCGTGATCATCAAAATTCTGAGCTCATCCAGGATATCAATTGAATTCATGATGAGAAATACCATCGTTGCCCTCGATGAATTGTATTATCATCGACCACTTTATTGCCTTCCCACCAACACAAGCTTGTTCGTGTTTGGTGTTATACCTTGAGTTCCTTGCTATCCAACAATTGTTCTTCTTTACCTTGTAGTATTACCATCCCTTATGGCAAGAATGTTCTGAGATTTGTTCCACCTCTTGAGAATTCTTGACATAGAAATACTTCTCAGCATCACCATTCTTTCTTGGTCCCCGTGTTAATTCCAACAAGTGAACGGTGTTGTTTGGATTCTTTCTTTCTAGCAACCCTATTTCTTTGAAGTTAATGGTCGAAAGTTCATTCTTAGGCTATTGATTATTGAATCACCATTCTGACATTGGTCGTGCAACCCAACCCATATTTCGGGCGCACCTTTCAACCAATGTTTAATTGTGTATGTTTTCCTCGAGCATACTTCCTTATATCATTTGATCTGACAAATGTTATCTCCTTGTTCACTTAATTGTGGAAATCCATCTTTTGGAAATCTCAATGAATTGTCGTTGAGTTCACCAGACACCTCCTTGTCCTCTCTTTGGTTTAATGATGGACTCTTGTTAACGGAAATCACTTCATAGTTCATTTCCCCGAGAATCTTACAATGTCTTCTCGTCTATTTGTGTCGCACCCTTTTCTTCTCAGGCATCCTGAGTCTGAGGTATCATGACACCAATCGGATCTGAATCTTGGTCAGATATGATGGTTGGGACATATTTCCAAGAGTTGTAACATTGATCTCTACGTAACCCGGTAAGGTGGTGTCTTTGCTTAGCACCCTTGGCCAGAGGACCTATTGTTATAGTTTCCTTTTTAGCAATGTTAACCATTCTTCCAAGAGGAAATTGAAAGACTTATTCTATAAGTTGTTCCTGATGAATCCATTGAGTATCTAAAGTCTGACCTTTGCTTGAAGACCATGTCAATGCTATCTCGAAGCATGTCTGTGGTACTCCGATTTTCAACAGGAACATTTGAAGCACGATGCTAAATTTTATTTATCATTTATCCTAACACCATTGTATGGGTAATATCATGAGATTCCTCCCCCCTTACCTAAATGGTTTTCTACTTTATATCCTGTCTTGGATATCATCCTCTGCTTGACTTTAGGGAGGATATACCCCTGATATATGTGTTTAAACACATTTTCCTTTCCATTGTTCTGATTAAGTTGATAATCATATTATCCTTTCCATTGTTTAGTTTAACCTTTCTTGAGGTTTATATGATCTAAGCAGTAATATTTTCCTGCTTACAAAAACACCTCGGTGTACCACCTTATCAGTCAAACCCTGTTACTATTGTTGATGACATTTCGGTAACCACCGATGGACGGGAACTTTGCCTATTGGTCTGCCTCGTTCAACGAGCGGGAAAATGGTTCTCTTCGTCCCTCGCTCTTGGTACCGATATTGTTGCCGACATAACTGATAGGCTACCCTCTGACATGTCTTTCTATCATGACCGTGCAAGATGTCAACGCCCTTCCTACTCTTAACCACATGGTGGGCCCATAACCCATAGGTCCCAGGATCGAAACCTGACTCTCCTATACCCCCTGTTTCCAAAGTTATTCCTCGCGCTTGGCTTCGTATTTAATTCACGGGCCACATTCCTAGTGCTCTATAGTGGTATCAGACGCAATACTTAAACTTGATGCTTTGAACCCCTTTCACACTCTTTTTCAGGCATCGAACGATTGTCTATCCGCTTGGAACTCCTTATTGTACCTTCTTACCTTACTCTCGATTTGTTCAACTCGAGAGATACTCATCTCTTCATTCACGGGAAAACCCCAGAAGATTACCCCTTAAGCATTCTCTCGTAGTCGAGCTACCCCTTACCTATTCGTAAGCACGAAGGAACCCCCAAAGAAAGGATGATGACTTCACCATGATGACCTGAAGCAAAGAAATGAAGACGTCAATGTAATGGATCGACCTCTTCGAGAAGAGCAACCAAGGCTGAGAAGATCCGTTAGAATTTCGTAACTAGACCTCCCCCCTTCTTTACCTCTAGAATCTCGGGACGAGATTTCTTGTAGTAGAGGAGAATTGTGACGCCTGGATAATTAGGCTACAGTAAAACTGTCCTAATGATGCCAAGTCATCTCTGATTACTGTTACTAAACTTGCGTTAGTTCAAACAAATTGAAAAACCAATTCAAAAAAATTGTCAAACAACAACAGTTTTTAAAATGTTAAACTAAAATGTTTGGAGTGTGCAGTTAAATGCCAGGGTAATTATAGTGCAGTAAACACATTTTTAGAAAATGTCTAAATAATTTAAACTGATTTAAAACAGAAAAGAAAATAAATAAAAATAAAACAGAAAAACTAAAACCTAAAACTAACAGAAAAAAAAGGAAGAAGAGAAATCCCCCTGGGCTTCGGCCCAGCTGACCACAGGCCCCACTGGGCCACCACCAGGCCCCGGCCGCCCCCCCACTCTCTCCTTATCCCCCCCCACCGGTGAGACACCGAAACCCTAACCA
>NC_041391.1:670984962-671021141 GCF_002162155.2 Triticum dicoccoides | reverse complement strand
ACCGCACCGGCCTCTGCTGCCGCGCGCCGGTGCCCCGCGAGGCCACGACGTCGCCTAGAGGCCCTCCCGGCTCCGCCTCCTGACGCCGCCACCGGCCGTCGCCCACGGCGGCCGCCCGCACATTGGCGCCCCTGCATTCGGGCGGCGCCCAGCGCCCGTTAGCACCCATAGCTGCTAAGGCCATTGGCCCTATGACAAGTTGACCCCACCCCAGAACGAAAAATAAAAAAAAGGATTTTAAAAAGAAGAAGTAAATAAATAGATAATTAAAATAATTAAAATATTAATTAATTAATTAAAGAATTAATTAACTTAATTAATCCTGATTAGTTAACCTAATTAATTGTAGTTAACAAACCTAATCATTTTAGTTAGACTAACTAAACCTGATTAGCTAGTCTTAGACAATGACAACCGGGTCCCACCATCAGGTTGACCCAGTCAACCCCTGTTGACTGCTGACGTCAGCATGACATCATGCTGATGTCATAATTCCATTTTCGAATTAAATTAAATAAATAATTAAATTCTAGAAATTAATAAAATCTTTAGAAAATCATATCTTTTAATCCGTAACTCGGATTAAATTATTTTCAACATGAAAGTTGCTCAGAACGACGAGACGAACCCGGATGCGCAGCCCGTTCGTCCGCCACACACTCCTAACCTATCAAACTCGCAACTTTCCCCCTCCGGCTCCCTGCCCGAAAACACGGAACACCGGGGATACTTTCCCAGATGTTTCCCCCTTCACCGGTATCGCCTATCCCTACGTTAGGTCACCCCTAGCACAACGTATTGCCACGTCTTGCTTTGTGTTACATTTGATTGCTCTGTTATTTATTGTGTTCCCCCTCCGTTACTCCTTTCCGGTAGACTCCGAGACCGCTGCTGATGCCCCTGTGGTCGACTACGTCACCGATGACCCCTCCTTGTCTAAGCAACCAGGCAAGCCCCCCCTTTGATCACCAGATATCGCCTACTCTTCTCTATACTGCTTGCATTAGAGTAGTGTAGCATGTTACTGCTTTCAGTTAATCCTAAACTGCTGCATAGCCTGTCCTTGCTACTACTGTTGTTACCTTTACCTGCTATCCTACTGCTTAGTATAGGATGCTAGTGTTCCATCAGTGGCCCTACACTCTTGTCCATCTGCCATGCTATACTACTAGGCTGTGATCACTTTGGGAGGTGATCACGGGCATATACTATATACTTTACACTGTTACATTACCTGTGATACTGTTTGGAGATGGGGGCCATCTACGTGGGAGTAGTTATGGGTATCCCGGCGTTGTGGTATCAGCCGAAGCCTTCGTGACGCCAGTGACTGAGCGGCGCGCGCTGGATTGGAACGTAAGCCTGCTCTTGTATTAAGGGGGCTAGTTCTGCTTTCGGCCGCCCTCGCAACGTGCAGGTGTGCTAAGGGTGATGGGCCCAGACCCCTGTGCGCATAGGTTTAGACTGGCGTGCTGGCCTCTCTGTTGTGCCTATGTGGGACTGCGACGTGTTGATCTTCCGCGGCCGGGCATGACCCAGGAAAGTGTGTCCGGCCAAATGGGATCAAGCGTGTTGGGTTATGTGGTGCACCCCTGCAGGGAAGTTAATCTATTCAAATAGCCGTGATCTTCGGTAACAGGACGACTTGGAGTTGTACCTTGACCTTATGACAACTAGAACCGGATACTTAATAAAACACACCCTTCCAAGTGCCAGATACAACCCGGTGGTCGCTCTCTCTCAGGGTTATGAGGAGGGGATCGCCGGGTAGGATTATTGCTATGTGATGCTACTTGGAGGACTTCAGTCTACTCACTTCTACATGACTGCAAGCCGCAGGCTGCCAGAAGCGTAGTCTTCGACAGGATTAGCTATCCCCCTCTTATTCTGGCATTCTGCAGTTCAGTCCACTGATATGGCCCTTTACACATATATCCATGCATATGTAGTGTAGCTCCTTGCTTGCGAGTACTTTTGATGAGTACTCACGGTTGCCTTGTTCCCCCTTTTCCCCCTATCTCTACTCGATTGCTGCGACCAGACGATGGGGCCCAGGAGCCAGACGCCACCGTCGATGACGACTACTACCCCGGAGGTGCCTACTACTACGTGCAGCCCGCTGACGACGACCAAGAGTAGTTAGGAGGATCCCAGGCAGGAGGCCTGCGCCTCTTTCGATCTGTATCCCAGTTCGTGCTAGCCATCTTATGGGAACTTGTTTAACTTATGTCTGTACTCAGATATTGTTGCTTCCGCTGACTCGTCTATGATCGAGCACTTGTATTCGAGCCCTCGAGGCCCCTGGCTTGTATTATGATGCTTGTATGACTTATTTATGTTTTAGAGTTGTGTTGTGATATCTTCTCGTGAGTCCCTGATCTTGATCATACACGTTTGCGTGTATGATTAGTGTACGATTGAATCGGGGGCGTCACACTCAGCTCCCAGATCTCCTCGATCCTTCTGTAGTATCTGTCCTTGTCGTTACCGGTGTAGGATTCCATTGTTACCCCGGAGTTCTGATAACCATCGCTCTTCATGTCCTTCTTCTCGGTGTAGAATGTGTAGCCATTGATATCGTACGCCTCATAGGTCATCAGGTTGTGCTCGGCGCCCTGTGACATGGCGAATATGAGTTGTTCTTCCGCGAAAGAATCCTCATGTGAAGGGTACGACAGAAGCTTATGCTTGAACCAACGCGTGAAACATGAGTTGTGCTCTTTGATTATATCTCTGTCCGTCCTCTCTTGGTCTCGGTCATTGTACGTCTTCTCAATAAAGGTTTTGTGCTCTACCACCCAAGGATCGACCATGTCTATGTGTTGTAGCGCGACTAGGTTTGCTCTTTCAAAGTCGGCGAGTCGACCCTCGAAGTCGACATGCATTTCACGGCGACCCTCACGGTGACCCCATCCAGCGAGCCTGCCAAGGTGCCTGTTGACGGGCAGACCAACGGGGTTCTCGATGCCTAGATAATTCATGCAGTAGGAGATGCACTATTCGGTAAGAAAGCCCCTGGCTATACTTCCCTCTGGACGTGACATGTTGCGAACGTATCCTTTCATGACACCATTTATCCTTTCGAACGGCATCATGTTGTGCAGGAACGTCGGCCCGAGTTGGATGATATCCTCCACGATATGGACCAGCAGATGCACCATAACGTCGAACAATGTGGGCGGGAAGTACATCTCAAGCTCGCATAGTATCACCACGATCTCTTCCTGTAGCCTTCTGAGTTGCCTCACGCCAATCGACTTCCGAGAGATGACGTCGAAAAAGTTGCATAGGACAAATAGCATTTCACGGACGTGCGCGTCCATGATCCCACGGATTGCAACTGGAAGTATCTGCGTCATCAGCACATGACAGTCGTGAGACTTCATCCCGCCGAACTTCTGCTTCGCTAGGTCTAGGTATCTGCTTATCTTCCCCGTGTAACCGTAAGGAAGTTTTACTCCTATGAGGAAGGTGAAAAACTGCTCGATCTCCTCCTGACTTAGAGTGAAGCACGCGGGAGGGTAGTCATTTCCGGTCTTCTTGGCCTTTTTGCCTTTGCGACGAGTTTCTGTGTCCTGCTTCGCTTCATCATCATCATCATCATTAGCGTGAAGCTCCTGCCTGATGCCCATTGATTTCAAGTCTGCCCTTGCTTTCGGCCCATCTTTGGTCCTCTCTGGCATGTTGAGCAGGGTACCAAGCAGACTCTCGCACACGTTCTTTATGATATGCATGGCATCAAGGCTGTGAGGCACACGGTGGATCTTTCAATACGGCAAGTCCCAGAAAACAGACCTCGTTTGCCATACCTTCAGCAGCGGCTCTGGCGCCTTTCGCTTCTTTCCTGGCTCTGGCGCCTTTTGCTTCTTTCCCGGCAGTGGGCAATCCTTCCAATTTTTCAACAGCTCGTCTATTTCCTCGCCGCTCCTCGTATGCGGGCGTTTTCGGGGTTCGGTTTCACCATCGAAGAGATCCTTGCGTTACCTCCACGGGGCATCATCGCGAAGCCACCTTCGATGTCCCATGAACACGGTTTTCGAAGACCCAGGATCTCTATCTAGCTAGCGATATGTTGTGTCATCCATGCACCTTACGCATCCAGAAAATCCGTGGACTACCTGCCCCGCGAGATATCCGTAACCGAGATAGTCGTGCACCGTCGTGAGCAGTGCGGCTCTCATAGGGAAATATTCTTTCTCTGCGGCGTCCCACATATTGGCTGGCGTTTTCCACAGCGTGTCTAGCTCCTCCTTCAGCAACCCCAGATACAGATTGATGTCGTTCCCTGGTTGTTTCGGCCCTTCAGTTAGCATACTCATGTGAATGTACTTCCTCTTCATGCACAACCAGGGGGAAGGTTGTACATCCACACAAACACAGGCCAGGTGCTATGTGTGCTTCTCTGGCTGCCAAACAGATTGACTCCATCGGTGCTCGCGCCCAGCACGATGTTCCTTGGATCCTTCCCAAATTCTGGGTATTCGAAGTTCAACGCTTGCCACTGGCTCGCATCCTTAGGGTGACTCAGCATCTTGTCTTTTTTATTTATCTTCGGATCATTTCCGTCATCTTCCCGCTTCTTCTCCTCCCTATCCGCGTGCCAATGCAGGAGCTTTGCTACCTTAGGGTCCGCGAAATACCGCTGCAGACGAGGAGTGATCGGAAAGTACCACACCAATTTTCGAGGAGCTTTCTTCCTCTTCTTGTATCGAGTGACGCCGCACACCGGACATATGGTAGACTCCGCGTGCTCGTCCCGATAAATGATGCAATTGTTCATGCACACATGGTATTTCACGTGCGGTAAATCCAGAGGACACAAGATTTTCTTCGCCTCCTCGAAACTGGTCGGGCACTTGTTCCCCTTGGGAAGACGTTCGTGCCAGAATGACATGTTCTCGTCGAAGCATGCGTCGGTCATTTTGTGTTTTACCTTCATCTCCAGAGCCATGAGCGTTACTTTCAGGCGGGTATCCTCAGGCCTGCATCCTTCATGCAATGGAGTAACCGCGTCTATCTCCAGTTGATCCAGCTTGGCTTTCTCTCGGGCGGCAGCTCTTGCGTTATCCGTCTGCTTGTGAAGCAGCTCTTGAATATGAGGGTCCTGCACCCAGCCTCCATCGTCGTCTGCTCCGGCATCTTCATTTTCATGATCATGCCCTTCGTCTTGATTTTCCTCATCATCAAGTACGACATCTTCTACATGATGACTATGTACATCATCACCGTCGTGATCATGTCTTGGAGATTCTTCGTCTTCTCGCCCGCCCTCGCCGCGGTGGTTGTCTTGTTGCCCTTCCTCATTTCTTTCCCGGCCCCCATGGACGACTTCATAGTCGTCTTCATCACCTTGCCACCGATAGCCATCCATGAAACCACGCAAGAGCAGGTGGTCCCGCACCTACCCGGAATCCGGTTCCGCAATAAGGCTCTTCAGCTTGCATCTTCGACACGGACATCTTATCTCCGTCTCGTTCTTTTGAAGTATCTTGGCCTTCGCGGAGCTCAAAAACCTATTCACGATGCCTTCGCTCATCGTGCGGACCATGGTCGCCTGAGGGGTAGAGCAAAACGATATTTTGGAACCAAGAAAAAATTTGGCATGACCTTCCCTAAAAATAGGACCAAAAAGAATGCATAGTGCCAAAATTCTCACCGAAACGGAAATGAATCAATATTCCGGCAAAATATTGGCAACTATCGCATTTCAAATACCGGTACCTGCAAACACAAACATATATGCAACACCACAATCATATGCAACATCACAAACATACATAGATCTAGCTAGGCCACAAAAAGTGCGTGTGCATGTTGTTGGAGCGAGCTAGGGAGAAAAAAAGTAGATGTACAACATGAAGATAGCTTTCCCCTTACTTACCTATCAAAAAAAGTAATTTCACCACTTAATTTTGATGAATCTATGGTGCAAATGAGGTGAGGAGGAGGAGGCAGCGGAAAGCTTGGAGAAGGAGGTGGAGGGAATGAAGTGGGGAAAGTGAGTGGGTAGGTGTGACTATCCAAAATATCTTGTTGGGGTCCCAGGTTACTAATGGCACACCACCTGCAAATGCGCCATTAGTAACCCTGGTTACTAATGGCGCACCTGCAGGTGGTGCACCATTAGTAGTTTTGCAGAAAAGTATATATATATATATATATATATATACACACACACACACACACACACACACTAATGGTGCAGTGTGGCACGGTGCGCCATTAGTAGTTTAAACTAGTAATGGCGCACTTTGACACGGTGCGCCATTAGTAGTTTTGCAAAAAAAAGAATAAAAAAATTCAGTACTGGCGCACTCCTAGTCTGGTGCGCCATTACTAGTTAGAACTAGTAATGACGCACTTCGGCCGAATGCGCCATTAATATGTATGTATAAATGAAAAAAAAATTCACTAGTGGCGCACCTTTTGTCTGGTGCGCCTTTATTGTCTTCCACACTAGTGGTGCATCACCAACTGGTGCGCCATTAGTATATAGTAGTGGCGCACTGCTTCCCAGGTGCGCCATTAGTGTCAATCCTATCTATAGCCCTTTTCCTAGTAGTGTGTGGCGCAGCGGTGGGCGCAGGTAAGGTGATCGACAGAATTACAGAGAGAAATAGTAGTAGTGAGAGAGGGGTATTTGCCACGTCAGCAAAAATATGACTGATACTGTACTGGTGACCGTAGAGTGACATGCCCGAGAAACCTCGGTGACCGTATTTTAAGCTTTCCTAAATACAGTGATGGAAGTGAACCCTAGGATCAAGTTTAGGTATCGTAGATGTAATTTACTCCCTTGCGGAGATCACTCCAACTTCTCCATGTTGCGACAAGTGGCGCGCTGCATGTGCGCCACTTATCGCAACCTGAGAGTTTTTCCTTTTTTCGTAGATCCGTTTATTCAAAACGTTTTATCTCTTAAACCATGCGTCCAAATCTTTAACCGCTTTTGCCGTTAGATTCCTCGCGTCGAAATCTTCAAAAATAGATCCCATGTTGATAGGTTTCGACGAACTTTTTTCCACAAAAAAACCGATGAAAAAACCGAACCGGGAACACGGGTTTTTTCCCTTTCTGAAAGAGGCACGCCCGTGCCTCTGACGAAATCACAACGTGCCTCTCGCAGAAGCAAAACCGTGCCTCTCGCGAAATAAAAAAACAGAAAACGCGTTTTCCCCTTTCCGAAAGAGGCACGCCTGTGCCTCTCGCGAAAGCACAACCGTGCCTCTCGTGGAAGCAAAACCGTGCCTCTCGCGGAAGAAAGAAAACAGAAAACGCGTTTTTCCCTTTCCGAAAGAGGCACGCCCGTGCCTCTCGCGAAAGCACAACCATGCCTCTCACGGAAGCAAAACTGTGCCTCTCGCGAAAAAAAACAAAAACGTGTTCTTTTCCTTTCCGAAAGAGGCACGCCCGTGCCTCTCGCGAAAGCACAACCGTGCCTCTCGCGGAAGCAAAACCGTGCCTCTCGCGAAAGAAAAAAAATAGTAAACACGTTTTTTTCCGTTTCCAAGAGGCACGGCCGTGCCTCTCGCGAAAACAAAACCAGAGTTCATCTTCTTTGGCCATACGAGAAGTTGCCTATCTTCTGTTACAACTGTGGAGAGTTTGGGCATTGGCATGAGGAATGTGGAGACGGAGTGCATGATGAATCAACTTTTCAGTGGGGCGACTTTCTTATGGCTGATGATGTCAGGCCTCGATCTGCAGGTTGAGGGAACGCTCAATCATATAGGGGGCGAGGAGGATTCCCCATGGGTGGACGTGGTAGGGGAAGGGATCAGTATAATCCAAACCAGAGCTGGCGCTTCAATGCTCGGCCGCAGCAGACCCCTACGGCAGCTCATGAATCTAACAGAAGCTCGGAGGAAGGAGAAGGGCATAATGAGAAGGCAAGCCCTCCAGCTGCTACAACGGATGTGGTTCTGCAGTCAAACAAGCGCGCGTTGGTGGAGAACACGGCTGCTGTTTAAGAGGCCATTGCAGGAGGAGTTGATCCGGGAACATCTCTAGCGATTGTTGCAAAGGAGAAAATGCCTGCGGTCCCACCCCCGCCGCCGGTGTATGTCTCGCCAAGGAAGGAAAGTAAGAGGACGAAGATGGACAGAAGGACGGATCAGTCAGAGAAGGGCGAGGCGCCTGTGGTTCGAAGCATGGAGGGGATTTCAAACACAAATGATGCAATATCGGCGGGCTCCCGCGAGGAGTACCGTCGGGCACAATGAGTATTGTTAGCTGGAACTGTCGTGGCGCGGGCAAAGCCGCGACAGTTAGAGAACTTTGTGACATCGCGAAGGAGTTTGCCCCTACCCTGATTTGTATTGTTGAAACGCAAATTGATAGAACTAGGGTAGAAAGTTTAGCTGGGAGTATTGGATATGACAATGGCTATGCTGTTAGTAGCCAAGGAAGGAGTGGAGGTCTAGGTTTGTTTTGGAATAATCCAATAAAGATTGAGATTTTGGGTTACTCTGTTTATCATATTGATTGTTCAGTTGAGGAACCAAGAAAAGACAAGTGGAGGGCAACTATTTTCTATGGCGAAGCACAAACACACCTCAGGTATAAGGCATGGGATGTCCTGAAGGGGCTTAGCAACTTGAGCAATCTCCCTTGGTTGTGCATTGGTGATTTCAATGAAGTTTTACGTCCGGATGAACATGAAGGAACTGGGGAAAGGAGCAATGCACAAATACAGGGTTTTCGTGATGCGGTGGATGTGTGCATGTTGATGGACATTGGCTACCAGGGCCATTTTTGGACCTTTGAGAAGAAGGTCGTGGGAGGAAACTACACTAGAGTTAGGCTTGACAGAGCCCTAGATAGTGTCGAGTGGAACGAGCTGTATCCCGAGGCTCAAGTGAAGCACTTGTTTGCAGCCTCCTCTGATCATTGCCCAATAATTTTGAACCTGCACGGGACAGTCCCTAATATAAAAAAACAGCTTCAGATATGAAGTAATGTGGGAGATACATGAGTCCTGGGGAGAAATGATCCTAGCAAATTGGACAGAAGGAGGTGCGGCCGGGAGACTAGATGATCTGCGAGCAAAACTTACCAGAGTTGCAAGGCATCTGGGGTCTTGGAACAGAAATACCTTCGGTATGGCAAGGAAGGAAATTAAAAGCCTTAAGAAGGAGTTGGAGCGACTACAAAATGTACCTGGCAGAGCTGGGCCGAGCCACATCGAGATAAAAATCAGTGAGAAACTTATTGAACTCTATCATAAACAGGAGCTGATGTGGAGACATCGATCGCGTCTTGAGTGGCTCACTGCAGGGGATAGAAACACGAGGTTCTTCCATTTACGGGCAAGTCAGCGCAGGAAGAGGAATATGATCAAGGCTTTAGCAAATTTCCTGGGCGCCCTCACGGATGATCTAGAGGAACTGAAAACTATGGTTAATGATTTTTAAAAAACCCTTTACACTTCAAAAGGGGTTGCGGGGATGGATGAAGTACTCTCCAAGGTCCCAGCGAAGGTGACAGAAGAGATGAACACAATGCTGCTCGCGCCGTACACTAATGAGGAGGTAAAAACAGCTCTCTTCCAAATGTTTCCAACCAAGTCGCCGGGACCGGACGGTTTTCCAGCTCATTTCTATCAGATGCATTGGGACATTTGTGGAGACGAGGTAACTAAGGCAGTCCTGAAAATTGTCCGGGGAGAGGAAGAGGTCGATTGCATTAATGACACGGTGTTAGTCCTAATACCGAAGGTTTTAAACCCAACTCTTCTCTCTCAGTTTTGTCCTATCAGTCTCTGTAATGTAATCTACAAAATTGTGTCGAAAGTTGTTGCAAACAGGCTCAAGTTGATACTCCCAGATATAATTTCAGAGGATAGTCTGCCTTCGTCCCGGGGAGGCTAATTACAGATAATATAATTTGTGCATATGAATGCTTGCACTTCATGAAGAGGAGTAAATCTAGACCAAACAGCTTTTGTGCTTTGAAACTAGATACGATGAAAGCTTATGACAGATTGGAGTGGCCATACCTTCGGGCAATGATGGAGAAGTTGGGTTTTGCTCAATCTTGGATCAACATTGTTATGGGGATGGTGCAGTCAGTATTGTCTTCAGTTCTTTTTAATGGTGAGAAGCTAGAGAAATTCTTTCCTACAAGAGGTATCCGACAGGGAGATCCTATCTCTCCTTATCTCTTCTTGATTGCAGCAGAGGGCCTTTCGTGCCTTTTGAAATCCAGTTCTCAGTCGTCTGCGTTTGAAGGAGTTAAGGTGGCTTCAACAGCTCCGGTTGTTAACCACCTGCTCTTTGCTGATGATAGCCTGCTGCTTTTCAAGTCAAGTGTTGAGGGAGCAACGATGGTGTCAAACCTTTTGGAGACATATTGTAATGCGTCGGGTCAGAGAATCAACCATGAAAAATCTTCTATTCATTTCAGCAAAGGATGTCCTCAGAATCTAAGAGATAGCATAAAGAACAATCTTCAGGTTTTTAATGAAAGCCTAAGTGACAAATACTTAGGGCTGCCTACTGATGTTGGACAGTCAAAGATGGGAACTTTCAAATACCTCAGGGACAGAGTATGGGAAAAAGTGAGAGGATGGATGGAGAAACTCCTTTCTACTGCAGGGAAGGAAGTGCTTATTAAGTCGGTTGCTCAGGCTATACCCGTGTACTCGATGGCTTGCTTCAGATTACCACGAGGCCTATGTGAGAACATAATGTCTATCATCCGACAATTTTGGTGGGGGAGCAAGCGAGGTAGAAGGAAGCCAACATGGGTGTCCTGGGATGTCATGACAAAACTGAAGTATCTTGGTGGCATGGGTTTCAGAGATATGGAGGTCTTTAATCTCGCCTTGCTTGCGCGGCAGGCATGGAGGCTGCTGGTTGAACCCAACTCTCTTAGTGCAAGGCTTCTGAAGGCAGTTTATTTTCCTAACAATAGTTTTCTTCAGGCAGAAATTGGTAGCCATCCATCGCAGATATGGAGAGCCATCGTTGATGGGAGGGAGGTGATGAAACAAGGTATAATCAGGAGGATTGGCAGTGGCCAGCAAACAAACATTTGGACTGTGAATTGGCTGCCTAGGGCGGGTCCTTTGCGCCCAATAACATCTCTAAGTGCTAATCCACCAGATGATTGATAGCACATCGGCAACATGGAACGAACAGCTAATCAGGTCCACTTTCATACCTTTTGATGCTGATACTATCATGTCTTTACCACTTTGCACCCGGGTGATTGAAGATTTCTGGGCATGGTCTGCGGAGAGGAACGTAAAATTCAGTGTCAGATCAACTTATAGAATGGTGATGAATACAAGGGAGCACCGGGTAAATTGGTTGGAGGAAATTTCAGGGGCTTCTTCGATGGAAGCTAGCAGTAAGGCATGGACTGATCTTTGGCATATTAAAGTACCATCGAAGCTCCGGGTTTTCCTATGGCGTTTGGCACGGCAGTCGATCCCCTCGATGGATCTCCTTCATCACCGAAATATGTCGACAACAAAGGTATGTACCTTGTGTGGGAGGGACGATTCTTGGAGACACGCACTACAAGATTGTACCATGTCAAGATGCATACGGGCTTTGTCTGATGAGGGTCTAGTGGAGCAGATGAGCATTAACAATGATCCAAATGCAAGGAACCGGATTTTTGGACTGCATGATAAGCTTTCACAACATGATTTTGTGCTAATGGTGGTCACCTTATGGGCGGTTTGGAGAGTCAGACAGAAAGCGATCTATGAAGATGTCTTCCAGAGTCCACAAGCAACTAACCACTTCATTCAATCTTACCTAGCAGACTTGAAAGTCCTCGAAGAACCAGCAAGGGAAGATCGGGGGCGACCTGTCCATCGCCCGCATCAATGGATCAAGCCTCCAGATTTGTCTTTCAAGATAAACGTTGATGCAGCAGTGTCGCAGAATAGAGGACGCACAATGGAGTTTTTCAGGGAGCTTCGGCCATTGTTCTCAAGGGAGTACACGACCCTCCCACTCTTGAAGCTTTATCGATCCGTGAAGCTCTGGTCCTTGCTGAAGACCTAAACTTGCAGAGACTACATGTGGCATCGGACTGTCAGGTTGTAGTGGATGACATCAAGAATAGAAGCCCGACAAGCTATGGAGCAATTCTACATGAAATAATAGAGCATAGTTCTACTTTTGAAGCCTGTAGTTTTGTGCATGAATATAGGAGCTCGAATTTCGAGGCTCACAGGCTAGCGAGGCATGTTTTAAAGTTGGGGGTTGGCCGCCATGTTTGGTTAGGAAACCCTGGTAATCTTTCGTTTGTGGATGTAAACATTGATCACAATTAATAAAAAGCCTCGCGGACATGACATTGGTGCACGCATTTTCTGGATTTATTTCAGACCTTTCAGCGATGTGCGTTTAGTGGGAGGAGACATTCCCGTCGACTATGAAGGCGTCTGTGCCAACTTCGTTAATCTCAAGATGATGTGCTGACTCAGTCTCTCGAAGATGCTTATAGAAAAATGGTGTGCGTGTGTGCGTTCAAAAGAATGAGTGCATGCATGTATATGAGTGTCTGCATTTTTACTGTGTCCAGACAAAATGGCATAATTGTGCATGCACCATGCATTTTTTAGCGATATGCATGCTCATGCATGTGGAGACCTCCTAACCGGTGCCGCTTCGCACGGTAGAGCTCGCCTTCGTGCTTAAATGGGTCGAGGCCCAAAAATAGATTTTCCTCGCGCTTCGTTCGGCTAGTTCACTGTTTGCTGGATCATTTTTTCGCAGGTTTGCTTGAACCCTTGGCTGGCTCAACTTTTATTTTTTTGACACCAAACTGTTTTTTTTCGTTCCTCAGTACCAGCATGTTTTTTAAGTTCATGAGTTTATAAAAAATGATCAAGAATTCAAAAAACAATTGTGAATTCAGAAAAGA
Organism: Triticum dicoccoides; assembly: GCF_002162155.2. Classification (NCBI taxonomy): domain Eukaryota; kingdom Viridiplantae; phylum Streptophyta; class Magnoliopsida; order Poales; family Poaceae; genus Triticum; species Triticum dicoccoides. The sequence continues at coordinate 671,008,256 of NC_041391.1, read as the reverse complement.
TCATGAAGTTGAAAAAATCTTGAATTTATAAAAAGTTTTCATATTTGAAAAAAGTTTGCGGATTTTCAAAAAAATCATGGATTCAAACAAAGTTATCGAATTTGAAAGGTCATGGATTAAAAAAATTTCCATTAACTTTAAAGCATTCATGGATTTGAAAAATGTTTATGAACTTGAAAAAGTTTGTGAATTTGATAATTGTTCATGGATTTGAAAAAGGTTTGTGGTTTTGTTAGAAGTTCATGAATTTTAAAAAATGTCAATCATTTTGAAACATTTCCATGAATTTAAAAAATGTGCAAACTTTTGTCAAAATTTTGTGCATCAAACATTCAGGAATCTTTTTATTGCACATTTGAATTTTTTGATGTTTTTAAGTAAAAAGGAAAACGAATTAAAAAGAAAACAGATAAAGTAGGTAAGAACCACAGGAAAAACAAAAAATCAGAAGCTTCCCAAAAGTGAGGCCCCTGAAGCTTTTGGAAGCTTCCTAAAATTGGGAGGAGCTTCTGAAGGGGTCGCATTATGCTACGCTACATGGGTCGGCCTATTAACAAAGCAATTGATTGAAGGGGCATGTGTCACATATGAATTATACTTTATTTGGCACTATAAGTGCGGAATAGGATTCATCATGCATGTGTATGTGAGAATAAGTGGGCTACAAAAGAGATCTAAACATGCCAGGAGGGATTGGGCCTTATATGCATCACGTGGATTAATTTATTAAATCTAAGCCAGCAGAAATCACTTAAATATAAGGGGCCAACCTAATCAATGGCTTGATATGTCTGATTAACATGGGAATTTTTAGTATATTTTCTTATTTTGACCCGTATTTTTTAGTATTGGAAATTTGAACTTTTTTTTCAAGTTTTCTAATGAAAAAAACGTAAAAAAGAAAAAGAAATAAACGGAATCGGGTAAAAACAACATAGAAACAGGATGGAAGCTTCCGTAAATCGAGAGCGGGAGGAGCTTCCGAAGGGATTGCACTACGCTAAGCTAGATGAGCAGGCATGTTAACAAAGTTATTGATTAAAAGGGTGTGCGTCAGGTACAAATTATTCTATATATAAGCACCAAATAAGATTTATCATGCATGTGTACGTGAGAATAAGTGGGCCATGGAAGAGATCAAAACATGTTGGGACAGGTTGGGCTTGATTGGGCCTTATATGCGTCGAGGTGGATTAATTTATTAAACGTAAGCCATTAAAAATCTCTTAAATGTAAGGGGCCACATAATCAACGACGAGATGTTTCTGATTAACTTGAGATTTTCTAGAACATTTCCTTATTCTTGACCCGTGTTTCACTTTTAGCATATAATAATAATAATAATAATATTATTATTATTATTTATTTCTTGCATATTTCCTTATCTTTGACCAGTATTTTACTTTTAGTATATAATAGATATGATAGATAGATAGATAGAATAGATAGAAGATAGAATAGATAATAGAAGATAGATAGATAGACAGAAGATATATTATTTTGTGTGTTGTGGACTTAAGATGAAAAAATCAGGGGCAGGCGTTTATGGGGCAGGGTTGGATGGCCGAAACTCCGCGGACGAGTCCAGGCCAGTCCACCGACAAATATCGTGTCGGTTTTGAGGATCGGCATTGGAGATATGCTTGTACCGCCTAAACTAGTTTTGCAACTTAGATTAGTTTTGTAGCTTATGCCAATTTCAAACTGGATTTGTAGCTTGGTGTGTGTGGGATAGGGACGTAGTGTTTCGTGTGGTAAAAATATGTACCTCTCCCTTTCTACAGATATGGGGCCCACTCTTACATGCTTCTAGAAGTAGTACCTTACATCACTGTAGTATAAACATACGAGTACAGTCGCTAGTACAAAAGTTGAAACCTTGAACACATAAATGATAGACATCCTAGGAAACAGATACACATACGTTTATCATCGAAGACCTGAGCGTTTCGCTTGCAAACATCCGAAACGGCAGGCTTAACGTCAGATGCACATACAGATTAGCTTCACTCAGTTGCAACCTGCCAAACAGGTTGGTTGGTTGGTTGGTTGGTTGGCCAAAGTCAACTGAGTCTCCGATTAATGCGGAGACGCCTCCGCCGGCCAGGATTTTGAACAGCATGCGTTAGCAAAATGAAACAAACTTGAGCGCATGGTCAGAACCATCTATCACTGGAGATATAAAGCAGCCATACTCATTCATGAGACAGGGATATAGAAAAATCTCCAGTGTACCAAATACAAGAAAACTGGAGTAACTGTGAGCCTTTTTCTTGGTTGCTCACATATATAGTACACAATTGAAGTTATTAATAATGCATGCCGCTCGTAGACATTTAGGAAATATGAGTATGTTTAATTAGGCATCATTATGAATAACTTTTGTTTGTCAGTTACTACACGGGCGCCCGACCAACACCATCCTCTTGCCCTACAAATACTCGGGTCCGGTCGTCCCTGGTTCTATTCACTCAAAAGCATACGACTAATTAAGTGAAATTTGTGACAAGTGAGTTCTCTATCTTTGAGATTCAGGCATAGTGGCAAATCTAGTGTGGGTACGGTTCCTGTGGCACAATGGAGGAGGAATTGCTCACCTTCTTCCCTAATGGCATCCGGGCCTTGCTTGTTGATGATAATACACCGTTTGTAAACTCTGCTCGCACGATGCTCAATCTGTTGCACTTTAAAGGTAACGATTACTTTCTTTTGTTTTGATTAGATCTAGCTAGTCAGTTGTTGAAAGCAGTGTGGGACGCATGAGCTTCATTTATGAGAACCCCCATCTATGCTCTTGGTTGGAAAGGACCGTTTTATGTTCTTTCTATGCATCTATGGTGATTAATTCTTTCAGTTCTCCTTCTAAATGTTACACCGGGTTTCCTTTTTCCAAGAGAGATGTTCTTTCTTCGACTAATCGATGCTCAAAACGATATTGGGAATACATCGCTTTCGCGCCAAATTATGCCTTTGATTTTTCGATGCAATAAGTCGCCTTCGCGCCAATTTATCCTTTTAAAATTTTGACTTCGACAACAAAAACTTGATCACAGTCTACATTCTACTGCACTTTTCACTTTATTTTGGTCACTACGATGCACAGTATTCAATAATTTTTAGCGTTGAACATATTGATTGTAATACAAAACATTCTTTAAATGAGCTTTCACATATGTTTGTACAGCTAAAAATTACCATATTAATTAATTTGCCAAAAAACATATTAATTCAAGAAAAAAAATAAGAAGCTTATTTTATGGCTCAAAAGGATAGCGTGAAGATACATGGAACTATGGTAAAACTCAGACGGTCTTGTATATAAGGTTACCATCTGTATTTCTCATCATAAGTAGGACTTACAATCACATAGGTAACATAACTCTATTTGCAAATATACACGAGTTCCCCTACTTTCTGATATTTTCATACCAAATTGTCACATTCTTTGGTATACAGTGGCTACATGCAAGACACCAACCGCAGCCCTACAGTTTCTCTCAAAAAATCAAAAGGATATCATCGATGTCGTCCTCGTTGATGGTCACAGGGCATCAACATGTGGTTTTGACCTGCGCGCTATAGTCGAGCGGGACCTCCACATCCCAGTCATCTATTGTAAGACCAAAACTTACTCCAAGCATAGACAAATCTAGTCAGTACCTATTACATGTCTGTCTAGTCATGCAAGTGGAATAACTTTGAATCCATGCAGACATGTCGCAGGAAGACCCAATTCACACTGCTGGGGATGAGACCCTTTCCCGAATGGTGCAAGCAGCAACGTTCATTATCAACAAGCCGCTCGACGCATCCGAGCTGGATAGTCTGTGGAGGGTCATTGCATATCGTAGATTGGCTTGGGACGCGAGGAAAATTAATGGCCACAACGGTCATGGCAAAGGCAAACATGCATCTCCCTCCTTGGTTGGAGACAAAGGTCGTAGCCTCTCTTCATTTCCACCAGGTTCATCTGCTGATGACGGGGATGACGACAATGAGATAGAGTCTCGTGCTCACTTCAAGGTGGTTCGGGTTCACACCGAAAAAAAGAAACAGACCCATGATCCCCATGGAGAAGGTTCCTCTAAAACCCACAAACACCACATCGTGTGGTCACCGCTCCTCAAGGAAAGGTTCAAGTGTGCTGTGGAAGACATGGGCATCGGTACGCGTCTAATCCGTGGAGATAGAGTATCACCCTCTCTGATCTCTACACTAACTTCGTAACATATGTTTTTCAGTATGCACACATCTATTGGATATTTATCAAACGGTGGGGTAAATTTTGACAAAAAATAATAATAGTCACTATACCTAAGTTTATGTTAATTAACCAAGATAAACACATGATACATGCTAATGTTTACTTTATATAGAACACAAAATGTTGTTAAATTTATATAAAAAAGTAAGGATTGAAAACTTGGCCTATTTTTTTTGCTGCAATAATACATTTATCGAGGAAAACAAGTATTAGTTTATTTTCTAAGACTGATAATTTAGGACTAAAAAGTTGTTCGCTATGATAAATCAACTAGGACACCCAAGCAAGATACTGGAGCACATGAACGTGAAAGGCCTAAAAAGGCACCACGTGGCTAGCCACTTACAGGTGGGTCAGGTTCTTCCAAAGTCATTTAGGAGTAGTCATTTGCACTCTTCCTCTTTTTACATATAAGCAATGCAGAAATTTAAAGACTTTTAATGTTTTGTAGTTTTCTCTCATTTTATCTCGACGCATATATATAGACTTTTTGCATGCACTGTTCTAGCGATATACTCCCTCCTTTCCGGTTTATAGGGCTCAAATCTGAAATCTCATCAACCAAGACATTTTGTGAGTAAAGGAATGTATCTCGTACTTTACAAACTACCCCAATTTAACTCATTAATTAATTTGAATTAATTGTAGTGCATGCATGCTTGGCCACTAGATGAGTAGGAACATTACATGCATTGGTGTGTTCCTTTTTTAATTCTTGCATACAAAACTTTAATGCGCATTGAAAACGAAAAATGAGATGAAGATGAGCCCGTTAAATTGGAAAAATAAAAAGTTGAGATAAGCCATATAAATTGAAAAGAAGAGAGTATAGTAGACTTTTGTCAATAACTGAAGAAAATCCAAGGTATATACTTTTGGGCTAACTGTATTTTTGTAACATTAATGTTTCCTAATTAGAGTACCAGTTCTAGATTTGCTAAAAAAAATCAGTTCTAGAACTAAGGTAGTAGTACTTTATGCGAGCTGAAATTTTTAATATTATTGCTTCATAACACCATTCTACACATCAAATTAAAGACACCATATTAATTCTTTGACCATGACTTGCGGTGATCTCCATCCATCGATGCAGAAATACCGTGCGAGGCTCCAAATGAAGAATGACAGCCCGCGCTCAGGTGACCGCCCTCCACAGCCGACCCATATCATTCAAACCGCCCATCAGCCGCAGATATCCTCCGTCGATAGGGCCTCGAACATCTCTGCCGTGCCCTTCGTCGCCGGTACCGATGCCCCTGTTCCGGCATCATGGCCTTCGTCTTCCCAAGAACAAGCCGTGAAGGAAGTCTTCAGCGACATTGCACTGATGGACGTGCTAACAAAGGGGCCGCCTTCATCTAGCTACAACCTGAATACCTTCCCGCAGGTGTTCTTTGGGCCATTTTCCTACCAAGGCCCATCTCTGCAAGCATCAGACACGCCACCTGCGCAATATGCGGGCGATCATGTCACTGCAGCTTCACAGTGTCCTACTGGCTCTCTTGTCCCCGAGTCTTTTGATGCAGAAATAGAAGCTTTCTTTGGCAGCACTGAACCGGCAATGGAAGCATCCGAAAATGGTGCCGGCGCCGGGGCATTTGTGCCGCCTGATCAGGCTGATGCTGTGGCTTCAGCGGAAGAAGATATTGCAATGGTGGCCGAAATGATGGCTGCACCGTCAGATGTTGATCTTGCCATGGCATCATATGAAGCAACGAGTCTGAATACAGATGAGCAGTTCATGTTTCCACTAGAAGCACTTCGGGGGCTGGATGTGCCCATGGACATCAACAACAACAGGGTCACCGATGATGGAGCTATCACATGGCTGAATGGTGAGGGCGACCTCCAAGACTATGACTTTTTCTAGACGACCATATCTTCCTTGACTAGTAAATTACTGAGGAAGAATAGTTTGGTGCATTAGCGGCCAGTGCAAGTAATAACCTATATATGGCTAACTACATGTATGCACCCGGTTATAGTAGACAGGATAATGGAACAACTTTTATATTCACATATCCTTCTTATATACTCTCTATAAAGAAATATAAGGGCGTTTAGATCATTGAAGTAATGATGATCTAAACGCCCTTATATTTCTTTAAACAGAGAGTACTATGTACTATCCTTATTAGATGGAAGTATTTATTATTTCAGACGAAATGTCCCAAACTGTTCTTTTTTTGCCTATACTTTACTTGAAATCTATTCCAGCAATTTCCTGACTCAAAAAAATATAACTCTTCCTGTGTCTGAATAGTCACAACTTATTTCTCACACAATGGTCAGAACTTGTCTCTTTTTTTTTGCGATGAATGGTCAGAACTTGTCGGTTCCTGCTATGTCGGGGTTGGGGGAAAAAATGCCAATGAGTTTCAAAATACAATTTTCTATGGTGAAAAATTATTCAATTTTTTTTTGTGAACACACATACACATGTATAATACGTATGTGTGCAAAATTTCATAATAGTATACCTTCACACGTGGCGAACAAAAAAAAAGACAGATGTATTTCCAAAAATGGGCCAATTGAGATCCTAACCCACGACCCTCCCAACCTACATCCCTCCTAACCCTAGCCGCCTCCTCCTAATTTCTCAGCCGCCATATCACTGCTAGACAAAGGCTGGTGATGGATGATGGCGGAGGGCGCGTCCGCGGTAGATTCTCGTGTGGGTGCCCCGGTCTACTCTCGCGCGTTCGGTCCCCACCAAGGCGGCGAGTTGATCTAGTGGGGGTGGCTCAGCCTAGCAGCGTGGCCTAGTGTTCCTTCGATCGCGGCTAGCGACCGTCCTCGCAGCCGATGGCAGCGGCTGGTCACACGTCACGATGGGGTGGGCTGGCAGCCCCCCATCCTTGCTCATGGAGGTCTTAGCCAGCTATGGAGGTGTCGCGGTGTCGCGTTTGTCTCCATCGGGTCTGGCCCATCGGTTGATGCTGGAGACAGGGGACGTGAGGCGCGACTGCCAGTGAAAACTGAGCCGACCTCGGTCATGGCGGATGATGGCGGCATCTTTGTGTCATTACCCTGATGATGGCATCGCCTTGCAATACTTGTCCCGGTCGGCTTACACAACGTGACTGGCTCGGTTTCTAACTACTCACGCCTTACGGAGCAAGTCTTCCTTCGGCGGTTCACAGGCCCCGACTTGGGCCTTTACCAAGCCTGCCTCTAAGAGCCGCCGTATTCATACTTCTTCTTGGGCCTCCTTGGAATTTCTTCATAATAAACCGCCATCGGTGTGACCCGGCCCCTCCTGGGCGGGTCATACCTCGGAGTTATATCCCCAATATTAGACCCGGCGGATATGACCCCCTTGAAGAAACCAACCACAGAACATGACCCTTTGCTGAAGTTTAAGTCGGCAGACGACACCAAACAGGTTGACTTCGTCCCTGGCGACTCATCTAAACAGTTCACTATCAGTGCCAATATGGATCCGAAATAGGAAAGGCTCACATCGAATTCATCCATGAGAACCGGAACATCATTGCATGGAAGCCTTCAGACATGCCGGGTGTATCGAGAGAACTCGCTGAGCACACTCTCAATATCGATCCCAAGTTTAAACCGGTCAAGCAATACCTCCGTCGTTTTAATGATGAGAGACGTAAGGCCATTGGAGAAGAGGTGTGCTCATCATTGAAGTTTTTCACCCTGAGTGGTTGGCTAACCCGGTGCTGGCACTTAAGAAAAATGGCACTTGACGCATGTGTGTGGATTACACAGATCTTAATAAGGCTTGTCCAGCCGATCCCTTTGCTCTTCCCGGTATTGATCAGATCATAGATGCTACGGCGGGTTGTGAGCGTTTGTGTTTCCTGGATGCTTATTATGGATACCATCAGATCAAGATGGCAGTCAAAGACCAAGAAAAGATGGCTTTCGTCACGCCTTTTGGAGCTTTCTGCTATGTATCTATGCCTTTTGGGCTTAAGAATGCCCAGGCGACTTATCAACGTTGTGTGCAGAACTGTTTTCACAGTCAAATTGGACGCAATGTTCATGCATACGTGGATGATATTGTTGTGAAGTCCAGAAAGAAGGAGACCCTGTTGGATGATCTGAAAGAGACCTTTGATAATCTCTGGGTCTACAAGATGATGCTTAACCTGGCCAAATGTGTTTTTGGTGTGCCTGCAGGCAAGCTCTTGGGTTTTTGATCTCAGAGAGAGGCATTGAAGCTAACCCGGAGAAAATCAAGGCTATCACCTCATTGGGTAAGCCGGCGTGCGTCAATGATGTCCAGCGTTTGGCCGGTAGTGTTGCAGCTTTAAGTCAGTTCATAAACCGCCTGGGAGAGAAGGCTATTGATGTCTACTACGCAACCTTCTTCTTGAAGATGTTGGGCCTCCAAGTGCAGAGGTTTGTAGGACAGTAGAAAATTTCCCTCAAGTGGATGACCTAAGGTTTATCAATCCGTGGGAGGCGTAGGATGAAGATGGTCTCTCTCAAACAACCCTGCAACCAAATAACAAAGAGTCTCGTGTGTCCCCAACACACCCAATACAATGGTAAATTGTATAGGTGCACTAGTTCGGCGAAGAGATGGTGATACAAGTGCAATATGGATGGTAGATATAGATTTTTGTAATCTTAAAATATAAAAACAGCAAGGTAGAAAGTAACAAAAGTGAGCGAAAACGATATTGCAATACTTCGAAACAAGGCCTAGGGTTCATACTTTCACTAGTGCAAATTCTCTCAACAATGATAACATAATCGGATCATATAACAATCCCTCAACATGCAACAAAGAGTCACTCCAAAGTCACTAATAGCGGAGAACAAACAAAGAGATTATTGTAGGGTAGGGAACCACCTCAAAGTTATTCTTTTCAATCAATCCATTGGGCTATTCCTATAAGTGTCACAAACAGCCCTAGAGTTCATAGTAAAATAACACCTTAAGACACGCATGAACCAAAACCCTAATGTCACCTAGATACTCCAATGTCACCTCAAGTATCCGTGGGTATGATTATACGATATGCATCACACAATCTCGGATTCATCTATTCAACCAACACAAAGAACTTCAAAGAGTGCCCCAAAGTTTCTACCAGAGAGTCAAGACGAAAACGTGTGCCAACCCCTATGCATAGATTCCCAAGGTCAAGGAACCCGCAAGTTGATCACCAAAACATACATCAAGTGAATCAATAGAATACCCCATTGTCACCACGGGTATCCCACGCAAGACATACATCAAGTGTTCTCAAATCCTTCAAGACTCAGTATGATAAGATAACTTCAAAGGGAAAACTCAGATCCGAGGGTGAACTACTCCCACCTCGTCATGGAGAGCGCTGTGATGATGAAGATGGCCACCGGTGATGGATTCCCCCTCCGGCAGGGTGCCGGAACAGGCTCCCGAGAGGGTTTTGGTGGCTACAGAGGCTTGCGGCGGCAGAACTCCCAATCTAGGTTTCTTTTCGGGGGTTTATGTATTTATAGAAATTTTTGGCGTCGGTCTCACGTCAGGGGGGTCTCCGTGTCATCCACGAGATAGGGAGGCGCGCCCAGGGGATAGGGCGCGCCCTCCACCCTCGTGGATGGCTTGGGACTCTTCTGGCCTAACTCTTTTACTTCACGGGCTTCTTTTGGTCCATAAAAAATCCACAAAAATTGGCAGGTCAATTGGACTCCATTTGGTATTCCTTTTCTGTAAAACTCAAAAGCAAGGAAAAACAGAAACTGGCACTGGGCTCTAGGTTAATAGGTTAGTCCTAAAAATCATATAAAATCTCATATAAGTGCATATAAAACATCCAAGATTGATAATATAATAGCATGGAACAATCAAAAATTATAGATACATTGGAGACGCATAAAGCATCCTCAAGCTTAATTCCTGCTCGTCCTCGAGTAGGTAAATGATAAAAATAGAATTTTTGATGTGGAATCCTACCTAACATATTTATCCATGTAATTTTCTTTATTGTGGCATGAATGTTCAGATCGGAAAGATTCAAGACAAAAGTTTAATATTGACATAAACATAATAATACTTCAAGCATACAAATAAAGCAATCATGTCTTCTCAAAATAACATGGCCAAATAAAGCTATCCCTACAAAATCATATAGTCTGGCTATGCTCTATCTTCATCACACAAAATATTTAAATCATGCACAACCCCAATGACAAGCCAAGCAATTGTTTCATACTTTTGATGTTCTCAAACTTTTTCAACTTTCACGCAATACATGAGCGTGAGCCATGGACATAACACTATAGATGGAATAGAATGGTGGTTGTGGAGAAGACAAAAAGGAGAAGATAGTCTCACATCAACTAGGCGTATCAACGGGCTATGGAGATGCCCATCAATAGATATCAATGTGAGTGAGTAAGGATTGCCTTGCAACGGATGCACTAGAGCTATAAGTGTATGAAAGCTCAAAAAAGAAACTAAGTGGGTGTGCATCCAACTTGCTTGCTCACGAAGACCTAGGGCACTTTGAGGAAGACCGTCATCGGAATATACAAGCCAAGTTCTATAATGAAAAATTCCCACTAGTATATGAAAGTGACAACATAGGAGACTCTCTATCATAAAGATCATGGTGCTACTTTGAAGCACAAGTGTGGTAAAAGGATAGTAGCATTGCCCCTTCTGTCTTTTTCTCTTTTTTTTTGTTTTTTGGCCTCTCTTTTTTTGTCCGGAGTCTCATCCCGACTTGTGGGGAATCATAGTCTCCATCATCCTTTCCTCACTGGGACAATGCTCTAATAATGAAGATCATCACACTTTTATTTACTTACAACTCAAGAATTACAACTCGATACTTAGAACAAAATATGAATCTATATGAATGCCTCCGGCGGTGTACTAGGATGTACAATGAATCAAGAGTGACATGTATTAAAGAATTATGAAAAGTGGCTTTGCCACAAATACGATGTCAACTACATGATCATGCAAAGCAATATGACAATGATGAAATGTGTCATAATAAACGGAATGGTGGAAAGTTGCATGGCAATATATCTCGGAATGGCTATGGAAATGCCATAATAGGTAGGTATAGTGGCTATTTTGAGGAAGGTATATGGTGGGTGTATGGTACCGGCGAAAGAGAGGGTGAGAGTGCGTATGATCCATGGACTCAACATTAGTCATAAAGAACTCACATACTTATTGCAAAAATCTATTAGTTATCGAAACAAAGTACTACGCGCATGCTCCTAGGGGGATAGATTGGTAGGAAAATATCATCGCTCTTCCCCGACCGCCACTCATAAGGAAGACGATCAATAAATAAATCATGCTCCGACTTCATCACATAACGGTTCACCATACGTGCATGCTACGGGAATCACAAACTTTAACACAAGTATCTCTCAAATTCACAACTACTCACTAGAACTACTCTAATATGACCATCTTCGTATCTCAAAACAATTATAAAGAATCAAACTTCTCATAGCATCCAATGCACTTCATATGAAAGTTTTTATTATATCCCTCTTGGATGCCTATCATATTAGGACGAAATTTATAACCCAAGCAAATTACCATGTTCTTCTAAAGACTCTCAAAATAATATAAGTGAAACATGAGAGTTCATCTATTTCTTCAAAATAAAACCACCGCCGTGCTCTAGAAACATATAAGTGAAGCACTAGAGCAAATGACAAACTACTCCGAAAGATATAAGTTTTTTTTAAAAGGAGGATGACCCCCGGCCTCTGCATCTGGGAGATGCATACGTCCACTTTATTAATTATTCTCGAGGACCTTACAAAGTGTTACAAACAATATACCTGAATCCACCATCTTGGCAATATATGCCGCTACTCTTATCCATATGATGAAGGGATGCTAGCTGGGCCACTACCCAAACCACTCACCTAAACCTAACATCAAAATCCGGAAGCCCCAGCCGAGCCACATACCGGGTCTGGGGCACAATCCGGTTAGACGCACTCTTGTGTCATCACCGCCATCTTCCACAAGTCCGTCTTCAGATTATATTGAGTCTTCTACTTTGTGAAGGCCACAACTGCCATCAACGTCACCATGACGCCAGACAGCTACCTCCTCCTGCGCGAGTCCATCTCCGCGCATCGGACGCCGAGCCTCCACAGCGCCATGCCGCCGATCTCCGCCGCCATCAATGAGTGAGATGAAGTACCGCTCCACCATGGCAAGTACAAGGTGAGGAATGGCGAGGTCGCCATCGGAGACACGGCCGAAAGATAAGCACCGCAGTCACGAGACATGCCTGGAGCTGCAACACGATAGATCAGACGGGCCGCCACCAGGAACCAGACAAGCTCGCCCTGCACACCCAGCATCCCCATGCCCAAGTCGGCGCCTTCAAGAAGGTGACGACGCTGTGGCGCCGCCGCCGCTTAGCCACCGGGGCTAGGGTTTTCACCCGGGCGCAGGGAAAGGGGGGAGGCAGGGGAGGTTTAGCCTCGGCGCCGCCACCAAGGAGTGAATGGCGTCCGGGACGCCATCAACGCCGTGACCGCCACCGGCGGCCAAGGGTTTACCCCGGCCAAGCACCCTGCCGCCACCTCCGAACCAGACACAACATCAGCAGGCGCATGCACGCCGGAGATCCAGGCTGGCCGGAGGTCATGCAACACGAGCGGACCAGATCGCCTCTGATCTGACGAGGGGAGCCCTGGGCCTCCCCGCGCCATGACCAGCACCCACCGGGACCTCGCTGCCCGCGCAGCCGAGGGGATCCGGCCTACCTCACCGACGAGCACTCCCCGCCACCGGAGGAGCTCCGTCCGCCCCAGCGAGGCCGCCGCCTCAGATCAGCCTGCGCGGATCTGACACAAGCACCGCCGCGAAGAACTCTGCGCCGCCACCGGCCCGCGCGCTCCACTGTGACGTGCCGCCACCGGCCAGCAGGCCGCGCCGCTCTGCACCGACACCACCAGCGCGCGCCACCCGACGCGCCGGCCGCCGAGTGTTGGAAATATGCCCTAGAGTCAATAATAAAAGGATTATTATTATATTTCCTTGTTCATGATAATTGTCTTTTATTCATGCTATAATTGTATTATCCGGAAATCGTAATACACGTGTGAGTACATAGACCACAATACGTCCCTAGTAAGCCTCTAGTTGACTAGCTCGTTGGTCAACAGATAGTCATGGTTTCCTGACTATGGACATTAGATGTCGTTGACAACGGGATCACATCATTAGGAGAATGATGTGATGGACAAGACCCATTCCTAAGCATAGCACAAGATCGTGTAGTTCGTTTTGCTAGAGCTTTTCCAATGTCAAGTATCTCTTCCTTAGACCATGAGATCGTGTAACTCCCGGATACCGTAGGAGTGCTTTGGGTGTACCAAACGTCACAACGTAACTGGGTGACTATAAAGGTGCACTACAGGTATCTCCGAAAGTGTCTGTTTGGTTGACACGGATCGAGACTGGGATTTTTCACTCCGTATGACGGAGAGGTATCACTGGGCCCACTCGGTAGTGCATCATCATAATGAGCTCAAAGTGACCAAGTGTCTGGTCACGGGATCATGCATTACGGTACGAGTAAAGTGACTTGCCGGTAACGAGACTTAACGAGGTATTGGGATACCGATGATCGAGTCTCGGGCAAGTAACATACCGTCTGACAAAGGGAATAGTATACGGGGTTGCTTGAACCCTCGACATCGTGGTTCATCCGATGAGATCATCGAGGAGTATGTGGGAGCCAACATGGGTATCCAGATCCCGCTGTTGGTTATTGACCGGAGAGCCATCTCGGTCATGTCTGCATGTCTCCCGAACCCGTAGGGTCTACACACTTAAGGTTCGGTGACGCTAGGGTTGTATGAATATGAGTATGGAGCAAACCGAATGTTGTTCGGAGTCCCGGATGAGATCCCAGACGTCACGAGGAGTTACGGAATGGTCCAGAGGTAAAGGAAACTATATAGGAAGTGCTGTTTCAGCCATCGGGAAAGTTTCGGGGTCACCCGGTATTGTACCGGGACCACCGGAAGGGTCCCGGGGGTCCACTGGGTGGGGCCACCTATCCCGGAGGGCCCCATGGGCTGAAGTGGGAGGGGAACCAGCCCCTAGTGGGCTGGTGCGCCCCCCCTTGCCCCCCTGCGCCTAGGGTTGGAAACCCTAGGTAGGGGGGCGCACCACTTGCCTTGGGGGGCACTCCACCCCCCTGGCCGCCGCCCCCTTGGGAGATTGAATCTCCCAGGGCCGGCGCCCCCCCTGGGGGCCTATATAAAGGAGGTCAGGGGGGAGGGCAGCCGCACCCAAGTCTTGGCGCCGCCCTCCCCCTGCTACACCTCGTCCTCCTCCCGCAGCAGCTTGGCGAAGCCCTGCCGGAGTTCTGCTGCATCCACCACCACGCCGTTGTACTGCTGGATCATCATCAACCTCTCCTTCCCCCTTGCTGGATCAAGACGGAGGAGACGTCACGCTGACCGTACGTGTGCTGAACGCGGAGGTGCTGTCCGTTCGGCGCTAGGATCTCCGGTGATAGGATCACGACGAGAACGACTACTTCAACCCCGTTCTTTTGAACGCTTCCACTCGCGATCTACAAAGTGGTATGTAGATGCATCTCCCTTTCACTCGTTGCTTAGATGAACTCATAGATGGATCTTGGTGAAACCGTAGGAAATTTTTTATTTTCTGCAACGTTCCCCAACAGTGGCATCATGAGCTAGGTCTATGCGTAGTTCTCTATTGCACGAGTAGAACACAAATTTGTTGTGGGCGTAGATCTTGTCAACTTGCTTGCCGCTACTAGTCTTTTCTTGCTTCAGCGGTATTGTGGGATGAAGCGGCCCGGACCGACCTTACACGTACGCTTACGTGAGACAGGTTCCACCGACTGACATGCACTAGTTGCATAAGGTGGCTAGCGGGTGTCTGTCTCTCCTACTTTAGTTGACAAAAATCACGTTGTGGTTATTCGTAGGTAAGAAAACGTTCTTGCTAGAACCCAATTGCAGCCACGTAAAAGACGCAACAACAATTAGAGGACGTCTAACTTGTTTTTGCAGCAATTGTCATGTGATGTGATATGGCCAGAAGTTGTGATGAATGATGAATGATATATTGTGATGTATGAGATCATGTTCTTATAATAGGAATCACGACTTGCATGTCGATGAGTATGACAACCGACAGGAGCCATAGGAGTTGTCTTTAATTTTTGTATGACCTGCGTGTCATTGAAGAACGCCATGTAAATTACTTTACTTTATTGCTAAACGCGTTAGCCATAGAAGTAGAAGTAGTCATTGGCGTGACAACTTCATGAAGACACAATGATGGAGATCATGATGATGGAGATCATGGTGTCATGCCGGTGACGAAGATGATCATGGAGCCCCGAAGATGGAGATCGAAGGAGCTATATGATATTGGCCATATCATGTCACTACTATATAATTGCATGTGATGTTTATTATGTTTTATGCATCTTGTTTACTTAGAACGGCGGTAGTAAATAAGATGATCCCTTATAATAATTTCAAGAAAGTGTTCCCCCTAACTGTGCACTGTTTCTAAAGTTCGTCGTTTCGAAGCACCACGTGATGATCGGGTGTGATAGATCCTTATGTTCACATACAACGGGTGTAAGACAGATTTACACATGCAGAACACTTAGGGTTAACTTGACGAGCCTAGCATCTACAGACATGGCCTCGGAACACAGAGACCGAAAGGTCGAACATGAGTCGTATGGAAGATACGATCAACATGGAGATGTTCACCGATGATGACTAGTCCATCTCACGTGATGATCGGACACGACCTAGTCGACTCGGATCGTGTAACACTTAGATGACTGGAGGGATGTCTAATCTGAGTGGGAGTTCATTAAATAATTTGATTAGATGAACTTAATTATCATGAACTTAGTCTAAAACTTTTGCAAAATATGTCTTGTAGATAAAATGGCCAACGCTCATGTCAACATGAACTTCAACGCGTTCCTAGAGAAAACCAAGCTAAAAGATGATGGCGGCAACTAATCGGGCTGGGTCCGGAACCTGAGGATCATCCTCATAGCAGCCAAGAAAGATTATGTCCTAGATGCACCGCTAGGTGAAGCACCCATCCCAGAGAACCAAGACGTTATGAACACTTGGCAATCACGTGCTGATGATTACTCCCTCGTTCAGTGCGGCATGCTTTACAGCTTAGAACCGGGGCTCCAAAAGCGTTTTGAGCGACACGGAGCATATGAGATGTTCAAGGAGCTGAAAATGGTTTTTCAAGCTCATGCCCGAGTCGAGAGATATGAAGTCTCCGACAAGTTCTATAGTTGTAAGATGGAGGAAAACAGTTCTGTCAGTGAGCACATACTCAAAATGTCTAGGTTGCACAACCGCCTGTCCCAGCTGGAGATCAACCTCCCGGACGAGGCGATCATTGACAGAATCCTTCAGTCGCTCCCACCAAGCTACAAGAGCTTTGTGCTGAACTACAATATGCAGGGGATGGTGAAGACCATTCCTGAGGTATTTTCAATGCTGAAGTCAGCAGAGGTTGAAATCAAGAAAGAACATCAAGTGTTGATGGTCAATAAGACCACTAAGTTCAAGAAGGGCAAGGGTAAGAAGAACTTCAAGAAGGACGGCAAAGATGTTGCCGCGCCCGGTAAGCCAATTGCCGGGAAGAAGTCAAAGAATGGACCCAAGCCCGAGACAGAGTGCTTTTATTGCAAGGGGAAGGGTCACTGGAAGCGGAACTGCCCCAAATACTTAGCGGACAAGAAGGCCAGCAACACTAAAGGTATATTTGATATACATGTAATTGATGTGTACCTTACGAGTACTCGTAGTAACTCCTGGGTATTTGATACCGGTGTCGTTGCTCATATTTATAACTCACAGCAGGAGCTGCGGAATAAGCGGAGACTGGCGAAGGACGAGGTGACGATGCACGTCGGGAATGGTTCCAAGGTCGATGTGATCGCCGTCAGCACGCTACCTCTACATTTACCTACGGGATTAGTTTTAAACATCAATAATTGTTATTTAGTGCCAAGTTTGAGCATGAACATTGTATCTGGATCTCGTTTGATGCGAGATGGCTACTCATTTAAATCCGAGAATAATGGTTGTTCTATTTATATGAGAGATATGTTTTATGGTCATGCCCCGATGGTCAATGGTTTATTCTTAATGAATCTCGAACATAATGTTACACATATTCATAGTGTGAATACCAAAAGATGTAAAGTTGATAATGATAGTCCCACATACTTGTGGCACTGCCGCCTTGGTCACATTGGTGTCAAGCGCATGAAGAAGCTCCATGCTGATGGACTTTTAGAGTCTCTAGATTATGAATCATTTGACACATGCGAACCATGCCTCATGGGAAAAATGACCAAGACTCCGTTCTCCGGAACAATGGAGCAAGCAACCAACTTATTGGAAATCATACATACTTATGTGTGTGGTCCAATGAGCGTTGAGGCTCGCGGAGGATATCGTTATGTTCTCACTCTCACTGATGACTTGAGTAGATATGGGTATGTCTACTTGATGAAACACAAGTCTGAGACCTTTGAACAGTTCAAGGAATTTCAGAATGAAGTAGAGAATCAACGTGACCAAAAGATAAAATTCTTACGATCGGATCGTGGAGGAGAATATTTAAGTCACGAATTTGGTACACACTTAAGAAAATGTGGAATCGTTTCACAACTCACGCCGCCTGGAACACCTCAGCGTAACGGTGTGTCCGAACGTCGTAATCGCACTCTATTGGATATGGTGCGATCTATGATGTCTCTTACCGATTTACCGCTATCATTTTTGGGATACGCTTTAGAGACAGCTACATTCACTTTAAATAGGGCACCGTCTAAATCCATTGAGACGACACCGTATGAATTATGGTTCGGGAAGAAACCTAAGCTATCGTTTCTAAAAGTTTGGGGATGCGATGCTTATGTCAAGAAACTTCAACCTGAAAAGCTCGAACCCAAGTTGAAAAAATGTGTCTTCATAGGATACCCTAAGGAAACCATTGGGTATACCTTCTACTTAAGATCCGAGGGCAAGATCTTTGTTGACAAGAACGGATCCTTTCTGGAAAAAGAGTTTCTCTCGAAAGGAGTAAGTGGGAGGAAAGTAGAACTCGATGAAGTACTACCTCTTGAACAGGAAAGTAGTGCAACTCAGGAAAACGTTCCTGTGGTGCCTACACCGACTGGAGAGGAAATTAATGATGATAATCAAGGTACTTCTGATCAAGTTGCTACTGAACTTCGTAGGTCCACAAGGACACGTTCCACACCAGAGTGGTATGGCAACCCTGTCCTGGAAATCATGTTATTAGACAACGGTGAACCTTCGAACTATGAAGAAGCGATGGCGGGCCCAGAATCCAACAAATGGCTAGAAGCCATGCAATCTGAGATAGAATCCATGTATGAAAACAAAGTATGGACTTTGACAGACTTGCCCGATGATCGGCGAGCGATAGAAAACAAATGGATCTTTAAGAAGAAGACGGACGCGGATGGTAATATTACCATCTATAAAGCTCGACTTGTCCCTAAGGGTTATCAACAAGTTCAAGGGGTTGACTATGATGAGACTTTCTCTCCCGTAGCGAAGCTGAAGTCCGTCCGAATCATGTTAGCAATTGCCGCATACTATGATTATGAGATATGGCAGATGGACGTCAAAACGGCATTCCTTAACGGGCATCTTAAGGAAGAACTGTATATGATGCAGCCGGAGGGTTTTGTCGATCCTAAGAATGCTAACAAAGTATGCAAGCTCCAGCGATCCATTTATGGGCTGGTGCAGGCATCTCGGAGTTGGAACATTCGCTTTGATGAGATGATCAAAGCGTTTGGGTTTATGCAGACTTATGGAGAAGCCAGCGTTTACAAGAAAGTGAGTGGGAGCTCTGTAGCATTTCTCATATTATATGTAGATGACATACTTTTGATGGGAAATGATATGGATATGGTGCGATCTATGATGTCTCTTACCGATTTACCACTATCATTTTGGGGATACGCTCTAGAGACAGCCACATTCACTTTAAATAGGGCACCGTCTAAATCCGTTGAGACGACACCGTATGAATTATGGTTTGGGAAGAAACCTAAGCTGTCGTTTCTAAAAGTTTGGGGATGCGATGCTTATGTCAAGAAACTTCAACCTGAAAAGCTCGAACCCAAGTCGGAAAAATGCGTCTTCATAGGATACCCTAAGGAAACCATTGGGTATACCTTCTACTTAAGATCCGAGGGCAAGATCTTTGTTGCCAAGAACGGATCCTTTCTGGAAAAAGAGTTTCTCTCGAAAGAAGTAAGTGGGAGGAAAGTAGAACTCAATGAAGTACTACCTATTGAACGGGATAGTAGTGCAGCTCAGGAAAATGTTCCTGTGATGCCTACACCAACTGAAGAGGAAAATAATGATGATGATCAAGGTACTTCTGATCAAGTTACTACTGAACTTCGTAGGTCCACAAGGACACGTTCCGCACCAGAGTGGTACGACAACCCTGTCCTGGAAATCATATTGTTAGACAACCGTGAACCTTCGAACTATGAAGAAGCGATAGCGGGCCCAGATTCCAACAAATGGCTTGAAGCCATGAAATCCGAGATAGAATCCATGTCTGAAAACAAAGTATGGACTTTGACTGACTTGCCCGATGATCGGCGAGCGATAGAAAACAAATGGATCTTTAAGAAGAAGACGGACGCGGATGGTAATGTCACCATCTATAAAGCTCGACTTGTCGCTAAGGGTTATCGGCAAGTTCAAGGGATTAACTACGATGAGACTTTCTCTCCCGTAGCGAAGCTTAAGTCGGTCCGAATCATGTTAGCAATTGCCGCATACTATGATTGTGAGATATGGCAGATGGACGTCAAAACGGCATTCCTTAACAGGCATCTTAAGGAAGAACTGTATATGATGCGGCCGGAAGGTATTGTCGATCCTAAGAACGCTGACAAAGTATGCAAGCTCCAGCGATCCATTTATGGGCTGATGCAAGCATCTCGGAGTTGGAACATTCGCTTTGATGAGATGATCAAAGCGTTTGGGTTTATGTAGACTTATGGAGAAGCCTGCGTTTACAAGAAAGTGAGTGGGAGCTCTGTAGCATTTCTCATATTATATGTAGATGACATACTTTTGATGGGAAATAATATAGAATTCTTGGACAGTATTAAGGCCTACTTGAATAAGTGTTTTTCAATGAAGGATCTTGGAGAAGCTGCTTACATATTAGGCATCAAGATCTATAGGGATAGATCGAGACGCCTCATAGGTCTTTCACAAAGCACATACCTTGATAAGATTTTGAAGAAGTTCAAAATGGATCAGTCCAAGAAGGGGTTCTCGCCTGTATTGCAAGGTGTGAGATTGAGCTCGGCTCAATGCCCGACCACGGCAAAAGATAAAGAAGAGATGAGTGTCATCCCCTATGCTTCAGCCATAGGACCTATTATGTATGCCATGCTGTGTACCAGACCAGATGTAAACCTTGCCGTATGTTTGGTAGGAAGGTACTAAAGTAATCCCGGCAAGGAACACTGGACAGCGGTCAAGAATATCCTAAAGTACCTGAAAGGACAAAGGACATGTTTCTCATTTATGGAGGTGACGAAGAGCTCGTCGTAAAGGGTTACGTCGACGCTAGCTTCGACACAGATCTGGATGACTCTAAGTCACAAACCGGATACGTGTATATATTGAATGGTGGAGCAGTAAGCTGGTGCAGCTGCAAGCAGAGCGTCGTGGCGGGATCTACATGTGAAGCGGAGTACATGGCAGCCTTGGAGGCAGCGCATGAAGCAATTTGGGTGAAGGAGTTTATCACCGACCTAGGAGTCATACCCGATGCATCGGGGCCGATCAAACTCTTCTGTGACAACACTGGAGCTATTGCCCTTGCCAATGAGCCCAGGTTTCACAAGAAGACCAGGCACATCAAGCGTCGCTTCAACTCCATCCGTGAAAATGTTCAAGATGGAGACATAGATATTTGCAAAGTACATACGGATCTGAATGTCGCAGATCCGTTGACTAAACCTCTCTCGCGAGCAAAACACGATCAACACCAGAACTCTATGGGTGTTCGATTCATCACAATGTAACTAGATTATTGACTCTAGTGCAAGTGGGAGACTGTTGGAAATATGCCCTAGAGGCAATAATAAAAGGATTATTATTATATTTCCTTGTTCATGATAATTGTCTTTTATTCATGCTATAATTGTATTATTCGGAAATCGTTATACACGTGTGAATACATAGACCACAATACGTCCCTAGTAAGCCTCTAGTTGACTAGCTCGTTGGTCAACAGATAGTCATGGTTTCCTGACTATGGACATTAGATGTCGTTGACAACGGGATCACATCATTAGGAGAATGATGTGATGGACAAGACCCATTCCTAAGCATAGCACAAGATCGTGTAGTTCGTTTTGCTAGAGCTTTGCCAATGTCAAGTATCTCTTCCTTAGACCATGAGATCGTGTAACTCCCGGATACCGTAGGAGTGCTTTGGGTGTACCAAACGTCACAACGTAACTGGGTGACTATAAAGGTGCACTACAGGTATCTCCGAAAGTGTCTGTTGGGTTGACACGGATCGATACTAGGATTTGTCACTCCGTATGACGGAGAGGTATCACTAGGCCCACTCGGTAGTGCATCATCATAATGAGCTCAAAGTGACCAACTGTCTGGTCACGGGATCATGCATTACGGTACGAGTAAAGTGACTTGCCGGTAACGAGACTGAACGAGGTATTGGGGTACCGACGATCGAGTCTCGGGCAAGTAACATACCGTCTGACAAAGGGAATAGTATACGGGGTTGCTTGAACCCTCGACATCGTGGTTCATCCGATGAGATCATCGAGGAGTATGTGGGAGCCAACATGGGTATCCAGATCCCGCTATTGGTTATTGACCGGAGAGCCGTCTCGGTCATGTCTGCATGTCTCCCGAACCCGTAGGGTCTACACACTTAAGGTTCGGTGACGCTAGGGTTGTATGAATATGACTATGCAGCAAACCGAATGTTGTTCGGAGTCCTGGATGAGATCCCGGACGTCACGAGGAGTTCCGGAATGGTCCGAGGTAAAGGAAACTATATAGGAAGTGTTGTTTCGGCCATCGGGAAAGTTTCGGGGTCACCCGGTATTGTACCGGGACCACCGGAAGGGTCCCGGGGGTCCATCGGGTGGGGCCACCTATCCCGGAGGGCCCCATGGGCTGAAGTGGGAGGGGAACCAGCCCCTAGTGGGCTGGTGCGCCCCCCTTTGGCCCCCCCTGCGCCTAGGGTTGGAAACCCTAGGTGGGGGGGGGGGCGCACCACTTGCCTTGGGGGGCACTCCACCCCCCCTGGCCGCCGCCCCCTTGGGAGATTGAATCTCCCAGGGCCGGCGCCCCCCCCCTGGGGGCCTATATAAAGGAGGGCAGGGGGGAGGGCAGCCGCACCCAAGTCTTGGCGCCTCCCTCCCCCTGCTACACCTCGTCCTCCTCCCGCAGCAGCTTGGCGAAGCCCTGCCGGAGTTCTGCTGCATCCACCACCACGCCGTCGTGCTGCTGGATCATCATCAACCTCTCCTTCCCCCTTGCTGGATCAAGACGGAGGAGACGTCACGCTGACCGTACGTGTGTTGAACGCGGAGGTGTTGTCCGTTCGGCGCTAGGATCTCCGGTGATAGGATCACGACGAGAACGACTACTTCAACCCCGTTCTTTTGAACGCTTCCGCTCGCGATCTACAAAGTGGTATGTGGATGCATCTCCCTTTCACTCGTTGCTTAGATGAACTCATAGATGGATCTTGGTGAAACCGTAGGAATTTTTTTATTTTCTGCAACGTTCCCCAACACCGAGCTCCGCCGGCGCGCGCGAAGAAGCAGCCCCCCGCCGCCCCTATTCCAGGCGACGTCAAACGAGATCCTGCCGCCGACGGCACCGCGCGGGCTTTGCCCGACGGCGCCCGGCGGCGTCGGCTGGAGGAGAGGAAGGAGGTGGGGGCTGGGTTCGGCGGTGGCTAGGGTTGGGC
>NC_041391.1:670970740-670984618 GCF_002162155.2 Triticum dicoccoides | reverse complement strand
GCTACGGGGCTTCGAAAGATATAAGTGAAGATCAATGAGTATTAGAATAATTATGTAACTATGTGAAGACTCTCTAACATTTAAGAATTTCAGATCTTGGGATATTATACAAACAGCAAGCAAACCCTAGTAAAATAAAATGACGCTCCAAGCAAAACACATATCATGTGGTGAATAAAAATATAGCTCCATGTAAATTTAGCGATGGACGAAGACGAAAGAGGGGATGCCATCCGAGGCATCCCCAAGCTTAGGCTCTTGGTTGTCCTTGAATATTACCTTGGGGTGCCTTGGTGTGACGCCCGGATAGTCAAGCTACAGTAAACCTATGCTAATGATGCCACGTCATCTCGATTACTGTTGCTAATCTCCCGTTAGTTCGAAACCAGTTCGAATTCAAATTCAAGATCAAGCAAACATTAAAAAAAATTCAAATGTTAAAACTAAAATGTTCGGAGTGAGCCAAATAATGCATAGGTAATTATGGTGGAGAAACCCTACATCTTTAGAGGTGTTTGAATGTTCTAACATAAATAAACACTAGCCGGAACAATTAATTAAATGCCCTTTTCAATTAATAAAATATTAGGCTAATTTATTTAGATGCCCTGAGTTACGTGGCAGTAGTATATTTGTTTAGGCTAATATAGGAACCAATTAGGTATTTATTTCAAACTAAATGAAAACTTAAACAAAGAAAAATGAAAACAAAAAAAACCATGGCCAACCGGGCCGCGACCCAGCCGGCCGGCCCACCGGCCCACCTGCGCCCCTTGGCCTATATGGCCTGCCGTGCCCAAACCCTAGCCCGACCGACACCCGCAACACCCACTCGCACCCACTCCTTCCCCCTCGTCCCACTCCTCCCTCTCGTCCTTCCCCGATCTAGATCGGGGCAACCCCCGATCCCATCGCCCCATCGGTGCCTCACGCCTGAACCTCCCCCTCACAGCCTTTCCTCCCTCTGTTCCCTCCTGCTTCGCCCATCGTCGCCCCTGCTGCCCTCACCGACGACCTGCTCGCCTCCCTGTCCGGCCTCGACCGGTGCCCGCCTCCGCCACCACTGTCGCGCCGGCGTCATCGCGTCCGTCGTGTCTCCCCGCGGCCTCGGCGAGCACGCCTACGCCCGGGGGCTGCTGTCGCCGCCACACAGCTTCTCCGTCGTCCTCGCGCAGCGCCTCCCCAAGCCTCTACTCTCGCCGGACCTCACCGGCAGGGTCCATCCGGCCTCCCCGAGCCCTCCTCTGCAATGATGTGAGCATCCGGCTCCCCCCTGGCCTCTCCCCTCTCCTCCCTGTGCCCTCCAGCGCCAGTTGCTGCTAGCTCCGCCGTAGTCGTCGCCTTCCGTCGCCCCTGACGATGTTTTGGCCGCTCCTAGCTCCAGACGACGGCACAGCTCGACGCGGCGCATCACGCTTGCCTGTTTGACGCCCGGGTTGGCCCTTTTGGTCACCGGAGCCGCCGGCTCCGCGCGCGCGCTGTCCTCTGAACTCACGCGCACGCACGTTCTAACACTAGGTTGACCCACTGACGTGTGGGCCCGCATGGTTTAACCATTCCCTTAACTACCTAATTAGAACCTAATAAAGATGTTTAGTTGAGTAACTGAAAATGACATGTGGACCCATTTCATTTAAAAGCCTATTAAAAAATATCTAAGTCAATGACATGTGGCCCCCCACTTAATCGGTTAAATTAATTAAACTGTTAATTTACCGTGTCTCTATGACAGTTGGGTCCCACCAGCCAGTTTGACCAGTCAATGTTGACCTAGTCAACTGCTGACTGGACTATTGACTTTGACCTTGACCCCACCCGTCATACACTGTGGCTGGCACTGCATTATGTGGCAGAAGTATTTACTGATTAAATTTGGAATATAAATAAATCCATAAATTGAATAAACCTTTGAAAATTAATATAAAATAATCCGTAGCTCAAATGAAAATACTTTGTACATGAAAGTTGCTCAGAACAACAAGACGAATCCGTATACGCAGCCCGTTCGTCAGTCACACATCCCTAGCATAGCAAACTCGCAACTTTCCCCCTCCCGTTCATCTGTCCGAAAACGCGAAACACCGGGGATACTTTCCCGGATGTTTTCCCCCTTCACCGGTATCACCTACTACCGCGTTAGGGCAAACCGAACACTGCGTACTGCCTTATTACGCTTTGTGATGCTTTGTTTGCTTTGTTATTTGTTGTGTTCCCTCTCTGTTACTTCTTTCCGGTAGACCCCGAGACTGCCGGCGACCCCCAGTTCGACTACGGTGTTGACGACTCGTCCTTCTTGCCAGAGCAACCAGGCAAGCCCCCCCCCCTTGATCACGAGATATCGCATATTCTCCTCTATACTGCTTGCATTAGAGTAGTGTAGCATGTTACTGCTTTCCGTTAATCCTATTCTGATGCATAGCCTGACATTGTTGCTACATCTGTTGATACCTTACCTGCAATCCTAAATACTTAGTATAGGATGCTAGTTTATCATCATTGGCCCTACATTCTTGTCAGTCTGCCTTGCTATACTATTGGGCCGTGATCACTCGGGAGGTGATCACGGGTATATACTATACATACATACATACTATGCAGATGGTGACTAAAGTCGGGTCAGCTAGATGAGTACCCGCAAGTGATTCTGATGAGGGGGCTGAAAGGACAGGTGGCTCCATCCCGGTAGAGGTGGGCCTGGGTTCCCGACGGCCCCCGACTGTTACATTGTGGCGGAGCGACAGGGCAGGTTGAGACCACCTAGGAGACAGGCTGTAACGCCCCAACACCGGAGCTTCACATGCCTTCCAGGGTTTTCCGAGATTCGTTGTGTGATTTTGTTTTGTTCGTGCATTCATCTCTGCATCATGTGCATTGCATCATGTCATCATGCCATCATGCCATTTAATTTTTAAAACTCAGCTAAATAAATTGTATGGATTTTTTCGATCCATTTAAATTGAGGGAATTCACTTGTGATTTCTCTTTATAACATATTAAAGCCTCTCAATATTATTAGGGAGCTATATTAAATATTTCTTTATTCGGAATCACCCATAAACACACTTGCAAAATAATTTCGTTCCTTTTCTGCTTCAAGTTTGGTCTCCAACCTTGCCATGTATTCTTTTATCATATTCCGGAGCTCCACCAAAAATCCGAACATTTTTGGACCTTCCCAAACCCTCACTACCATTCAAATCATTTGGATTTAAATCAAATGAATTTGAATTTAAATCTTGCAATCTTGGCCATTCCTATTTTCTTGGATCAAGCTCATTTTTATGAGTCCGGGAAAATTATCCCCTTGCGCTTTTTCTTCCCCTAACCCCTCTTTCTTTTCTTTCTTAATCTCTGTTTTTTCCCTTTCTTTTAGTAGTGGGAGAAGAAGCCCAACAGCCTGCAACCTAGCCGGCCTCTTAGGCCCAGCTCTAACCCAGCCGGCCCAAGGCCCAGCCGCAACCGCTGCTCTAACCCTAGCCCCAACCGATCCCCTCGATCCATCTCTCCCTCGTCTCCTCCCTCAGCGCCGCAAACCCCATCGCCCGATCCCGCATCTCTCTCGATCCCCATCTCCCTCTCGCCTCTCACCTCGCGCACGCCTGCAACCAGCGCCAGGAAGCCGCGCCTCTTCGCTCGACCGCTCCTCCCTCCTCGCGCGATCCCCTCTCCCTTTCCCCTCGCCGCCTCCTCCCTCCACCGGCGCCATCCGTCCCCGTCGCCCGAGCGCTCAAGGAGAGCAGCTCCTCGAGCTCGTCGCCACTGCCTCCTCCCTCCGCCAAGCGACCGCCGCCGCCCTCGACCTACCTCGCCGTCGTCCATGGCCATGCCTTCGGCCGGACGCCCCACGTCCTCCACCACCACCACCTTGCTTCCCCGCGTCCCCGCCGGCTCCCGTAGCCCTGCCTCGAGTTCCCCTCCTCTGCCTCGTCTCCTTGCCATGGTCGCGTGCCACTTGAGCCAGCGGGCCGCCGCCCTGCGTCGCCGGCCTGCACCGCTCCTCCGCCGGCCTTGGCCTCCCGCGGGTGCCTGCTGCTGGCCCCGCTGTCGAGCTCGTCGCCCCGCCTCCAGGGTCCTCCCCTGCCGCCGCCTTGGTCCCTGCCGAAGCTCCTTGCCGCATCTCTGACGTGCCCCGTCGCTCGCCTGAACGCGACCACCACCTTGCTCCGTCGCCCGCCTCCCCTGCTCGTTTTGTCGCCGCCAAGTACCACGACTGCAGTCGGTGTGCATTTTTTTGTCAAGTTCGACTACAACGTGTGTAAGCCTACCATTACGAAGACCCGTGTACGACTACCATCGACCGCGAAGGGCTTGGAGTCATCAAGTACCTCTTCGATACGAACGTGTACGACTACTTCCACTATCGCCGCGAGAACGACTACTTCCACTACGACCCGTGAACGACTACTTCCTCTACGTCCGCTACGAGAACGTCTACTTCCATCTACACCGCATCGAACTCGTTCCGCTCCGAAAACACACGCTTCAAAGGTATAACGACGAGACGGCCGCCTGTGTATGAATGTGTGTTGTATGAGATGCTCGTGTTTGCACCGTGCCCGTTTGTCTTTGCACGTTCCTCGTTTGCCATGCCGCCGTTATGTGGGACACCCGGAATCCGGGATCACCCCACCATCTTGCATGACTCGCTCACGCTCACTTCCTTTTGCGCCGGTATCTCCGTGAGCTACCGGAACCGATATGTTGCCGTGGCATCATTTTCGGATATGTTGCCGTGGCATCATTTTCGGATATGTTGTCGTGGCATCATTTTCAGATATGTTGCCGTGGCACCATTTTTGTTTCGCCGCCGTGGCACCCTTTTCGTTCCGCCATGGTGATCAAATGCTTCATAACATGCTCATGTCAACGTTTTCATAAAATTGCATAAACTTGTATATGTCATCCGCATCATGATAACAACATTTAAAATGTTTAAAATTGTGTTTGCATTAAACTACTAAATGACATGGGGACTTTCCAGAATTGTTGTTTGTTATTTCTGGCCTCATTTAAACTTGCCTAAATAGTTAGTTTATTTATGCTTCACCTCTTGCCATGCTTAACAACATTTAATATTGTTTGGTAGCTTAAACGAGATTAAACTAAATAATTGTTGTGGTGTTCCGTCAATATGCAACCCGTTGCATATTGAGCTCCACTTAACTTGTAGTGTTGTTTGTGCATATTGCCATGCCATGCCTCTTTAAACCGGACATGCATCATACTTGTTTGTGCATCATGCCATGATTATGCTTGTGTGTTTACCATGTTGTTTGCTTCTTTCCGGTTTGCTTCTCTCGTTAGCTTCGGTTTCGTTCCGGAGTTGTGAGGATTCGTTCGACTACGTCCGTTTGTCTTCTTCATGGACTCGTTCTTCTTCCTTGCGGGATTTCAGGCAAGATGACCATTACCCTCGATATCACTTCTATCTTTGCTTGCTAGTTGCTTCGTTCTATCGCTATGCTGTGTTACCTATCACTTGTTTACCATGCCTCCCATATTGCCATGTCAGCCTCTAACCTTTTCACCCTTCCAGCAAACCGTTGCTTGGCTATGTTACCGCTTTGCTCAGCCCCTCTTATAGCGTTGTTAGTTGCAGGTGAAGTTGAAGATTTCTCCATGACGGACAGGATTATGTTGGGATATCACAATATCTCTTATTTAATTAATGCATCTATATACTTGGTAAAGGGTGGAAGACTCTGCCTTATGCCTGGTGTTTTGTTCCACTCTTGCCGCCCTAGTTTCCGTCATACCGGTGTTATGTTCCTGGATTTTGCGTTCATTACGCGGTTGGGTGATTTATGGGACCCCCTTGACAGTTCGCTTTGAATAAAACTCCTCCAGCAAGGCCCAACCTTGGTTTTACCATTTGCCACCTAAGCCTTTTTTCCCTTGGGTTCTGCAGACTCAAGGGTCATCTTTATTTTAACCCCCCCCCGGGCCAGTGCTCCTTCGAGTGTTGGTCCGAACTGAGTAGACTGCGGGGCCACCTCGGGGAAACTTGAGGGATGGTTTTACTCGTAGGATGTCTCATCCGGTGTGCCCTGAAAATGAGATATGTGCAGCTCCTATCGGGATTTGTCGGCACATCGGGCGGCTTTGCTGGTCTTGTTTTACCATTGTCGAAATGTCTTGCGAACCGGGATTCCAAGTCTGATCGGGTCTTCCTGGGAGAAGGAATATCCTTCGCTGACCGTGAGAGCTTGTGATGGGCTAAGTTGGGACACCCCTGCAGGGTATAAACTTTCGAAAGCCGTGCCTGCGGTTATAGGCAGATGGGAATTTGTTAATGTCCGCTTGTAGATAACTTGACACCAGATCCGAATTAAAACGCATCAACCGCGTGTGTAGCCGTGATGGTCTCTTTTCGGCGGAGTCCGGGAAGTGAACACGGTTTTGGGTTATGTTTGACGTAAGTAGGAGTTCAGGATCACTTCTTGATCATTGCTAGTTCATGACCGTTCCGTTTGCTCTCT
Organism: Triticum dicoccoides; assembly: GCF_002162155.2. Lineage (NCBI taxonomy): Eukaryota > Viridiplantae > Streptophyta > Magnoliopsida > Poales > Poaceae > Triticum > Triticum dicoccoides. The sequence goes on along the minus strand of NC_041391.1, from coordinate 670,978,139 downwards.
TCTCGCTCTTATTTGCGTATGTCAGCCACCATATATGCTTAGCCGCTGCTGCAACCTCACCACTTTACCCCTTCCTTTCCCATAAGCTTAAATAGTCTTGATCTCGCGGGTTTTGAGATTGCTGAGTCCTCGTGACTCACGAGATACTATCACAACAGTTGCAGGTGCCGATGATACCAGTGCAGATGATGCAACCGAGCTCAGATGGGAGCTCAACGAAGATATTGGTCATTGCTATGTTTCGTTTCATGTTGATCAGTAGTGGAGCCCAGTTGGGACGATCGGGGATCTAGCAGTTGGGTTATCTTCTTTTCTTTTGGCTTCGTTCGTAGTCGGACTATGTGTGTACTCTGAATGATGTATGATTTATTTGTTCATTGTGTGAAGTGGCGATTGTAAGCCAACTCTTTATCCCATTCTTATTCATTATATGGGATTGTGTGAAGATGACCCCTCTTGCGACAAAACCACAATGCGGTTATGCCTCTAAGTCGTGCTTCGACACGTGGGAGATATAGCCGCATTGTCGGTGTTACAAGTTGGTAATCAGAACCATCCCCGACTTAGGAGCCCCCTGCTTGATTGATTGCTGGCGTTGTTGAGTCTAGAACAAAAATGTTTTGAGTCTTAGGATTATATATATCGGAGAGTAGGATTCTTTTTACTCCTCAGTCCCTTCGTCGCTCTGGTGAGGTCTCCTGACGTAGATGTTTTGACTTTCCTCTCCTCAAATTTCACTAAAAAAAATTTAGGATCACGCGGGTATCTTGGAATCATTCTGATGATTTTGTGACGAGAACATTGTTCTTGGTGCCTCCTGTCTATTATGTGGCATTGACCCGGGGAGTTGAGCTCCGAGGTGTTGTCGTCACAATTTTATCGTTGCAGTTCTGGAATACCTGAGTTTTGCCGACATCGAAAATCTCTTTTATGCAGTTGTTGGTGAGATAACCTCGATGCCACCCAGTACTGGGGCGGGAGTTCGGGAGTATTGCCATAGCTCGTATAACGGATGCTTTTTGAAGGTTGAGGTACACGATTTCCGAAGGTTTCTTGGTTATGTGTTGACGGATGGATACAGCTTTTAGGAATTGTTAGTTTTGGGTGAGATATATATTGCTTCCCCTGTATCCCCAACACCAGATTGCATAACCAGAAAGTTTCGGGAGTTTTATAGGTGGGAATTCAAGTAGCTCCTAGAATATCTTTTCGACAGATGCATGATATGAGATTGGGGTTCGACGTCTAGTGGTCCGCCTTTCCACGGTCGTTTTTACAGTGGTCTCGTTGTGTCTTAAAGAACCCTTGGCTATGCTGGTTCGGGGACACTTCGTATGTCATGTGCACTGCCTTGTACATGATGGTGCTGTACAATCGAGCCCGTGTGGGCCCCACCACGAAAACTTCGGACGAAATCTCTATCATATGTTTGTTCTGGCTTATTCTGCAAGCCAAATCCTTTGTTTTGTTTTATTTGTGGTATTCGAGTTGCTTCGAAGTCAAATGTTGAATCCATACCTTCCCTAAATGGTGTTCTCATATTTCTATGGGAGTGCTAATCCTTCTTGATCATCGAGGTTGTCATGTTAATTTGTTCCAACCGGTGTGCTTCTTTTCAAGTGGATCCGATCATTTCAACATTCGCAAGATCAATTCTAAGTTTTCTCAACGGTATACATTCCATCTGCCCCAAGTTGCCTTCGTTTTCCCATCCTTTTCTTCAAGGACTCAGAATTGTTAATCGGGTATCCATTTTATTGATGGGAAGTCTCTCCATTCTTTTCCGTCAATGTTCTTATCCGGTAATTCTCAAGAAGATACTAACGGAGCTCCAAGTTTATTATTCTTCGTCTCTTTTCTTCTCCGGTGGATTTACCTCAAGCTTTCGGTGTTGATCATATCCTTATCCTCGTTCAAATGCTATCCCATGCCAGTGCCTCTCATAATTGTTCACCTCTCTCTATTCTTATTCAGAGTGCTCAAGATATCTTGGAAGATTTGTGTTTCCATTCTTAATCCGTTCAAGCTATTTGGAGATTGTTATCTCATTCAAGCCATTTAATTCAACCGGTGCAATCCCCCTTTCAATCAATCGTTCAACGGTGTTGTCCTTTTGAGTGGGCCCTAACCCACAGGTCTTTTCCCAGGATCTTACCTGACTCTTCTAATTATCAGGAGCGATTCTCAAATTCATTTCCAAGTTTGACGTAAGAATGAATTTCATCAGTCAGATGTTTTCCAAGATCGATTTCAAATTATTTTCAGTGTTGGCACAACCTCTTTGTTTCTCATTCTCCTGGAGTATCTCAACAATTCATGGTGGTTCTCGTCATCATTCTCAGCATGTGAAGACCGAAGAAGAAGGATTTCTCCTAAATCTTGGTCCGTTCTCTCGAAGATTCATGGTTCTAGCTTGATGCCATCCTCTCATAATTGTTTTTTGATTGTGAGAATTCTTTTCACCCATCCGGAGCATGTCATGAGTTGTTTTTATTTCTTTCCTCCGAAGGCCATCATGTCATAATTCTTCATTCTCAGCGTGTAGCTATCGTTCTACAAATCTTACCGGTGAATCGTTCAAATACCCTCTAATCAGTTCATGATCTTTTCGTTCTCATGTATCTAGATCCCCTCAAGTATCATCATTCTTTTCGGTGAATTGTGCCTTTGCTACTTTCATTTTCAATTGTTACGGTGGTTTGTTCAAGATTTCTCTTCTTTCGTTATCATATCAATTCATTCGTTGTTTCCAAATCCCACCGGTGGTTCCATCAATAGCTTCTCAAGTTTTGCGCTATATCTCTCTTAATCCTTTCTACGAGAATAAGTAGTATGCCAAATCCGTTGCTTGTCATCAATTTAAATTGGTGAAGGATGCGCATAACATAATTCTTATTATTGTTTCATCCAAGTGATCTAGTTTCTTCTTTCCAGAGTTGTTCATCATGTCATTTTTCTCGGTTCGAGATGCTTCATCTTTTCTTTTCTGGAGTTCCAAGTTTTCCGTATTATCTCGTCGCGAAGCTCCGTCTAAATCATTGCAAGGATTCACCTTGTGTTTTTAACTTCTCTTTCCTTTCGTTTTATCATCCTTTTATTACCAGAGTTCTTCATGGAGGCTCAACATGGTGGTTCATCAAGGATTCTTTTCATTCTTCAATTGTTCTTCAAGTTTTCTCTCGAAGCTATGACCCGCCAAGCTATACTCAAAAATTAAACATGGTGCTCAACACATTTTTTTCTTTTGAGGAGTTCAAGCATTCTTCATCTTGCATTCCAAAGTGCAATTCTTTCTACCTTCTCTTTTGAGGTGGTGTTATATCATTCTTGACAATTTTCATTCATGTTTTGTGATTCAACAGTTGTCAAGAATGAGGTAGTTAAACCCATCAACTCCTTCGAGCATGAGTTCTTCTCAATCCATCAATCCCTTCGTTGGAGTTATCTTGGTATAGATTTCACCTAAAGCCTTCCCTAAGGAATGTTGTATCGTGGCGCTTATCAATGATCCAAGTTTTCTCCTATCCTCTCGGCAAAAGCAGTTTTCATCTCTTCATTGATCTCAAGCAATCAATTGTTTCTGTTAGTGGTCGGTTGTCACCTCATCATTTTGAGATGTTTGCCATAAGCCCACAACAAGCTTGTGCTTTTCGTTGTTGATTTTCCAACAACTCCCTTCTTTGCAAGGATGCTTTCGAAGCTCATTTATGGCAGAAGTTGGCATTTTCTTCTCCATTATGTTATTCCAATGATCTATCTTCTATTTTTTCTTTCGGAGTGCTGTCTGAAATCTTTCTTACCCATTATGCCATTCTTTCAATAGTTCCGGAGGCAGTGTGTTGTTGATTTCATCAAGTATCATCCCATATTCTCAAGTTCATGTAATATTCCTTCCATGTTCAACCGGAGTGCTGCCCGAATTCTTCCTCTCTCATCTTGTTTTAACCAGAGTGGTTCCAATTCCTTCTTGTCCATTATACTCGTCATTCATAGCTTTGCAACCTCCAAGGTTCAAATGGTGTTCCTTGTTTCTATTTCTCTACCTCAGTGCTCTCAATTGTGTTTCAACTCCGTTGTTTTCTTTCTTTCAACTTTTCAACCTCTCAAGGTTCTTTGGTTTCACTCTTTTGTCGAAGAAGCAACTTAGTTTTACCTCTTCTATTCCTCTTCCGTTTCTCTCCGGTGCCATCCTAGATCTCGGGACGAGATCCTCTCGTAGTGGTGGAGTGTTGTAACGCCCCAAGACCGGAGCTTCAGATGCCTTCCAGGGTTTTCCGAGATTCGTTGTGTGATTTTGTTTTGTTCGTGCATTCATCTCTGCATCATGTGCATTGCATCATGTCATCATGCCATCATGCCATTTAATTTTTAAAACTCAGCTAAATAAATTGTATGGATTTTTTCGATCCATTTAAATCGAGGGAATTCACTTGTGATTTCTCTTTATAACATATTAAAGCCTCTCAATATTATTAGGGAGCTATATTAAATATTTCTTTATTCGGAATCACCCATAAACACACTTGCAAAATAATTTCGTTCCTTTTCTGCTTCAAGTTTGGTCTCCAACCTTGCCATGTATTCTTTTATCATATTCCGGAGCTCCACCAAAAAATCCGAACATTTTTGGACCTTCCCAAACCCTCACTACCATTCAAATCATTTGGATTTAAATCAAATGAATTTGAATTTAAATCTTGCAATCTTGGCCATTCCTATTTTCTTGGATCAAGCTCATTTTTATGAGTCCGGGAAAATTATCCCCTTACGCTTTTTCTTCCCCTAACCCCTCTTTCTTTTCTTTCTTAATCTCTGTTTTTTCCCTTTCTTTTAGTAGTGGGAGAAGAAGCCCAACAGCCTGCAACCTAGCCGGCCTCTTAGGCCCAGCTCTAACCCAGCCGGCCCAAGGCCCAGCCGCAACCGCTGCTCTAACCCTAGCCCCAACCGATCCCCTCGATCCATCTCTCCCTCGTCTCCTCCCTCAGCGTCGCAAACCCCATCGCCCGATCCCACATCTCTCTCGATCCCCATCTCCCTCTCGCCTCTCACCTCGCGCACGCTTGCAACCAGCGCCAGGAAGCCGCGCCTCTTCGCTCGACCGCTCCTCCCTCCTCGCACGATCCCCTCTCCCTTTCCCCTCGCCGCCTCCTCCCTCCACCGGCGCCATCCGTCCCCGTCGCCCGAGCGCTCAAGGAGAGCAACTCCTCGAGCTCGTCGCCACTGCCTCCTCCCTCCGCCAAGCGACCGCCGCCGCTCTCGACCTACCTCGCCGTCGTCCATGGCCATGCCTTCGGCCGGACGCCCCACGTCCTCCACCACCACCACCTTGCTTCCCAGCGTCCCCGCCGGCTCCCGTAGCCCTGCCTCGAGTGCCCCTCCTCTGCCTCTTCTCCTTGCCATGGCCGCGTGCCACTTGAGCCAGCAGGCCGCCACCCTGCGTCGCCGTCCTGCACTGCTCCTCCGCCGGCCTTGGCCTCCTGCGGGTGCCTGCTGCTGGCCCCGCTATCGAGCTCGTCGCCCCGCCTCCAGGGTCCTCCCCTGCCGCCGCCTTGGTCCCTGCCGGAGCTCCTTGCCGCATCTCTGCCGTGCCCTGTCGCTCGCCTGAACGCGACCACCACCTTGCTCCGTCGCCCGCCTCCCCTGCTCGTTTTGTCGCCGCCAAGTACCACGACTGCAGCCGGTGTGCATTTTTTTGTCAAGTTCGACTACAACGTGTGTAAGCCTACCATCACGAAGACCCGTGTACGACTACCATCGACCGCGAAGGGCTTGGAGTCATCAAGTACCTCTTCGATACGAACGTGTACGACTACTTCCACTACCGCCGCGAGAACGACTACTTCCACTACGACCCGTGAACGACTACTTCCTCTACGTCCGCTACGAGAACGTCTACTTCCATCTACACCGCATCGAACTCGTTCCGCTCCGAAAACACACGCTTCAAAGGTATAACGACGAGACGGCCGCCTGTGTATGAATGTGTGTTGTATGAGATGCTCGTGTTTGCACCGTGCCCGTTTGTCTTTGCATGTTCCTCGTTTGCCATGCCGCCGTTATGTGGGACACCCGGAATCCGGGATCACCCCACCATCTTGCATGACTCGCTCACGCTCACTTCCTTTTGCGCCGGTATCTCCGTGAGCTACCGGAACCGATATGTTGCCGTGGCATCATTTTCGGATATGTTGCCGTGGCATCATTTTCGGATATGTTGTCGTGGCATCATTTTCAGATATGTTGCCGTGGCACCATTTTTGTTTCGCCGCCGTGGCACCCTTTTCGTTCCGCCATGGTGATCAAATGCTTCATAACATGCTCATGTCAACGTTTTCATAAAATTGCATAAACTTGTATATGTCATCCGCATCATGATAACAACATTTAAAATGTTTAAAATTGTGTTTGCATTAAACTACTAAATGACATGGGGACTTTCCAGAATTGTTGTTTGTTATTTCTGGCCTCATTTAAACTTGCCTAAATAGTTAGTTTATTTATGCTTCACCTCTTGCCATGCTTAACAACATTTAATATTGTTTGGTAGCTTAAACGAGATTAAACTAAATAATTGTTGTGGTGTTCCGTCAATATGCAACCCGTTGCATATTGAGCTCCACTTAACTTGTAGTGTTGTTTGTGCATATTGCCATGCCATGCCTCTTTAAACCGGACATGCATCATACTTGTTTGTGCATCATGCCATGATTATGCTTGTGTGTTTACCATGTTGTTTGCTTCTTTCCGGTTTGCTTCTCTCGTTAGCTTCGGTTTCGTTCCGGAGTTGTGAGGATTCGTTCGACTACGTCCGTTTGTCTTCTTCATGGACTCGTTCTTCTTCCTTGCGGGATTTCAGGCAAGATGACCATTACCCTCGATATCACTTCTATCTTTGCTTGCTAGTTGCTTCGTTCTATCGCTATGCTGCGTTACCTATCACTTGTTCACCATGCCTCCCATATTGCCATGTCAGCCTCTAACCTTTTCACCCTTCCAGCAAACCGTTGCTTGGCTATGTTACCGCTTTGCTCAGCCCCTCTTATAGCGTTGTTAGTTGCAGGTGAAGTTGAAGATTTCTCCATGACGGACAGGATTATGTTGGGATATCACAATATCTCTTATTTAATTAATGCATCTATATACTTGGTAAAGGGTGGAAGACTCGGCCTTATGCCTGGTGTTTTGTTCCACTCTTGCCGCCCTAGTTTCCGTCATACCGGTGTTATGTTCCTGGATTTTGCGTTCCTTACGCGGTTGGGTGATTTATGGGACCCCCTTGACAGTTCGCTTTGAATAAAACTCCTCCAGCAAGGCCCAACCTTGGTTTTACCATTTGCCACCTAAGCCTTTTTCCCTTGGGTTCTGCAGACTCAAGGGTCATCTTTATTTTAACCCCCCC
>NC_041391.1:670961979-670970483 GCF_002162155.2 Triticum dicoccoides | reverse complement strand
ACTGAGTAGACTGCGGGGCCACCTCGGGGAAACTTGAGGGATGGTTTTACTCGTAGGATGTCTCATCCGGTGTGCCCTGAGAACGAGATATGTGCAGCTCCTATCGGGATTTGTCGGCACATCGGGCGGCTTTGCTGGTCTTGTTTTACCATTGTCGAAATGTCTTGCGAACCGGGATTCCGAGTCTGATCGGGTCTTCCTGGGAGAAGGAATATCCTTCGTTGACCGTGAGAGCTTGTGATGGGCTAAGTTGGGACACCCCTGCAGGGTATAAACTTTCAAAAGCCGTGCCTGCGGTTATAGGCAGATGGGAATTTGTTAATGTCCGGTTGTAGATAACTTGACACCAGATCCGAATTAAAACGCATCAACCGCGTGTGTAGCCGTGATGGTCTCTTTTCGGCGGAGTCCGGGAAGTGAACACGGTTTTGGGTTATGTTTGATGTAAGTAGGAGTTCAGGATCACTTCTTGATCATTGCTAGTTCATGACCGTTCCGTTTGCTCTCTTCTCGCTCTTATTTGTGTATGTCAGCCACCATATATGCTTAGCCGCTGCTGCAACCTCACCACTTTACCCCTTCCTTTCCCATAAGCTTAAATAGTCTTGATCTCGCGGGTTTTGAGATTGCTGAGTCCTCGTGACTCACGAGATACTATCACAACAGTTGCAGGTGCCGATGATACCAGTGCAGATGATGCAACCGAGCTCAGATGGGAGCTCAACGAAGATATTGGTCATTGCTATGTTTCGTTTCATGTTGATCAGTAGTGGAGCCCAGTTGGGACGATCGGGGATCTAGCAGTTGGGTTATCTTCTTTTCTTTTGGCTTCGTCCGTAGTCGGACTATGTGTGTACTCTGAATGATGTATGATTTATTTGTTCATTGTGTGAAGTGGCGATTGTAAGCCAACTCTTTATCCCATTCTTATTCATTATATGGGATTGTGTGAAGATGACCCCTCTTGCGACAAAACCACAATGCGGTTATGCCTCTAAGTCGTGCTTCGACACGTGGGAGATATAGCCGCATCGCGGGTGTTACACAGGCGGGCCTGGCCCTGTTTGGCGTTCGCGGATACTTAACATGCTTAACGAGATCTTGGTATTTGATCTGAGTCTGGCCACTGGCCTATACGCACTAACCAACTACGCGGGAAAGATATGGGCACTCGACGTCGTGGTATCAGCCGAAGCCTTCTAGACGTCAGCGACTGAGCGGCGTGCGCCGGATTGGAACGTAAGCCTGCTCTTGTATTAAGGGGGCTAGTTCTGCTTTCGGCCGCCCACGCAACATGAAGGTGTGCAATGGGCGATGGGCCCAGACCCCTGCGCTATAGGAGTTAGACCGGCGTGCTGATCTCTCTATTAGGCCTAGGTGGGGCTGCGACGTGTTGATCTTCCGAGGCCGGGCATGACCCAGGAAAGTGTGTCCGGCCAAATGGGATCGAGCGTGTTGGGTTATGTGGTGCACCCCTACAGGGAAGTTAATCTATTCGAATAGCTGTGATCTTCGGTAACAGGACGACTTGGAGTTGTACCTTGACCTTATGACAACTAGAACCGGATACTTAATAAAACACACCCTTCCAAGTGCCAGATACAACCCGGTGATCGCTCTCTAACAGGGCGACGAGGAGAGGATCGCCGGGTAGGATTATGCTATGCGATGCTACTGGAGATGCTACTTGGAGATGCTACTTGGAGGACTTCAATCTACTCTCTTCTACATGCTGCAAGACGGAGGCTGCCAGAAGCGTAGTCTTAGACAGGATTAGTTATCCCCCCTCTTATTCTGGCATTCTGCAGTTCAGTCCACTGATATGACCCTTTACACATATACCCATGCATATGTAGTGTAGTTCCTTGCTTGCGAGTACTTTGGATGAGTACTCACGGTTGCTTTCTCCCCCCTTTTCCCCCTTTCCTTTCTTTCTGGTTGTCGCAACCAGATGCTGGAGTCCAGGAGCCAGAAGCCACCGTCGACGACGACTCCTACTACACCGGAGGTGCCTACTACGTGCAGCCCGCTGACGACGACCAGGAGTAATTAGGAGGATCCCAGGCAGGAGGCCTGCGCCTCTTTCGATCTGTATCCCAGTTTGTGCTAGCCTTCTTAAGGCAAACTTGTTTAACTTATGTCTGTACTCAGATATTGTTGCTTCCGCTGACTCGTCTATGATCGAGCACTTGTATTCGAGCCCTCGAGGCCCCTGGCTTGTATTATGATGCTTGTATGACTTATTTATGTTTTAGAGTTGTGTTGTGATATCTTCCCATGAGTCCCTGATCTTGATCGTACACGTTTGCGTGCATTATTAGTGTACGATTGAATCGGGGACGTCACAAGTTGGTATCAGAGCCGACTGCCTGTAGGAATCCCCCTTTCCAACTCCTTGGCCGAAGTTGAGTCTAGTCATTGCAAAACTTTTACTAACTTGGCTGTGTGCCTTACGGGCCCATGTCGCCATTGGGTGGTATTAGGATCTTTTATTCCTCGACCTATACTCTGGGACTCTGATCTCTCTTTCTATTCGAGTTAAATGATTTTTGCTAAATCTAACATTAGGATCTCGTTATCACTTTCACCCGGAGAGCCCCTTATTAATGATGATCGTCTGCGGCACGTGAAGACCCTGAAGATACTCTCCGCTGTTAACCCGAGAACTTATGTTCATCGCATTTGCAATTCCCCTTCCACCGTTAACCCTTATGGATAACTACTTGCAGTTGTTATTCTTACATTCATCCCCAGTTGGTCTTGTTATTACCAGATACCTCGAAACACTCGTCGTTGTTTCGATAATCCTTTGAGCTTACCGCCTTGCTGTTCTTTGTCACCTGAATACCCCTATGGATAATTCTCGCACTTACTGAGTATCCGCTCATCCCCCAGTTGTTCATGTGTTTCACAATGGTCTTCGAAATACTATTCGATCCTCCAAAAATCCTTAGTAGCTTATTGCTTTGTCATACTTGTCTACTTCAATGATGGATGCTTTCCATATGTCTGGCAATATTTGTTAGTATCCTTAGGCATCATCATTTTGATCCTTTTGATTCAACATGAGTGCGAATGCACGCAATCATTAGTTGATCCTTTTAAATTATCTTTCCGGCTCAGACGTCATTTTAAACATGAGCGGGTTCTCAACCAATCCAAATGCCGTCGATAGTACCCCTAAGGCTATTCAACTTATCCACCCCTAATCAGAACATTGCTTCTGTTCCCTTAATTTGGAAATCATAATTCCTTTGCATTTGAGCTCTGGATTAGTCAGTTGTTTCTATAATCCAATGCCCTTGCATTGTTACTTCCTCTGATTGTGTGCCGATGCTCACATCAGCTCTGTTATGGACCGACAGATCCTTTAATGGATTTTATCCGACATTGTCCTTCATATTCAATAGCCTTGTGAGCCTTCCCTTGGATACATAATGCCTTTGGTAAATTGTATCATCTACTTTCTCAACCTTGCTCTACTTTCGAGCTTGTGATATTTACTCTTGAAACTTGTGGTATATGTTTCTAAGAAGCCCCTATGGGTTGAACCTATACCTTCCTTAAAACCGTATGAACCGGAAGGTTTTGACAAGTCAACCCTTCTAGTGTTTAGCAGATAATTTTCTACCATACAACTTCTTTGAGAACGAGAAGTGAATGGAAGGTTATGCATTATGGAAGTGGGAGTCGACCTTGAACTTTGTGTTCATGCCCATGGACACGATGTAGATCTTATCATTAAAGCTTCTCTTAAATTAATTATCCCTTTGGTATAAGTTCATCTTATATCTGGGATCTGGCCTTTTGCAATCGTGGTTCCGACCATGTTCTCTTTTAAATACCATTTCTCGTGCAAGTTTAAGCACTTGTCTTCTGTAGAGCAATACCCCAGTCCAACCTCTACTTTGATCTGTCATTGAGTATTACCCCCCTGGTATCTAGAGATTATCATGGAACTGTGTAACTTCTTATGAGTTCTTCATCAAGTGCTACATTCCCACTAATTCCAATTTTTCACGGGCTCTGAGTTTTTAAACACTCAAAGACACCAATAACTGAACCGGGTCCGCACTACGGTTCAACAACTCTTCAGTAAGCTTCTATAAGTACGAGTTTGTACCCGATCATGCCATTCCTAGCCTGTTTGACTATATCATTGTCGTGATGATTCTAACTGGGCTACCTGGTCCTTATTCTTTAAGCACAATTTTCGACGTTGAGCTAAGCTTACATCAACTTTCCTTGTCATATCATTTTGCCTTGAACAACAAGCTTGATTTCGAGTTGGCGTCGTACCCTTGGTTCCAATAACATTTCACTTCATCATTCCTTTGATTAGATGTCAATTGTGTTCATGATGAGAAATACCCTGCTTGCCCTTGATGATTTTTATTATCATCGACAACACCCTTGACTTCCTTTTATCGCGAACTTGTCCACATTCTGAATACAACTTGCTCTCCAGCTAGTGTTGTGTTCTGCCTTGAAGTATTACTGTCTTTTATGACGAGAATGTTGTGGGGATTGCTCCACCTCTTAGAAATTCTCGATATGATGATACTTCTCACCATCACCATTCTTCCTTGGTCCTCGTGTTGTTTTTAACCAGCATACCAATAGATGTTGTTTGAGTTTTGTACTTCTAGCAACCCTATTGCTTTGAATTTAATGATCGACAGTTCGTTCTTGGACCGTTGATTATGGAATCGTCACTCTAACATTGATCTTGCTGCCTAAGGTCATATTTCAGGCACACCTTTCAACTAATGATTGATGGTGTATGTTTTCCTAGAGCATACAACATTATATCATTTGAATTGACAAGTGTCATCTTCTTGTTCACATTATTGTGGAAATCCATCCGTTTGAAATTCTCGATGAATTGTCGCTGAGCCCATCAGCCACCTTCTCATCCCCTCCTTGGTTTATTGATGAACTACTGTTTCAGGAACTCGCTCCCATAGTTCATTTCCCGAGAATCTTGTAATGTCATTTCATCGATTTGTGTTGCACCTTTTCTTCTCGGACATCCCGAGTCTGAGGTATCATGACACCAATCGGATCTGAATCTCGGTCAGATATGATGGTTGGGACCACTTTCCAGGAGTTATGATGTTGGTCCTTTGATGACCCGGTAATATGATGCCATGCCTAGCACCCTAGCTGGAGGACCTATCATTATAATTTCTTTTGCAAGGATAACCTTTCTTCCTCGAGGAAATTGTAAGACTTATTTTACAAGTTGTTCCTGATGGATCCTTCGTGTATACAAAGTCTGACCTTGCTTGAAACACCATATCATTGCTATCTCGAAGCATGTCTATGGTACTCTGATTTTCAACAAGAACATTTGCAGCACAATGCTAAATTTTCTTTATCAAAATTTATCCAAACACCTTTGTATGGGTAATGTCATGAAATTTCTCTCCTCTTACCTAAAGAGTTTTCTACATTATATCCTGTCATGGATATCATGCTCTGCTTGTCCTTGGGAAGGATATACCCTTGAAATATGTGTTTAAACACATTTTCCTTTCCATTGTTCTGTTTAATCTAATAATCATATTTGCCTTTGCATTGGTTGGTTTAGCGTTTCTTGTGATCTATATGATCTAAGTAGTAATGTTCTCCTGCTTATCTAAACACCTCGGTGTACAATTCTGTCAGCAAGACCCTATTACCATTGTTGATGACATTCCGGTAGCCACCGATGCACGAGAACTTTGCCTATTGGTCCGCCTCGTTCAACGAGCAGGGAAAAGGTTCTCTTCATCCCTCTCCCTTGGTACCGACGATGTTGCCGACATAATCGACATGCTACCCTCTGACCTGCCTTGCTATTATAACCGTACAAGATGTCAGCGCCTTTCCTACTTTAAATCCACATGGTGGGCCCATAACCCACAGTTCCAAAGGATCGAAAGCTGACTCTCCTGTACAACCTTTTGTCAAAGTTATTCCTCGCGCTTGACTTCATATGTAATTCACGGGCCACCTGCCTAGTGATCTATTATGGTATCAGACGCAATACTTATTCCCATTGCTCTGAACCCCTTTCACACTTCGTTTCAGACAACGAACGATTGCCTATGTGCTTGAAACTTCTATTTTGCACCTTCTTACTTTGCTCTCGATATTTTCTTAAGTTTCAATTCGAGTTACTATCCGCCACCCTCCCTGATGTTCTCTACCAGATACGCGACCTTGTAGAGGTCAGTTCTTCCGAAGATACCCCTTATCATTTTTCATAAGGACGATGGAGATCTCGAAGAAAGGATGACGACTTGATCATGGTGAATTGAAACAGAGAAATGAAGACATCAACAAAAGGGATCAACTTCTTCGAAAGGGCAGCCAAGACCGAGAAGACTCGTTAGGTTGTTTGCGACCAGCACCTTCCCCCCGTACTCCACCGCTTAAATCTCGGGACGAGATTTCTTGTAGTGGAGGAGAATTTTGACGGCCGGATAGTCAAGCTACAGTAAACCTATGCTAATGATGCCACGTCACCTCGATTACTGTTGCTAATCTCCTGTTAGTTCGAAACCAGTTCGAATTCAAATTCAAAATCAAGCAAACATTAAAAAAAATTCAAATGTTAAAACTAAAATGTTCGGAGTGAGCCAAATAATGCATAGGTAATTATGGTGGAGAAACCCTACATCTTTAGAGGTGTTTGAATGTCCTAACATAAATAAACACTAGCCGGAACAATTAATTAAATGTCCTTTTCAATTAATAAAATATTAGGCTAATTTATTTAGATGCCCTGAGTTACGTGGCAGTAGTATATTTGTTTAGGCTGATATAGGAACCAGTTAGGTATTTATTTCAAACTAAATGAAAACTTAAACAAAGAAAAATGAAAACAAAAAAAACCATGGCCAACCGGGCCGCGACCCAGCCGGCCGGCCCACCTGCGCCCCTTGGCCTATATGGCCTGCCGTGCCCAAACCCTAGCCCGACCGACACCCGCAACCCCCACTCGCACCCACTCCTTCCCCCTCGTCCCACTCCTCCCTCTCGTCCTTCCCCGATCTAGATCGGGGCAACCCCCGATCCCATCGCCCCATCGGCGCCTCACGCCCGAACCTCCCCCTCGTAGCCATTCATCCCTCTGTTCCCTCCTGCTTTGCCCATCGTCGCCCCTGCTGCCCTCACCGACGACCTGCTCGCCTCCCTGTCCGGCCTCGACCGGTGCCCGCCTCCGCCACCACTGTCGCATCGGCGTCGTCGCGTCCGCCGTGTCTCCCCGCGGCCCCGGCGAGCACGCCTGCGCCCGGGGGCTGCCGTCGCCGCCACACAGCTTCTCCGTCGTCCTCGCGCCATACCTCCCCAAGCCTCTACTCTGCCTCATGACTGCCGGCCCGTCCGGCCGCCGGACCTCACCGGCAGGGTCCATCTGGCCTCCCCGAGCCCTCCTCTGCAACGATGTGAGCATCCGGCTCCCCCTGGCCTCTCCCCTCTCCTCCATGTGCCCTCCAGCGCCAGTTGCTGCTAGCGTCGCCGTAGTCGTCGCCTTCCGTCGCCCCCAACGATGTTTCGGCCGCTCCTAGCTCCAGACGACGGCACAGCTCGACGCGGCGCATCACGCTTGCCCGTTTGACGCCCGGGTTGGCCCTTTTAGTCACCGGAGCCGCCGGCTCCGCGCGCTCGCCGTCCTCTGAACTCACGCGCACGCACGTTCTAACACTAGGTTGACCCACTGACGTGTGGGCCCGCATGGTTTAACCATTCCCTTAACCACCTAATTAGAACCTAATAAAATTGTTTAGTTGAGTAACTGAAAATGACATGTGGACCCATTTCATTTAAAAGCCTGTTAAAAAAATATCTAAATCAATGACATGTGGCCCCCCACTTAATCTGTTAAATTAATTAAACTGTTAATTTACCCTGTCTCTATGACAGTTGGGTCCCACCAGCCAGTTTGACCAGTCATTGTTGACCTAGTCAACTGCTGACTGGATTATTGACTTTAACCCTGACCCCACCCGTCATACACTGTGGCTGGCACTGCATTATGTGGCAGAAGTATTTACTGATTAAATTTGGAATATAAATAAATCCATAAATTGAATAAACCTTTGAAAATTAATATAAAATAATCTGTAGCTCAAATGAAAATACTTTGTACATGAAAGTTGCTCAGAACAACGAGACGAATCTGTATACGCAGCCCGTTCGTCAGCCACACATCCCTAGCATAGCAAACTCGCGAGTTTCCCCCTCCCGTTCATCTGTCCGAAAACGCGAAACACCGGGGATACTTTCCCAGATGTTTTCCCCTTCACCGGTATCACCTACTACCGCGTTAGGGCACACCGAACACCGCGTATTGCCTTATTACGCTTTGTGATGCTTTGTTTGCTTTGTTATTTATTGTGTTCCCTCTCCGTTACTTCTTTCCAGTAGACCCCGAGACTGCCGGCGACCCCCAGTTCGACTACGGTGTTGACGGCTCGTCCTTCTTGCCAGAGCAACCAGGCAAGCCCCCCCCC
>NC_041391.1:670939703-670961646 GCF_002162155.2 Triticum dicoccoides | reverse complement strand
TATCGCCTATTCTCCTCTAGACTGCTTGCATTAGAGTAGTGTAGCATGTTACTGCTTTCCGTTAATCCTATTCTGATGCATAGTCTGACATTGTTGCTACATCTGTTGATACCTTACCTGCAATCCTAAATACTTAGTATAGGATGCTAGTTTATCATCATTGGCCCTACATTCTTGTCAGTCTGCCTTGCTATACTATTGGGCCGTGATCACTCGGGAGGTGATCACGGGTATATACTATACATACATACATACTATGTAGATGGTGACTAAAGTCGGGTCAGCTCGATGAGTACCCGCAAGTGATTCTGATGAGGGGGCTGAAAGGACAGGTGGCTCCATCCCGATAGAGGTGCGCCTGGGTTCCCGACGGCCCCCGACTGTTACATTGTGGCGGAGCGACAGGGCAGGTTGGGACCACCTAGGAAACAGGCGGGCCTGGCCCTGTTCGGTGTTCGTGGATACTTAACACGCTTAACGAGATCTTGGTATTTGATCTGAGTCTGGCCACTGTCCTATACGCACTAACCAACTACGCGGGAAAGATATGGGCACTCGACGTCGTGGTATCAGCCGAAGCCTTCTAGACGTCAGCGACTGAGCGGCACGCGCTGGATTGGAACGTAAGCCTGCTCTTGTATTAAGGGGGCTAGTTCTGCTTTCGGCCGCCCACGCAACATGCAGGTGTGCAATGGGCGATGGGCCCAGACCCCTGCGCCATAGGAGTTAGACCGGCTTGCTGACCTCTCTGTTAGGCCTAGGTGGGGCTGCGACGTGTTGATCTTCCGAGGCCGGGCATGACCCAGGAAAGTGTGTCCGGCCAAATGGGATCGAGCGTGTTGGGTTATGTGGTGCACCCCTGCAGGGAAGTTAATCTATTCGAATAGCCGTGATCTTCGGTAACAGGATGACTTGGAGTTGTACCTTGACCTTATGACAACTAAAACCGGATACTTAATAAAACACACCCTTCCAAGTGCCAGATACAACCCGGTGATCGCTCTCTAACAGGGCGACGAGGAGAGGATCGCCGGGTAGGATTATGCTATGCGATGCTACTGGAGATGCTACTTGGAGATGCTACTTGGAGGACTTCAATCTACTCTCTTCTACATGCTGCAAGACGGAGGCTGCCAGAAGCGTAGTCTTCGACAGGATTAGTTATCCCCCCTCTTATTCTGGCATTCTGCAGTTCAGTCCACTGATATGACCCTTTACACATGTACCCATGCATATGTAGTGTAGTTCCTTGCTTGCGAGTACTTTGGATGAGTACTCACGGTTGCTTTCTCCCCCCTTTCCCCCTTTCCTTTCTTTCTGGTTGTCGCAACCAGATGCTGGAGTCCAGGAGCCAGACGCCACCGTCGACGACGACTCCTACTACACCGGAGGTGCCTACTACATGCAGCCCGCTGACGACGACTAGGAGTAGTTAGGAGGATCCCAGGCAGGAGGCCTGCGCCTCTTTCGATCTGTATCCCAGTTTGTGCTAGCCTTCTTAAGGCAAACTTGTTTAACTTATGTCTGTACTCAGATATTGTTGCTTCCGCTGACTCGTCTATGATCGAGCACTTGTATTCGAGCCCTCGAGGCCCCTGGCTTGTATTATGATGCTTGTATGACTTATTTATGTTTTAGAGTTGTGTTGTGATATCTTCCTGTGAGTCCCTGATCTTGATCGTACACGTTTGCGTGCATGATTAGTGTACGATTGAATCGGGGACGTCACACTTGGGCATCCCCAAGCTTAGGCTCTTGCCACTCCTTATTCCATAGTCCATCGAATCTTTACCCAAAACTTGAAAACTTCACAACACAAAACTCAACAGAAAACTCGTAAGCTCCATTAGTATAAGAAAATAAAATCACCACTTAGGTACTGTTGTGAACTCATTATAAATTCATATTTGTGTAATATCTACTGTATTCCAACTTCTCAATGGTTCATACCCTCCGATAGTACTCATAGATTCATCAAAATAAGCAAACAACACATAGAAAACAGAATCTGTCAAAAATAGAACAGTCTGTAGGAATCTGTAACTCTAGAATACCGTTGTAACTTTAAAAATCCTACAAAAGTAGGAAATCCTGAGAAATTTGTGTAAAACTCCATAGAAAAAAGAATCAGATCAAAATCATGTTTCTGTGAATTATCAAAGCTAATTTACTGAGTGCAAAAGTTTCTGATTTTCAGCAGGATCAACACAACTATCACCGTAAGCTATCCTAAAGGTCTTACTTGGCACTTTATTGAAACCAAAGCTATAAAACATGATTACTACAGTAGCTTAATCATGTGGACACATAAAAACAGTAGGGGTAAATATTGGGTTGTCTCCCAACAAGTGCTTTTCTTTAATGCCTTTCTAGCTAGGCATGATGATTTCAATGATGCTCACATAAAACATAAGAATTGAAACATAATGGGAGCATCATCAAGAATGTGACTAGCACATTTAAGTCTAACCCACTTCCTATGCATAGGGATTTTGTGAGCAAACAACTTATGGGAACAAGAATCAACTAGCGTAGGAAAGCAAAACAAGCATAGCTTCAATATTTTCAACACATAGAGAGGAAACTTGATATTATTGCAATTCATACAAGCATATATTCCTCCCTCATAATAATTTTCAGTAGCATCATGAATGAATTAAAAAATATAACCATCACATAAAGCATTCTTTTCATGATGCATAAGCATAGAAAATTTATTACTCTCCACATAAGCAAATTTACTCTCATCAATAGTAGTGGGAGCAAACTCAACAAAATAACTATAATGTGAGGCATAATCCAATTGAAAATTAAAATAAAGATGTCAAGTTTCATGGTTATCATTATTCTTTATAGCATACATGTCATCA
Organism: Triticum dicoccoides; assembly: GCF_002162155.2. Lineage (NCBI taxonomy): Eukaryota > Viridiplantae > Streptophyta > Magnoliopsida > Poales > Poaceae > Triticum > Triticum dicoccoides. The sequence continues at coordinate 670,958,776 of NC_041391.1, read as the reverse complement.
AAATAATCATCATAGGTAGCAACTTTGTTCTCATAATCAATTGGTACCTCTTCCGAAATAGTGGATTCATCACTAAATAAAGTCATGACCTCTCCAAATCCACTTTCATCAATATAATCATCATAAATAGGAGGCATGCTATCATCATAATAAATTTTCTCATCAAAACTTGGGGTACTAAAAATATCATATTCATTAAACATAGCATCCCCAAGCTTGTGGCTTTGCGTATCATTAGCATCATGGATATTCAAGGAATTCATACTAATAACATTGCAATCATGCTCATCATTCAAAGATTTAATGCCAAACTTTTTAATGCATTCTTCTTCTAACACTTTGGCACAATTATCAGAATCCTTATTTTCACGAAAGACATTAAAAATATGAAGCATATGAGGCACCCTCAATTCCATTTTTTTGTAGTTTTATTTTATATATTAAACTAGTGATAAAACAAGAAACAAAAACATTCGATTGCAAGATCTAAAGATATACCTTCAAGCACTAACCACCCCGACAACGGCGCTAGAAAAGAGCTTGATGTCTACTACGCAACCTTCTTCTTGTAGACGTTGTTGGGCCTCCAAATGCAGAGGTTTGTAGGACAGTAGCAAATTTCCCTCAAGTGGATGACCTAAGGGTTATCAATCCGTGGGGGGCGTAGGATGAAGATGGTCTCTCTCAAACAACCCTGCAACCAAATAACAAAGAGTCTCTTGTGTCCCCAACACATCCAATACAATGGTAAATTGTATAGGTGCACTAGTTCGGTGAAGAGATGGTGATACAAATGAAATATGGATGGTAGATATAGGTTTTTATAATCTGAAAATATAAAAACAGCAAGGTAGCAAGTAACAAAAGTGAGCGAAAATGATATTGCAATGCTTCGAAACAAGGCCTAGGGTTCATACTTTCACTAGTGCAAGTTCTCTCAACAATGATAAGATAATTGGATCATATAACAATCCCTCAACATGCAACAAAGAGTCACTCCAAAGTCACTAATAGCGGAGAACAAACGAAGAGATTATTGTAGGGTACTGAACCACCTCAAAGTTATTCTTTACGATCAATCCATTGGACTATTCCTATAAGTGTCACAAACAGCCCTAGAGTTCGTAGTAAAATAACACCTTAAGACATACATCAACCAAAACCCTAATGTCACCTAGATACTCCTATGTCACCTCAAGTATCCGTGGGTATGATTATACGATATGCATCACACAATCTCAGATTCATCTATTCAACCAACACAAAGAACTTCAAAGAGTGCCCCAAAGTTTCTACCAGAGAGTCAAGACGACAACGTGTGCCAACCCCTATGCATAGATTCCTAAGGTCACAGAACCCGCAAGTTGATCACCAAAACATACATCAAGTGAATCAATAGAATATCACATCATCACCATGGGTATCCCACGCAAGACATACATCAAGTGTTCTCAAATCCTTAAAGACTCCGATAAGATAACTTCAAAGGGAACACTCAGCCCGAGTGTGAACTACTCCCTCCTCGTCATGGAGAGCATCGGGATGATGAAGATGGCCACCGGTGATGGATTCCCCCTCCGGCAGGGTGTCGGAACGGGCTCCCGAGAGGTTTTTGGTGGCTATAGAGGCTTGCGGCGGCAGAACTCCCGATCTAGGTTTCTTTTCGGGGGTTTCTGTATTTATAGGAATTTTTGCCATCGGACTCATGTCAGGGGGGGGGGGTCTCCGAGTCATCCACGAGATAGGGAGGCGCGCCCTCCACCCTCGTGGATGGCTCGGGACTCTTCTGACCCAACTCTTTTACTTCGGGGGCTTCTTTTGGTCCATAAAAAATTCACAAAAATTGGCAGGTCAATTGGACTCCGTTTTGTATTCCTTTTCTGTAAAACTCAAAAATAAGGAAAACCAGAAACTGGCACTGGGCTCTAGGTTAATAGGTTAGTCCTAAAAATCATATAAAATATCATATAAATGCATATAAAACATCCAAGATTGATAATATAATATCATGGAACAATCAAAAATTATAGATACGTTAGAGACGTATTAGCTATCCCTGTATACCAGATGATGAAGAAAATAGATCATTTTGTTTGGAGTGATGCTGCTAATGAGGCGTTTGAAACACTTCAGAAGCAGATGGTTGAGCCGCCGGTTCTTGCAGTTCCTATTGAGAAGGAACCTTTGCTCTTATATGTGGCACCTAATAGCAGAGCCGTCAGCGTGGCAGTTGTAGTGGAAAGAAAAGAGTCGGATAAGGAGTACCCTGTCCAAAGGCTGGCTTATTATGTCAGCGAGGTCTTAATTGAGTCTAAACAGAGGTACCCACATTGGCAGAAGCTAGTATATGGGGTGTTCATGGCCAGTCGCAAATTGAAGCATTATTTTCTTGGTCATCCTATTGATGTGGTCAGCTCTGCTCCTTTAGGCGACATTATTCAAAACAGAGAAGACACAGGCCGAGTGGCCAAGTGGGCCATTGAGCTTGGACCCCATGGTTTGAAGTATATGCCAAGGACATCTATCAAGTCTCAAGCTCTTGTGTATTTCATCAACGACTTGATAGAGTTGCAGATGCCTAAGGACAAGCCGATAATACTTACTGGACAATCCACTTTGACGGGTCTAGGTAGCTGGAGGGCTCGGGGGCTGGAGTTATTTTGACTTCCCCATGAGGTGACAAGTTTTGCTATGTTTTAAGGTTAATGTTTCCTTGCACTAATAATGCAGCTGAGTATGAGGCCCTGCTCCATGGCCTGCGGGTGGCCAAAGAGATGAACTTAAGCTGGGTTAGGTGTTTTGGCGACTCAGATCTGGTGGCTCATCAAGTTTCGGGCACTTGGGATTCTAAAGACCCACTCATGGCGGCTTATCACCGGGCGGTTGATAATGTTGCTGATAACTTCAAGGGTTACCAAGTGGAGCATGTTGATCGCAGGAAGAACGAGGCAGCTGATGCTTTAAGCCAGTTAGGGTCTCAGCGTAAGCCGGTGCCCCCTAATGTTTTTCTTGACATATTGCATAATCCTTCAGTTAAGTTGCCTTTCGAAGAAGATCTTGCAGTTCCTGACCCGGAGGCATAGTTGCTGGCGGCTCTCCACGCCATCCCTGATTGGAAAGTTCCCTATTTGGCTTATATGACCCAGGGAGAGTTACACGAGGATGAAACTTTGCCCAGGCAAATATGTAACAGCCTGATTTTTGGCCCTTTCTTTTTCTTTTGATTTTCTGAGGTTTTTGCCTGAGTTTTCTTTTTCCGTGGCTTTGTGGTCTGGAAACTGAAGATGATGCCCTCTTATTTGCTTCCAGTCTGTCTTGTCATCCCCTATCCAACCCTACACCCTGTCATTTTCATCCTAGCCCAAATCCCAATATTCTTTTTATTAGGAATATTCCTTTTCTATTAAAGGAATAACTCAATTTGCCCTATGTTGTGAAGCAACCTATATTTTCATCACTCCTAAAATTCTCAAATAATTCTAATAAATTGTTTGGGTCATATATTCCTCAAATATGGCAAAACATTTCATTTGCCATGTTTACCACCATGCTCAAATAATTCATTTCCTATTCTGCCCAAAATGGCACATTGTGAAGCAAGTGATATTTTCCGTGGCCCAATTGACCTCAAACTCCTTGGACATCTTTTCCTGTCCATATCATTGCCACATGCCAAAATGGAACCCCATTTGCCTAGTATTCATTTAATTATGATTTTCCAAAGTTTCTGTCCAACAAGAAGTTTTGTGAAGGAAGTACCAGCTGGGCATATCCAAATGAGTTGCAATTATGCATGGTCCTTCATATCATCAAATCATAGCCCTCCACCAAAGTAGAGATCATGTAATGCCTCCATGTGAGCACAACTTCAAATCTTTGATTCTGTCCAAAATTTCAGTTTGTGAAGCAAGTATATTTTATCTTGCTCCATTCTGGCTGTAAATTTTCCTAGGATTTCTCATATCCATAAAACTTATCTCCACCCAATTTGGGCATATTACATTTAGCCATTTTCCCTCTAGAAGTTTTGCAAGTTTCTGGTCAGTGGGGATGTTTGTGAAGGAAGTACCATTTTGGTTTATCCAAATGGTATGAAACCATTTTCAGAATCTTCATATGATCAAATATCCGTGCCTTTAACAAGTTGAGCTTAAGTTGATCCTCCATGTGAGTGCATCATCCAAATCCCCATTTCTGGCCATTATGGCACTTTCTATAGCGACCCTCTTCTAGACTCCTCCATTTGGGCTGATACTTGGTCATCACAGTGTTCTTAGTGTTTGATCAAGCCATGCCAAAGCTTAGCCCCTGACTCCTTCTATGTTTGTCTCCCCGCAGCACAAACACCTTGTTGTTCATGTCCCTTGGATCCTCCTGCCAATCACTTCTTTGCCCCTGGACCAATTTCTTTTCTCATTTTGACCAAGGGCAAAACGGTCTATCTCCCAGACATGATTTGGCCGTTAGGAGTGCACCGTGTGTGCCGGCTCACGCGGTGACCATGGTGCAGATAGGCCAAATCTCGCACTCTGGCATGACCTCGGTGCTATTCTCGTCCGCTCCCTCTTCGTCTCGACCTCCATTCATGTCCTGGAGCATCCCCGTGATCAACTCAGACTCCCCGTGCTCGAGCCCCCTCCTGTTTCGTCGTCGTTTACTCTCCGTCGAGCTTGCCCGTGACCTGCCTCTTCTGTCACCTCCATGGGCGTCAAGCTGGAGCTCTCTAGAGCCTCCACGAGCCCTCCCCTGGCCTATAAATAGGTACCCCGAGCCCTCCCTCTCCTCGTCGCTCCCTCCCTCGCCTCATTTGCCCTCTAGAGTCGTCGAAACTCGCCGGACCTCGTCGCTCCTCATCGGTGGTCGCTGGAGTTCGCTAGTTTCCGGCCACCCTCCCCTCGACGTCCACGACCTTCCCCTAGTCCATTAAGCCGCCCCAACCCTCTTGCCCTTCCCAGAGTTCCCTGCATCGCCGAGACCACCATCGCCCGAGCCCTCTCTATAGCTTTCCATCACCGTGGCCTCCCCTCCATTCCACCCCTCCCCAGCGCTCGTTCTGCCTCTGAACGGGTGCGCCTCGTCACCCCGCACCTGCCGGTGGCCTCCGTCCGGCCGGAGACGGCCGGAGCCGCCCGCTCCCTTCTCCGGCGTCCACCTCTGTTGCTCCTCTGTCGCCTCGCCTCGCCGTCTCCCCAGGCCGCCCCGGCGCCCCTGCTGCCTAGGGACGAAGGCACCAGGCTCCGCTAGTCCCGTCGGTGTGCTTGGCTAGGCCGGAGCTGGCCTAGGCCGGCCGCCCCCAGCGCCGCTCCCTCCCCTGCTCTCCTCCTTTGTTCCGTGAGGAACAGGTGCGAGAGGAGGAAGACGACGACGCCCATGCCCCTGCTGCCAGCTAGCCGCGGGCCCCGCGCGTCAGTGAGCCAGCCGCCGACCCCGCTTTGACCCACCCCGCCACGTCAGCGTAACTGGCGACGTAATCCGGCAGAATACGCTTTCAGTTTTTCTGTCCAAGCCCTGTTTGAAAATATTTTTCTTGCAGATAGGTCCCTGGCAGAAAACTCCTCCTAACTTTTTATCCGTAACTCCGATCGAGGAGAATCCAATGCCCACGTCTTTGTCCCGTCAAGCCCGTTCTGTTCCCACCATTTTCACTCTATTTCAACATTCTAAAATGACCATTTTGCCCTTGCCTCTAATCAGCCCCCTCCGAGAGAGTACCATTTCCGGCGATTCTTTCTGCGGTCGTTCCGCACATCTCCCCGGAGTATCCTTCATCCCCAGGCAAGCCACAACACCCATTTGAATGATGGTCATGCAGTAGCCATGGTTTTCAACTTGAACATTTAATAACTGTCTGTTAGTTTACCTGCTGCTGTTATCGTTGTTTCGGTACTGCCTATGGTTTCTTGTTCACTTTCGCGTTATGTTTCGATGCATCTGGTTATCATTTATCTTGCTAGTATTACTTTCATGCTTGGTAGTAGTACATGTTGATCTTGGCGATGGTCTTCGGTGCATGACTATCGTCTGTCCCGAGTACCGTTGTTATGCATGTTCCTTTGCACCCAGTTGGTTAAATGCTTGCATGGTAGTTTATCGTTATGTTATTGCATGATATTTATTGTTGATGCTAGTGGTCATGTTATGCTATGAGTAGTGTGCTAGTTGTGATACTTGTGCTCATCAGTATGCCATGCTCATCTAGATAAATGGTTAAATGTTGTTGTTATGCTCGTTGATTATGATGCATCACCATGCTTATGTTGATATCATGTTCATGCATTGTAGTTGCATCATGTTATTTTATCATGGCTCAGCATATTGCATTCAAGTTTAACTGGATTAAATTGAACATGAACAACTGTTGGCTAAGTCATGGTGCGACCATATCGAGTTGACCATGCAACCACGCTTACCTTATGGGAAGGTCCTAGCTGGGTCTATTGTCATGCCTCTCGCTGGTGCCTCCCGCGAGGGAAGGTTATGCGCCTGTGCTACCTTGGCCAGATAGTATGGCATAAGCCTTGTGTGCATGTTGTTTTTGAAAGGATCCTTGTCCCCGATTGGCACCGGTTTGCCACGACGGTGGCCGTTGGTGCCTTTGGTAGGCACGGGGCCAACCAGGACTTAGCCCAAAGGGGAGTTGGTCGGAGTGGCTAGGAGAGTGCCATGGCAGTAGATCAATTTTGCCGGAACGCCGTGTTCGCACGTATGGGAGTGCGAGACCATGGGTTCCGTGGTGTGGGTACAGTGTGCTAACCTCTGCAAAGTGTGTGTTTAATCTATCGATAGCCGCGCCCGCGGATATGGACCCAGTTCGTAGTTGGTCACACTGTGGGTCAACAGTAATAATAATGTGCTTAATAACAACCCCGGTTCGATGATGAAAGAAGTTGGTTGATATTTATGTGATCGTGAGAGGATCACTGTGGTATCGTGAATACCGACTCATTGGATATTTGTGGTGTTATGCGAGTGTCAAGGGTAAAAGTCAAGCTCCTTGTGGTCATAAATGATTACTACGGTATTGTTAATACCAAGCTTGATTGGATCCTGAGATGATCGTGTGATGTTCTTGATGGCAAGTTTGTGCAGGTGATGGTTACGAGACAATCCGAGCAGAGTAAGTTGGTGCATGAAAGTTTCATCATGTTGCATGCTAGTCTCATCAAGTTCATATGTTTATGCCATGCTCGTATTGTTCTAGCTGTATCATGTTGTGCATGCTATGTTGTTCTAATAGTATCGTGGTCAACATTAATTAATAATTTGTAATTGCCATGCTATCATTTGTCTTGATTGCTTTGGTTGCTGTGAGCTTGCAAGTATATTCAATGTACTGAAGTGGCGTGCCATGCCAGTTTGCAGGTCATGCCAGATTTGATTGCTTGTTTGCCGTGGATTCCTTGTTTGTGAGCTAGGATAAGCGTTCCAGCCAGAGTCCCTGCGGAGTGGAGATCATCACCATCGTCGTTGTTCCGCTGCTAGAATTATTCCGCTGCTTCGTGATGTTCTGCTGCTTGCATGGAGCAACCGTGGCACACGTAGTTTCGCCGTGCCGATGTAACCCCCTTGTACCCTGATACGTCTCTAACATTTCTATAATTTTTGATTGTTTCATGCTATTATATTACCCCTTTTGGATGTTTATGGGTTTTATTTTACACATTTATATCATTTCTGGGACTAACCTACTAACCGGAGGCCCAGCTCGTATTGCTGTTTTTTTGCCTATTTCAGTATTTCGAAGAAAAGGAATATCAAACAAAGTCCAAACGGAATGAAACCTTCAGGAGCGTGATTTTTGGAACGAACGTGATCCAGAGGACTTGGGGTGCAAGTCAAGAAGCAGCAAAGGCGGCCACGAGAGGGTAGGGCGCGCCCGCTATCTCGTGGGCCCCTCGGGCGGCCACCGATGTACGTCTTCCTCCTATATAAGCCTACGTACCCTGAAAACATCCAGGGAGCCAACGAAACACAATATCCACCACCGTAACCTTCTGTATCCGTGAGATCCCATCTTGGATCCTTCACCGGTGCTCCGCCGGAGGGGGAATCGACCACGGAGGGCTTCTACATCAACACCATAGCCCCTCCGATGAGTTGTGAGTATTTTACCACAGACCTTCGGGTCCATAGTTGTTAGCTAGATGGCTTCTTCTCTATCTTTGGATCTTAATACAATGTTCTCCCCCTCTCTTGTGGAGATCTATTCGATGTAAACTCTTTTTGCGGTGTGTTTGTCGAGATCCGATGAATTGTGGGTTTATGATCAAGTTTATCTATGAGAAATGTTTGAATCTCCTTTCAATTCTTTTATGTATGATTGAGTTATCTTTGCAAGTCTCTTCGAATTATCAGTTTGGTTTGGCCTACTAGATTGATCTTTCTTGCCATGGGAGAAGTGCTTAGCTTTGGGTTCAATCTTGCGGTGTCCTTACCCAGTGACAGAAAGGGTTGCAAGGCACATATTGTATTGTTGCCATCGAGGATAAAAAGATGGGGTTTATATCATATGGCATGAGTTTCCCTCTACATCATGTCATCTTGCTTAAGGCGTTACTCTGTTCTTATGAACTTAATACTCTAGATGCAGGCAGGAGTCGGTTGATGTGTGGAGTAATAGTAGTAGATGCAGGCAGGAGTCGGTCTACTTGTTGCGGACGTGATGCCTATATACATGATCATGCCTAGATAATCTCATAACTATTCACTTTTCTATCAATTGCTCGACAGTAATTTGTTCACCCACCGTAATACTTATGCTATCTTGAGAGAAGCCTCTAGTGAAACCTATGGCCCCCGGGTTTATCTCTTATCATAATTGCTTCCAATCTACTTTTAGTTACATCTTTAATTTTTGCATCTATCTTATAAAATACCAGAAATATATTTATCTTATCATACTGTCTCTATTAGATCTCACGTTCGCAAGTGGCCGTGAAGGGATTGACAACCCCTTTATTGCGTTGGTTGCGATTTCTTTGTTTGTTTGTGTAGGTGCGTGGTACTTTTGAGGAGCCTCCTACTGGATTGATACCTTGGTTCTCAAAAACTGAGGGAAATACTTACGCTACTCTGCCGCATCACCCTTTCCTCTTCAAGGAAAACCAACACAAGCTCAAGATGTAGCAAGAAGGATTTCTGGCGCCATTGCCGGGGAGGTCTTCGCTCAAGTCAAGACATACCAAGTACCTATCACAAACTCATCTCCCTCGCATTTACATTATTTGCCATTTGCCTCTGTTTTCCTCTCCCCCACTTCACCCTTGCCGTTTTATTTGCCATCTCTTTCCCAATCTCCTCTTCTCTCTTTCGCTTGCTTTCTTCCACCTTGCTTTTGTTTGCCGTTATGTCTGAAATTGGGGAGATTACCGTCGATATAGACAATAATGATAACATGGAAAATTCCGAGGCTCCGGCTGAAGAACCCCCTATCTTGCATACTAAAAAGTTTTGAATCAATAGTGGTAACATCATTGGCAAAGGTGTTATTCAAGATTTCTTTACTTGTGCAGGTGCTTTACCTTCCATGGGTGGTTCTATTCTTCATAGAACTAGTAGTCTTGCGGATGCCATTGCTATGCTTGTAGTTGAACTTGAAAGACAATTTATGCATATGCATCCTTGCATACAAAGAATTTTTCTGGAATTTTCCAATATTGAGCATTCTTCTATTAAACGCAATGTTACTATGTTTTTGGCTCATGAGTTTAGATTTATCATAAGAGAGGCCATAGAAATCTTTGCGCACTATAGGGTGGACGCCGGTCGTTCTCCCATAGAGGCGATCCTCTATGATCAAGAGGAATTTAGGCGTTTTCAATCTTCGGACTATGTGCTTTCAATGAAAACCTTAGAAAAAAGGTTCCTACCAATGTCTTGGTTGATAGAATTAACGAACTTAATAATGATTTTTCCCTTCGAAACAATGAGCTAGGATACTCTCTTGAGTATAGGCTCACGAGATTTTGCCAAAAGAATTCTTTTAGTGATGAATTAGTTGTGCACTATGAAGGGCCAAAGGAGGAACCAGTTCCTCCTGAGATTGATCTTGGGACTTTTGTCCCGCTAAATTTAGCCCTTTTGATTACTTTTGCTTGCCTCAAAGAAAACTTGCTGCCGAACATAGAGAATATGAGATGAGCTTTCAAGATCTATCTTATTATTATGGCACTACTTAGATCTATCTTCGCTTTTATGCCTAGCTAGGGGATTTAAACGATAGCGCTAGTTGGGAGGCAACCCAATTTTCTTTGTGTTTTTTGTTTTTGTTCCTGTTTAGTAATAAATCTTGCATCTACCTTCTGTTTAGATGTGTTTTTATCTTTTAATTAGTGTTTGCGCCAAGTAGAACCTATAGGATAACCTATGATGATAGTTGATTTGATTCTGCTGAAAAACAGAAACTTTGCGCGAACGAATTTAATTTTGTTAAATCACAGAAACGTGATTTTGCGTTGATTCTTTTTGCCGCTGACCAATAGACAAATTTTCCAGGACTTCCTATTTTTGTAGGATTTTTAGAGTTCCATAAGTTTGCGTTAGTTACAGATTGCTACAGACTGTTCTGTTTTTGACAGATTCTGTTTTTCGTGTGTTGTTTGCTTATTTTGATGCATCTATGGCTAGTAAAATAGTTTATAAACCATAGAGAAGTTGGAATACAGTAGGTTTAACACCAAAATATATAAAGAATGAGTTCATTACAGTACCTTATGTGGTGGTTTTGTTTTCTTTCACTAACGGAGCTTATAAGATTTCCTATTGAGTTTTGTGTTGTGAAGTTTTCAAGTTTTGGGTAAAGCTTATATGGACTATGGAATAAGGAGTGGCAAGAGCCTATGCCTGGGGATGCCCATGGCACCCCAAGATATTCAAGAATAGCCAAAAGCCTAAGCTTGGGGATGCCCCGGGAAGGCATCCCCTCTTTCCTCTTTGTTCATTGGTAACTTTACTTGGAGCTATATTTTTATTCGCCACATGATATGTGTTTTGCTTGGAGCGTCGTTGTCGGATTTCGGGTTCTGGCAGACCCTTGAGGTTCGAACTCTGGGGTGCGCACGATGATCTTTCCCCTACCAGCTCGCGTTTCGAAGACTCGCAAAGATCTAGACTACACGAAGAACAAAACAACGGACGCAGGGTTTATACTAGTTCGGGCCACCATTGTGGTGTAATACCCTACTCTAGTTAGTGGTGTGTGGATTACCTCAGGGGCTGACGATGAACAGTACAAGGGAAGAACAGCCTCGCGAGGGGTGTTCTTGTGGTAGTGTTGTCCCTTTGGAGGGGTTGATTCCAGATGCCTCTATATTATGGTGGCTAGCCCTATATATAGAGTGAGAGGTCCTGGTCCTCTTCCCAAATATTGAGCGGGAAGGGCGCCAAGAATTGACCATTTTGAAAGGGAACATCTAGTACACTTATCCTGACTAAAGTTGGTCTTCGACTGCCAAAGACTCTGGCGGTGACGCCGTCCTGGGCTCCACGATGACCTCCTTCCTGCCGTTCCGCTGGTCTTGGTCTTGTTGCACCGGAACGGTAACCTTTGCCTAACGCCTTGGCCTGTGCTTGCCCCCCTTGCACCAAAGGGGAAACAAGGACACTGCATAGGTCGGCGCCCGCCTGGCGCCCGCTTGGCGCCCGCCTGGTCTCGATCGTCATGGCTTGCATCACGGGCTCCTTGTGAGGTGCCCTGCCTTGATCTCTCCGCCTCCTCACGAGCCTGCCTGATGAGGCTGCTCCTGAGGAAGCATCCTGTCGTCCGCCCCGCGAGGCTTGGCCCCTCGCGAGGGTCTTGAGCTTGAGCTGATGAAGTTGGGCTGCACTGGGCCTTCGCTTGAGCCACGCCGCAGGCCGCAGGCAGGCAAGTCTGGGGACCCCCGTTCCCAGAACACCGACAGTAGCCCCCGGGCCCAAGGCGCGCCCGGACTTGGCTTAGCAAAGAAGCGAAGGGGCAAGTGTGAAGTGCCGCGGGCCCCAATAGCCTGGGGCCTTGGGTGCCACTTGGCAATTGATTGGACGTGGGCGTCTCCGCTTCCCCATGATGCCTCATTATGCACCTGGCTAGGCAGACCCGTGGTTGCACACAGCCATTCCCCTTTCGCCGTTCGCGCGCTTACAACCCTCCCTTCTTCCTTGAGCTCCAACTCCCGCCTCCAATCCAACTCGAACTCTCCCCCCTTCCCATCGCCATGGTGCCAATGAAGAAGGAAAAGGGGAAGAATCCCGCGCCTTCGCCCCGCTCGTCTCTGGTGGCGGCCCCCGCCATTGATTTTTCAATCATACTCAATCCTGAAGCCTTGAACAAGGTCCGCTCTGCTCTTGCCTCCATCTTCAACGAGTGCGGCAGGACCACGGTCTGGCCTGCATCCCATGCCTCCTTTGACAGGGCCATCACGGAGGTTCGGTTCTTCGCCGATGCCCTGTGGGCGGGTCTGGTCCCCCCCCCCCTTTTCCGCTTTCTTCAACACGATGCTCTTCCATTATCAGATCCACATGATGCACTTGGGGCCAGAGTCCATTACCCTCCTGGCTGTTTTCACCTTTGTTTGTGACGCAATGGTGGGCATCCCTCCTTCCGTTGCCCTCCTATGCCACTTCTTCTCTTTGCGCCTGAGCGACCCTACTCAATGCTCGGGGTGCGTGAGCTTCCTCGCTGTGCCGGAGACGGCTGCTTCAGGGATTGATTTTGGCCTTCCTCCTCCTGAGGCCAGGTTCAGAGAGCGGTGGCTGTATGTGGATGTCAGAGTGCCCAGCCCCCTGCTCTCGCACCCAACCTTGCCTGTTGTTCCCAACTCAGGCTGGGATCATGAGACGCTCATGAGCCCCCGGCTCGCCTTCGTCTGGCGCCGCTTCCAAAGTTTGAGGGCGCTCGAGGTGACGGCACCCAAAGTGGTGAAGGAATTCCTCCAACGTCGCATTGCTCCTCTCCAGCGCCACTCTCGCCGGATGTGGGACTTTGTGGGGTCTAAAGACCGCATGCGGCTTCAGGAGGAGGACCTGGCGCTCGAAGTGTTGCGGGTGGTGCTCAAGGTCCTGACAAGCGACCCTTCCCCAGGCAGCCTTCGACACAATGCTGCCCTCTTGTATCTTTGCTCGGGCAGGGCCAATTTTGTGAGGCAGATGTCCAGCTTTGACGAGTGGGGGCTGCGCCCGGCTGGCCTCACGTGGCCCCGCGAGAACCCAGTCACTGTGGTCGCTCTTCCGGTCGTCCAAAGCGGCTCTGTCTCAGGCGATGGAGCGGGGAGACGAGAACCGCCGGGAGCTGAAGGGGCTGATGTTGAGGTGCTGATGCCGCATGGAGCCCCGAAGGCGGCATCTCCCGAAGCCCGTTCTAGAGCAGTGGCATACGAGGAGTTGCAGCTTACGGCTCCCGAGGCTGGGGCTTCCGAGGCCCTGGCCATTCCTCATGAGGCGTCGCCTGGTGGCGTCCCCCAGGCTGGTTCCCCTCACGCTGATCACCTTGACGCCTCCTCCACGCCACAGGCCGACCTTTGCGCCGAGCGCCTAGGCCGGTTCCGCATGGACTTCGAGGCCCTCCGCAAGAGGAAGGAGGCCTTGGGTGGTGATGACCGCCCTTGCCGCCTGTTGAAGCGCAGGAAGTACTTTGCCATGGACGAGTAAGTCCTCTTCTCTCTCTACTCCTTTACCTTGTTGTTCCTGCAGCTGACTGCGGCCTTTCAGGGCCCTTCCTGTCGAATTCGCGGAGACGGCCAAGGAGACATTCCCCCAAGCTTTGTATTCACCGCTGACCTTGGGCGCGCCGAGCTCGAGCAACGCCCCCGCCGCTGGGTCGGTTGGGGAAGTGATCCGTCCCGCGGGGCACCTCGAGCCTGCACGCCTGCTGCCCTTCCTCCACAAGCTCTTCTGGGGCACAGCTAGCTTGCCCCGCGCTCCTCCCCTGATCGTGGATGGTGACTGGCTGAGGTCAGTCTTGAGTTCCTCCTCTGGGAATGGACCGGCGCCACACTACTAGGGAAAAGGCTAGCAGCAGCGCGGGTTTTAGGTGTATCAGTAGCGCGGGGAGTGGCGCTACTAATAAGGCGCTACAGCTAACACATAGCAGTAGCGCGTGCTCACCGGCGCTACTGCTACACAAGTGTAGCAGCAGCGCGGTTAGTGGAAGCTCGCTACTGCTAGTAGCTCTAGCGCGCTTTGCCTGGACACGCTACTGCTATCGCGGCGCTGCTGCTAACTTTTATACACTCGCTACTGCTAATTTAAGTAGTTTTTTGTTTTTTTGGCATATTTTATTTTGTACTTGAACAGGCTTTATAGAAGAATCTTTAGCACATAGAAATGTCATCATGATACACATACAAATGCCTGCGAGACCACACATGTAATCATAGCATATACATACAAATAGTCTCATCATAATCATCATCCAACACAAAGTGGTATCTTGTCATCATCTCGAAAATAGCGATACATGCAAGTCTCAAATACTTGCAACTACAACCATGTCATCCATCTAAACAAAGTTATACGCAAGAAGAGCTATCACTATGAGTGAGAGCGGAACTATGCAGTACATGAGGTGGCAGTTACGAGTCCCCTCTCGCGCTAGCGTGAACCTCAAGTAACTAGCTTCTCCTTCTTGTCTGCTTTTGAAGCCTTTATGGCTGGCACCCTTGAACCCATTCACTTGCGCCTGACACTCATGCCACTCGTTGTACACCCTCGGAACCTTCCCTTTGTACACGACATAGCAATTCCATCTCGCCATCAAGAAACTAGGTACCTGTTAGAGATGCATGTTCATGAAGAGGATGTACAATCATATATATGCAACAAAATATACTAAAGCAACACCGAAAAAGAAAGGGTTAACGACTAGATGCAACATACAGTACGCAAATTAATTAACTAGAGGTACGCAGGTCATCGTACGCAAACTAACAAAGTAGCGTTACGCAAGTTAGGCAGGGACCATGGACATCACAAAATTTCATCGCTACAAAAAGTATACAAGTTCAACAGACACATATCATCATCATCGGCATCATAAATCACTAGAAGTTCCATCCTTCCATATCATCGAGGATGAACCCTAGCTTCTTGAATGGCGTGAGGTCTAGATGTTGCATGCCTATGCGAGTTCGGACGTCCGCTCGCGATATAGGGCCGTGGTGGAACATCCCCTTCTCATCGACGACTTCTTTCATGATGATCGTCGCAATGTCGCTTTGGATGCGAAAGAAGTCATCTTATAATCCGCTTCTCCATGAGATTCTAGCCACTTGTGGATATGATCATCATTTCTGCTTCTCATGCAAAGCTTTTGGTGATCCGTGTTGAACTGAATCATGAGATGGACGATGTAGAATCCATCCTTCTTGCTTGGTTTTGGGACATGGATGCAGGAGAAGTTAGTTTTATGCGTGAAACTCATCTTCTTGTTCCTTTGTTTCCTAATCTGCACGTGGCCACCTCTAAAGCTGAAGCCTTGGAGAGCATCATCTAGAATATTCATTATGTGGGTGTAGTCTTTTTTCTCGTAGTCTCTGGAAGGGTCAAAATACACGGCGTGGGAGACTTGCGGGTAAAGAATGATACGGGCGGCGCGCCCGTTGCTGCGAGGAAAAGACACCTCAAATTATTCCCCATATCAGAGAGAAGGAATGATTGAAATGTACGAAAGGGTTGTCCGGAACTGACTTACTTTGGATGATAAGGCACGAGGACAATTTCCCGGTCCTTATTCTGTACCATGAAGTTTTGGAGGTACTCCCTAGCAGTTTCACGCTCAAAGTCGCCGAAACTCAAGAAAGACTCGGGCATGTCGTACGGATCCGCCACACAGATTTGCGAGACTTCTTCACTCTTCATGACGGAGCTCATATGTAGCGCAAAAAGGCAGACGATTGTAAAATCGAGCCGCCTTGTTAGAAACATCTCAAAGATATGGTCAAACCGCAGGAAGAACACCTCCGCGGGCCGTGTGTCGACGTAGCACTTCCCTTTAGGCACACGAGCCGCGTATGTCGGATATCCTGGATCCTTTGAGGCTAGTAGGCTTTTCTCAGTCGACAGTACATGGTCGTGCAGTCTCCTGAGATCCCCTGATAGTGCCTCCAGCGGTTTCGGCGGTAGCATCGGCTCGCCCGTGAGATGGAA
This sequence comes from Triticum dicoccoides, assembly GCF_002162155.2. Lineage (NCBI taxonomy): Eukaryota > Viridiplantae > Streptophyta > Magnoliopsida > Poales > Poaceae > Triticum > Triticum dicoccoides. Next base: position 670,942,657 of record NC_041391.1, on the reverse strand, counting down.
CATGACCGCACCTTTCACGGGTACACGCTCTTCAGAATGCATCGTCTGGCTGCTATGTGCTCTGGCTTGTTTGGAGGCAGTTATCTTCCCCGATCTCTTCCTCTCCTTTTTCTTGGGCACACCTTCCAGACCCTTCCTTAACCCCTACCCCAGTGTTCCCGGGCTAAGTATTATACGACCCTTGCACCCGGCTAGTTGAGCCTGTATTGAGGCGGCATCTTCAGGCGTGTCCTGTGAGGATTTCATGAAGAGAGACTTTTTGCAATCCCTGCTACGACCCTGCCCGGGCATATCATCCATATCCTCATTAGCAAGCTGATAGCCCGATTCGTCATATGGTTGACTCATCATATCTATGTCACAGTCATACGCGTTTGTATTGAGTAAATCCATAGGGTCGACCTCCGTCCAATCATCCATTCTCTGTTCTACAGCAGAAATTACATCAGCCAGTACTATTGCACCCCCTTCATCATGTCGTCCGCCGCTCTCACCCGGCACTACAGGAGCTGGTAATTGTGTAGGCGGGGTGGTGGTCTCCACACATGCTTGTTGATGCGTGGTTAGCCGGCTCCAGACGAATAAGATTCTTCGGCCATAGCAGCACCCAACCCTTGCAGCTTCCAATCCGCGGCGGGGTCTCGTCGTCCGCTCCCACATGCTGTACTGGAGGAGGCAAATCCTCATGCCCCAATTTCACACTGGTCAAGCTAACCCTGAAGTGCCCCGATATCAAGTAGAGTATGGTGCACGGGGTTTCTTCGCCCTGCAAACACATATGTCTGTGGCGTAAAACATCGGAAAGGCAACAAAAATGGAATATTATATATATATATATATATATATATATATATATATATATATATATATATATATATATATGTTGGTGCGAAATGTAATTACCGTGACGGCGTCGATCTCAGCCAAAGACGAAGGCCCACCTAGAGCGCCTGAGACTGAGGACGGGCTGCTATGAGCGGGAGCGGCTGCGAGAGGAGGCCCGGTTGCGTGAGCAAGTGATGGTGCGATGGTGTTGTTGTTCATGGAGTTGCTCCCGACGAAACTGGGCAACAGGAAATCATGTACCCTCTTGTCTAGATTTTCCTTCGTCCAGTTGATGATAACTGGAACCAAGTTAGTAGCGAAATCATTACTGCAGGCAGTTACAGCTGCATTGACTGCCTGCTGTAGCAACTCATATTTGTCCGCAGTTGCTTTTTTCACGTCCTCAGCTGCTTTTTTCTCGACCACAAGCTTCACCTTCGCGTCAATGTCCGCCTGATTAAACTTCTTTTTCTGCTTCTTGGCCTCCGGGCCCTCGTTGTAAAACACCTTCCACATGGCGTCGTCTCCAACGCCATGCACACGACCATATTGCGGCCGCTGGCCCAAAGGGAGTCCCTTAAGTTCGTTCAAGGCCCGGTTGAGAGGGGTGTCCCACTTGGGCCTCATCGGAGAAGTAGGGCTTTCGGCTGCAAGCTGGTGTTGCTTCTCCAGTAGTCTAATCAATTTCCTCGTGATCTTGTCCGTGAAAAAACCTTTTTCTCCTTGTCCCACTTGTAGCGGGCCCTAATGAAGTCACGCTCCAAGGGGTTGGTGAACTTCACGAAGGGGTCTGGGAGACCCGCGGCTTCACGTTTCGCGTCCTCCTTATCCCATATGGGCCTTTTACCGAGGTAGCCACGGCTTCCGAGGCGATGCTTCCCCGTGTTCCTTTGCTGAAGGCTCTTGAATTTCGCAGCCTTAGCCTTGGCTGCCTCGGTAGCGCAAGTGTCCTTGAACTTTTCGAACTCCTCTTCTGTAAGTGTCGGATTTTCCTCCAGAATCTTGGACAGGGGTCCATCAGGCTCAATAGCTCGTTTCACCCTCCCTTTCCAGGAGGCCAAATCATTGCTGAACATGCCCATGGCGTGATTGTTAATCTTTTTCATCTTCGGATCATCCCATGGTTGTTCTATGTTATCATCCCGGTCGGGGAACTTGAATCTCTTGTGCAACTTCGTTAGGAGCAACTGCATCAAATGTTCTTTACTCCTTAAGTCATCGTCGTTGATGCTCGCACATTCCCGTAGGATGCATCCTACTTGGTTCCCATAGCACTTGCGAGGTTCTTCCGGTTCTAACGGCTCAAACTTGCCAGGTGCCATCTTTGTGATCACAAGTCGTCCAATCCCTAGTTTGTTAGGTTTTCGTATCCTCTGCTTCTTATGCTTCTCTTTTTGGTAGCGGCATCGGGGCCGGTACCTTCCCCGCCGGTACCTTCCCCGCCGGTCTTGGCGCCGCCATCGGTGCCGGCGCCGTCGGTGTCGATGTCGGTGTCAGTACCATCATCGAGGCCGACCTGCAAACCTTGCTTAGCAGTCAAATAGTCGAGGTACTCTTGTTCACCCTCATAATCCATCTCATCTGCATCTTGGTCAGAAGGCCCAGTTTCTTCGTTGTTCGACATGTTTCCTATGATTAAGTGCCCTCATTTATTTCTAAAAGTATGAATAAATGAGAAATGACATAAAAAGAAATCTATGTGCCAGCACTCGATATGCCAACTATGTAGCACAAATCATGCCTTTATTCACGGGAAATTTCGGCATGACCTTTGCTAAAAAATGGACATATCAAGCGCTTGAAATTCACCGGAACGGAAATGAATCAACATTCCGGCATAACATAGGCCACTCGGATCATTTTCCAAACATGACATGTCCAAAACATGACATATCCACATATCACATGTCCAGTTCAAATTTGCATATAAATTCAGCTAATTTTGAAACCTAGCTAAATTCATAACTAAATAGATAACCTAATTAACATACTGCCCTAACTAAAACCTAAGTAAATTAACCGAAGAACCCTAGCAGAGAGAGAGAGGGGGGGTTTACAGAGGGTGCAGGGGCGAGGAGGCAGGCCTGACAATGGCCGAGGTTGGGAGGGGAGGAAGCAGAGGAGGGAGG
>NC_041391.1:670938928-670939636 GCF_002162155.2 Triticum dicoccoides | reverse complement strand
TCGGGGGAGAGCGCCGGCGCCGGGGTCGGGGGTGAGGGCCGGGTCGGGGGCGAGCGCCGGGGTCGGGGTCGGGGGCGAGGGCCGGGTCGGGGGCGAGCGTCGCCGCCGGGGTCGAGGGCGAGCGACGGGGGAAGAGAGAGTGAGGATTTGGGGGGAAAAGGCGGGATGAAGCAGGGATAGTGAGAATTTTGGGTTAAGTGAACGTAGCAGCAGCGCGTTTGGACAAAACGTGCTGCTACTACCTTCAGTAGCTGTAGCGGTTTATACGAAATGCGCTACTACTACTGCCAGTTTTCCTTTTTCTTTTCCTTTATTTTCTCCCACTTTTATTTCCCGAGAGCGGTGAACGAAGGGAGGGCGATATATATTGCATCATTTGACGGTTAAATATGTATGCAAAATAGGAACATATATATTACATCATTGGACCCATGCATAATAATGGCTAAGTGTGTATACAAAATAGGAACATATATATATATATATATATATATATATATATATATATATATATATATTACATCATTTGACCGATAACATACGGTTCCTCAGCGCTGACGTTTTCGTTTTTGAGTCAGCTTCTTTCCCTTCTTGTTCGTCGAAGAATAATTGAGCCCCTCATTGTGACTTTACCTTTTCCATGGAGTACGCTTTTTCTTAGGTAATGTAGTATTGATTCTTCTTTTGACATATACTTCATCATCATCA
>NC_041391.1:670893620-670938712 GCF_002162155.2 Triticum dicoccoides | reverse complement strand
ATATATATATATATATATATATATATATATATATATATATATATATATATATATATATATATATTACATCATTTGACCGATAACATATGATTCCTCAGCGCTGACGTTTTCATTTTTGAGTCAGCTTCTTTCTCTTCTTGTTCGTCAAAGAATAATTGAGCCCCTCATTGTGACTTTGCCTTTTCCATGGAGTACGATTTTTCTTAGGTAATGTAGTATTGATTCTTCTTTTGATGTATACTTCATCATCATCGTCATCTTCCCTCATTGGGTTGCCGTACTGATCATAGTCTTCCTTGTTGGCGACTCCATCCATTCCAATGATGTTCATTTTGCCTCTCCTCACGACAACACGACTGGGATTGCATGGGTCGGTTATGAAGAAGCATTGTGTCATGTGCTTAGCATGTACCCATGGCTCGTTTTTTGCGATAGCGTTCACGGTAGTGCTCTTGGCGTCGGGTATACTCATGGTAGTGAAAATCCGGTTTTCTCTTTCGACATTCTTTGCCCATCTAACATGGAACATCGTCGTGTTGTGCAGTCCAGAGTAGTCAAGCTCCCAGATCTCCTCGACCCTTCCATAAAATCGTTCAGTTGCGCCGTTGTCGCTGCCGGTCATGCATTCCATCGTCACCCCTGAGTTCTGATCATCACTGTCCATATCTTTGGCCTCCATGTAGAACATGTATCCGTTGATATCATATGCCTGATAGGTTAAGAGGTTGGGCGAGGGGCCATGTCCTAAGGTGTATATGAGCAATCCGTCCTTAGAGCCCTCCTCCAGGGGATTAGCAATAATATGCTCTTTGAACCAATGCAGGAAAGTGGAGTTGTGCTTTCTAGTAACTTTGGCGTCCGTCCTGCATACCCCCGGTCACGATACATCTTTGCGATAATTTCTTTGTGCAGTTCCACGAAAGGATCTACTTCGTCTAGGTGTTGTAGCACTACCAAGTTTGCTCTGTCAAAGTCGTTGCGTCGATCTGAGTATGCCACATGCAGTTCCCTGCGACCGTTGCAGTGACCATCTCCTTCGAGCCTCCCATCGTGCTTGTTAACGGGCAAACCAACACTAACACCAGGCAGCTGGTCTGCTCCATATAGAAAATTATCACAGAAAGAGATGCACTCTTGTGCCAAATAGCCCTGGACGATGCTTCCATCCGGATGGGACATGTTACGAATGAATCCTTTGATGATCACATTCATCCTCTCAAACGGCATCATGTTGTGCAGGAATGACGGCCCTAGGTCTATTATGTCATCCACAATATGGACACACAGATGCACCATCACGTCAAAGAACGCGGGCGGGAAGTACATCTCAAGCTCATTTAGTATCACAACAATCTCTTCTTGTAGCCTTCGGAGCTGCTTCACACTGATCGACTTTCGAGAGATGACGTCGAAAAAGTTGCAGAGACCAATAAGTGTGTCACGGACGTGCTTGTCCATTATCCCTCTAAGGGCAACAGGTAGTATCTGTGTCATCATCACATGACAGTCATGAGACTTCATCCCGCTGAACCTTTTCTTGTCCGTGTCTAGATATCTGCTTATCTTGCCACAGTAACCGGAACTAACTTTGACTCCGGTAAGGCACTTAAAGAATTGATTGATCTCAGCCTGACTTAAGGTGAAGCAAGAAGGGGGGCAATAATCCTCTTTCTTTATTTTCTTGCCCTTCTCCTCCCGTGCCTCTATCTCCGTCTCTGTCTCATCTGACATTTTACGGGGCGGCATGTGTAGATCTTCCCTGATTTTCAAATCTTGCAAGTCTTTTCTTGCCTTCGGCCCATCCTTGGTCTTATCCAGCATGTTCATCAGTGTTGCGAGCAAGCTCTCAAGGACATTCTTACAGATATGCATTTGATCAAGGCAATGAGGTGTATCGAGTTTCTGCCAGTACTCCAAGTCCCAGAACACAGACCTCGTCTTCCATACCTTCAGCAGCGGCTCCGGTGCCTTTCTCATCGTCTTTCCCGGCGTGGGGAACTCCTTTCAGTTTTTCAACAGCTCATCGATTTCGGCACCGCTCCGCTTACGTGGAGGTCCTCGATGCTCAACGTGACCATTGAATAGATCTCCACGGTTTCTCCACGGGTCGTCCTGTTCAAGCCATCTTCGATGCCCCATGTACACGATTTTCCAAGACCCGCCATCTTTCCTTGACGTTAGCTGCTGAGACGTCGTATCTGTTGGAAATATGCCCTAGAGGCAATAATAAAAGGATTATTATTATATTTCTTTGTTCATGATAATTGTCTTTATTCATGCTATAATTGTATTATCCGGAAATCGTAATACACGTGTGAATACACAGACCATAATATGTCCCTAGTAAGCCTCTAGTTAACTAGCTCGTTGATCAACAGATAGTCATGGTTTCCTGACTATGGACATTAGATGTCGTTGATAACGGGATCACATCATTAGGAGAATGATGTGATGGACAAGACCCAATCCTAAGCATAGCACAAGATCGTGTAGTTCATTTTGCTAGAGCTTTTCCAATGTCAAGCATCTTTTCCTTAGACCATGAGATCGTGTAACTCCCGGATACTGTAAGAGTGCTTTGGGTGTACCAAACGTCACAACGTAACTGCGTGACTATAAAGGTGCACTACAGGTATCTCCGAAAGTGTCTGTTGAGTTGACACGGATCGAGACTGGGATTTGTCACTCCGTATTACGGAGAGGTATCACTGGGCCCACTCAGTAGTGCATCATCATAATGAGCTCAAAGTGACCAAGTGTCTGGTCACGGGATCATGCATTACAGCACGAGTAAAGTGACTTGCCGGTAACAAGACTGAACGAGGTATTGGGATATCGACGATCGAGTCTCGGGCAAGTAACATACCGTCTGACAAAGGGAATAGTATACGGGGTTGCTTGAATCCTCGACATCGTGGTTCATCTGATGAGATCATCGAGGAGTATGTGGGAGCCAACATGGGTATCCAGATCCCGTTGTTGGTTATTGACCGGAGAGCCATCTCGGTCATGTCTGCATGTCTCCCGAACCCGTAGGGTCTACACACTTAAGGTTCGGTGACGCTAGGGTTGTATGAATATGAGTATGCAGCAAACTGAATGTTGTTCGGAGTCCCGGATGAGATCTCGGACGTCACGAGGAGTTTCGGAATGGTCCGGAGGTGAAGAATTATATATAGGAAGTGCTGTTTCGGCCATCGGGAAAGTTTCGGGGTCACCCGGTATTGTACCGGGACCACCGGTAGGGTCCCGGGGGTCCACCGGGTGGGGCCACCTATCCCGGAGGGCCCCGTGGGCTGAAGTGGGAGGGGAACCAGCCCCTAGTGGGCTGGTGCGCCCCCCCCCCCTTGGGCCTCCCCTGCGCCTAGGCTTGAAAACCCTAGGGGGGGAGGCGCACCACTTGCCTTGGGGGTACTCCAACCCCCCTGGCCGCCGCCCCCCTTGGGAGATTGCATCTCCCAGGGCCGGCGCCCACCCTGGGGGCATATATAAAGGAGGGCAGGGGGGAGGGCAGCCGCACCCTGTGTCTTGGCGCCTCCCTCCCCCTGCTACACCCCGTCCTCCTCCCGCAGCAGCTTGGCGAAGCCCTGCCGGAGTTCTGCTGCATCCACCACCACGCCATCGTGTTGCTAGATAATCATCAACCTCTCCTTCCCCCTTGATGGATCAAGACGGAGGAGACGTCATGCTGACCGTACGTGTGTTGAACGCGGAGGTGCCGTCCGTTCGGCATTAGGATCTCCGGTGATAGGATCACGATGAGAATGACTACCTCAACCCCTTTCTCTTGAAAGCTTCCGCTCGCGATCTACAAAGGTATGTAGATGCACTCCTATCACTCGTTGCTTAGATGAACTCATAGATGGATCTTGGTGAAACCGTAGGAATTTTTTTTATTTTCTACAACGTTCCCCAACAGTGGCATCATGAGCTAGGTCTATGCGTAGTTCTCTATTGCACGAGTAGAACACAATTTTGTTGTGGGCGTAGATCTTGTCAACTTGCTTGCCGCTACTAGTATTTTCTTGCTTCAGTGGTATTGTGGGATGAAGCGGCCCGGACCGACCTTACACGTCCGCTTACGTGAGACAGGTTCCACCCACTGACATGCACTAGTTGCATAAGGTGGCTAGCGGGTGTCTGTCTCTCCTACTTTAGTTGGAGCAGATTCGATGAAAAGGGTCCTTATGAAGGGTAAATAGAAGTTGACAAAATCACGTTGTGGTTATTCGTAGGTAAGAAAACGTTCTTGCTAGAACCCAATTGCAGCCACATAAAAGATGCAACAACAATTAGAGGACGTCTAACTTGTTTTTGCAGCAAATGTCATGTGATGTGATATGGCCAGAAGTTGTGATGAATGATGAATGATTGTGATGTATGAGATCATGTTCTTGTAATAGGAATCACAACTTGCATGTCGATGAGTATGACAACCGGCAGGAGCCATAGGAGTTGTCTTTATTTTTGTATGACCTGCGTGTCATTGAAGAACGCCATGTAAATTACTTTACTTTATTGCTAAACGTGTTAGCCATAGAACTAGAAGAAGTCGTTGGCGTGACAACTTCATGAAGACACAATGATGGAGATCATGGTGTCATGCCGGTGACGAAGATGATCATGGAGCCCCAAAGATGGAGATCGAAGGAGCTATATGATATTGGCCATATCATGTCACTACTTTATATAATTGCATGTGATGTTTATTATGTTTTATGCATCTTGTTTACTTAGAACGGCGGTAGTAAATAAGATGATCCCTTATAATAATTTCAAGAAAGTGTTCCCCCTAACTGTGCACCATTGCTAAAGTTCATCGTTTCGAAGCACCACGTGATGATCGGGTGTGATAGATCCTTACGTTCACATACAACGGGTGTAAGACAGTTTTACACATGCAGAACACTTAGGGTTAACTTGACGAGCCTAGCATGTACAGACATGGCCTCGGAACACAAGAGACCGAAAGGTCGAACATGAGTCGTATGGAAGATACGATCAACATGGAGACGTTCACCGATGATGACTAGTCCGTCTCACGTGATGATCGGACACGGCCTAGTCGACTCGGATCGTGTAACACTTAGATGACTGGAGGGATGTCTAATCTGAGTGGGAGTTCATTAAATAATTTGATTAGATGAACTTAATTATCATGAACTTAGTCTAAAACTTTTGCAAAATATGTCTTGTAGATCAAATGGCCAACGCTCATGCCAACATGAACTTCAACGCGTTCCTAGAGAAAGCCAAGCTGAAAGATGATGGCAGCAACTATTTGGACTGGGTCCGGAACCTGAGGATCGTCCTCATAGCAGCCAAGAAAGCATATGTCCTAGATGAACCGCTAGGTGAAGCACCCATCCCAGAGAACCAAGACGTTATGAACGCTTGGCAGTCACGTGCTGATGATTACTCCCTCGTTCAGTGCGGCATGCTTTACAGCTTAGAACCGGGGCTCCAAAAGCGTTTTGAGAAACACGGAGCATATGAGATGTTCGAGGAGCTGAAAATGGTTTTCCAAGCTCATGCCCAGGTCGAGAGATATGAAGTCTCCGACAAGTTCTATAGTTATAAGATGGTGGAAAACAGTTCTGTCAGTGAGCACATACTCAAAATGTCTGGGTTGCACAACCGCCTGTCCCAGCTGGAGATCAACCTCCCGGACGAGGCGGTCATTGACAGAATCCTTCAGTCGCTCCCACTGAGCTACAAGAGCTTTGTGTTGAACTACAATATGCAGGGGATGGTGAAGACCATTCCTGAAGTATTTTCAATGCTGAAGTCAGCAGAGGTTGAAATCAAGAAAGAACATCAAGTGTTGATGGTCAATAAGACCACTAAGTTCAATAAGGGCAAGGGTAAGAAGAACTTCAAGAAGGACGACAAAGATGTTGCCGCGCCCGGTAAGCCAGTTGCCGGGAAGAAGTCAAAGAATGGACCCAAGCCTGAGACTGAGTGCTTTTATTGCAAGGGGAAGGGTCACTGGAAGCGGAACTGCCCCAATACTTAGCGGACAAGAAGGCCGGCAACACTAAAGGTATATTTGATATACATGTAATTGATGTGTACCTTACCAATACTCGTAGTAACTCCTGGGTATTTGATACCGGTGCCGTTGCTCATATTTGTAACTCACAGCAGGAGCTGCGGAATAAGCGGAGACTGGCGAAGGATGAGGTGACGATGCACGTCGGGAATGGTTCCAAGGTCGATGTGATCGCCGTCGGCCTGCTACCTCTACATTTACCTACGGGATTAGTTTTAAACCTCAATAATTGTTATTTAGTGCCAAGTTTGAGCATGAACATTGTATCTGGATCTCGTTTGATACGAGATGACTACTCATTTAAATCCGAGAATAATGGTTGTTCTATTTATATGAGAGATATGTTTTATGGTCATGCCCCGATGGTCAATGGTTTATTCTTAATGAATCTTGAACGTAATGTTACACATATTCATAGTGTGAATACCAAAAGATGTAAAGTTGATAACGATAGTCCCACATACTTGTGGCACTGCCGCCTTGGTCACATTGGCATCAAGCGCATGAAGAAGCTCCATGTTGATGGACTTTTAGAGTCTCTTGATTATGAATCATTTGACACGTGCGAACCATGCCTCATGGGCAAAATGACCAAGACTCTGTTCTCCGGAACAATGGAGCGAGCAACCAACTTATTGGAAATCATACATACTGATGTGTGCGGTCCAATGAGCGTTGACACTCGCGGAGGATATCGTTATGTTCTCACTCTCACTGACGACTTGAGTAGATATGGGTATGTCTACTTAATGAAACACAAGTCTGAAACCTTTGAAAAGTTCAAGGAATTTCAGAATGAGGTAGAGAATCAACGTGACCGAAAGATAAAGTTCCTACGATCAGATTGTGGGGGAGAATACTTAAGTCACGAATTTGGTACACACTTAAGGAAATGCACGCCGCCTGGAACACCTCAGCGTAACGGTGTATCCGAACGTCGTAATCGCACTCTATTGGATATGGTGCGATCTATGATGTCTCTTACCGATCTACCGCTATCATTTTGGGGATACGCTCTAGAGACAGCTACATTCACTTTAAATAGGGCACCGTCTAAATCCGTTGAGACGACACCGTATGAATTATGGTTTGAGAAGAAACCCAAGCTGTCGTTTCTAAAAGTTTGGGGATGTGATGCTTATGTCAAGAAACTACAACCTGAAAAGCTCGAATCCAAGTCGGAAAAATGCGTCTTCATAGGATACCTAAGGAAACCATTGGGTATACCTTCTACTTAAGATCCGAGGGCAAGACCTTTGTTGCCAAGAACGGATCCTTTCTGGAAAAAGAGTTTCTCTCGAAAGAAGTAAGTGGGAGGAAAGTAGAACTCGATGAAGTACTACCTCTTGAACCGGAAAGTAGTGCAGCTCAGGAAAATGTTCCTGTGGTGCCTACACCAACTGGAGAGGAAATTAATGATTATGATCAAGGTACTTCGGATCAAGTTGCTACTGAACCTCGTAGGTCCACAAGGACACGTTCCACACCAGAGTGGTATGGCAACCCTGTCCTGGAAATCATGTTGTTAGATAACGGTGAACCTTCGAACTATGAAGAAGCGATTGCGGGCCCAGATTCCAACAAATGGCTTGAAGCCATGCAATCCGAGAATCCATGTATGAAAACAAAGTATGGACTTTTACAGACTTGCCCGATGATCGGAGAGCGATAGAAAACAAATGGATCTTTAAGAAGAAGACGGACGCGGATGGTAATATTACCATCTATAAAGCTCGACTTGTCGCTAAGGGTTATCGACAAGTTCAAGGGGTTGACTACGATGAGACATTCTCTCCCGTAGAGAAGCTGAAGTCCGTCCGAATCATGTTAGCAATTACCGCATACTATGATTATGAGATATGGCAGATGGACGTCAAAACAGCATTCCTTAACGGGCATCTTAAGGAAGAACTGTATATGATGCAGCCGGAAGGTTTTGTCGATCCTAAGAATGCTAACAAAGTATGCAAGCTCCAGTGATCCATTTATGGGCTGGTGCAAGCATCTCGGAGTTGGAACATTCGCTTTGATGAGATGATCAAAGCGTTTGGGTTTATGCAGACTTATGGAGAAGCCTGCGTTTACAAGAAAGTGAGTGGGAGCTCTGTAGCATTTCTCATATTATATGTAGATGACATACTTTTGATGGGAAATGATATAGAACTTTTGGACAGCATTAAGGCCTACTTGAATAAGTGTTTTTCAATGAAGGACCTTGGAGAAGCTGCTTACATATTAGGCATCAAGATCTATAGGGATAGATCGAGACGCCTCATAGGTCTTTCACAAAGCACATACCTTGATAAGATTTTGAAGAAGTTCAAAATGGATCAGTTTAAGAAAGGGTTCTTGCCTGTATTGCAAGGTGTGAGATTGAGCTCAGCTCAATGCCCGACCACGGCAAAAGATAAAGAAGAGATGAGTGTCATCCCCTATGCTTCAGCCATAGGATCTGTATGCCATGCTGTGTACCAGACCTGATGTAAACCTTGCCGTAAGTTTGGTAGGAAGGTACCAAAGTAATCCCGGCAAGGAACACTTGACAGCGGTCAAGAATATCCTGAAGTACCTGAAAAGGACAAAGGACATGTTTCTCGTTTATGGAGGTGACGAAGAGCTCGCCGTAAAGGGTTCCGTCGATGCTAGCTTCGACACAGATCTGGATGACTCTAAGTCACAAACCGGATACGTGTATATGTTGAATGGTGGAGCAGTAAGCTGGTGCAGCTGCAAGCAGAGCGTCGTGGTGGGATCTACATGTGAAGCGGAGTACATGGCAGCCTCGGAGGCAGCGCATGAAGCAATATGGGTGAAGGAGTTCATCACCGACCTAGGAGTCATACCCAATGCGTCGGGGCCGATCAAACTCTTCTGTGAAAACACTGGAGCTATTGCCCTTGCCAAGGAGCCCAGGTTTCACAAGAAGACCAGGCACATCAAGCGTCGCTTCAACTCCATCCGTGAAAATGTTCAAGATGGAGACATAGATATTTGCAAAGTACATACGGATCTGAATGTTGCAGATCCGTTGACTAAACCTCTCTCGCGAGCAAAGCATGATCAACACCAGAACTCTATGGGTGTTCGATTCATCACAATGTAACTAGATTATTGACTCTAGTGCAAGTGGGAGACTGTTGGAAATATGCCCTAGAGGTAATAATAAAAGGATTATTATTATATTTCTTTGTTCATGATAATTGTCTTTATTCATGCTATAATTGTATTATCCGGAAATCGTAATACACGTGTGAATACATAGACCATAATATGTCCCTAGTAAGCCTCTAGTTGACTAGCTCGTTGATCAACAGATAGTCATGGTTTCCTGACTATGGACATTAGATGTCGTTGATAACGGGATCACATCATTAGGAGAATGATGTGATGGACAAGACCCAATCCTAAGCATAGCACAAGATCGTGTAGTTCGTTTTGCTAGAGCTTTTCCAGTGTCAAGTATCTTTTCCTTAGACCATGAGATCGTGTAACTCCCGGATACCGTAGGAGTGCTTTGGGTGTACCAAACGTCACAACGTAACTGGGTGACTATAAAGGAAGTGTTGTTTCGGCCATCGGGAAAGTTTCAGGGTCACCCGGTATTGTACCGGGACCACCGGTAGGGTCTCGGGGGTCCACCGGGTGGGGCCACCTATCCCGGAGGGCCCCGTGGGCTGAAGTGGGAGGGGAACCAGCCCCTAGTGGGCTGGTGCGCCCCCCCTTGGGCCTCTCCTGCGCCTAGGGTTGAAAACCCTAGGGGGGAGGCGCACCACTTGCCTTGGGGGGTAATCCAACCCCCCTGGCCGCCGCCCCCCTTGGGAGATTGCATCTCCCAGGGCCGGCGCCCACCCTGGGGGCCTATATAAAGGAGGGCAGGGGGGAGGGAAGCCGCACCCTGTGTCTTGGCGCCTCCCTCCCCCTGCTACACATCGTCCTCCTCCCGCAGCAGCTTGGCGAAGCCCTGCCGGAGTTCTGCTGTATCCACCACCACGCCGTCGTGCTGCTGGATCATCATCAACCTCTCCTTCCCCCTTGCTGTATCAAGACGGAGGAGACGTCACGCTGACCGTACGTGTGTTGAACGCGGAGGTGCCGTCCGTTCGGCGCTAGGATCTCTGGTGATAGGATCACGACGAGAATGACTACCTCAACCCCTTTCTCTTGAAAGCTTCCGCTCGCGATCTTCAAAGGTATGTAGATGCAGTCCTATCACTCGTTGCTTAGATGAACTCATAGATGGATCTTGGTGAAACCGTAGGAAAAAGTTTTATTTTCTGCAACGTTCCCCAACAGTATCATCCATGCACCGCGTGCATCCGCAATATCCATGGCACACCTGGCCTGCCACATATCCGTAACCGAGATAGTCCTGCACTGTCGTGATCAGTGCGGCTCTCGTGTTGAAATACTCGCCTTTGCTAGTGTCCCATGTCTTGGCCGGTGTTTTCCATAACGTGTCTAACTCCTCTTGAAGTAGCCCCAGATACAAATTAATATTATTTCCTGGTTGTTTCGGCCCTTGAATAAGCATGCTCATGTGAATGTACTTCGATTTCATGCACAACCAGGGGGAGGTTGTACATCCATACAAACACGGGCCATGTGCTATGGACTACTAGAAATCCCCATATTTTCGATGGTGAAATCTAATAGCCGACGGGCCGTCGGCCATTACTGCAATAGCCGACGGTCTTGATAGTGGCCGACGGTTATTGCGCACTCACGGGTATGACTACTAATAACTGACGGTATACTAAAATACCCGACGGGGAAAACCCAACTCTTGTTTATAGAATTTAATGCCCGACGGTTCATTGTAATAACCGACGGTTTTTGCTATACCCGCGGGGATTACATGTAATACCCGACGGTGAAATTTAATTGCCGAAGGTGAAAACAAAACTGTCGGCTATGAGTGGAAATGACCGACGGTCAATATGTCACTCTTAGTTATTTGATTAGATACCCGACGGGAGATAGTAATAACCGATGGTTGACTTTCACCCTCTGTGATATGTTTCGATCGACGAATGCAATAAACATGTACACGACCGATGGTTTTCCAAATAATTTCCGTATAAGTAAATTTTCCACAATTAGATTCTAGCATTGCTATAAGTTGCGTTGTTATTTATCACTAATTAATATGATGATTAAAAAATTTGGTCCCAAACAATGCAAATATGATGTTTTAAGAAATGACATGTTTGAAAAATGTTCACTTACAAAGTATCACAAGGATAAACCCCATTGAGGGACCAGAAGAGACCGTCGGCCAGAGTAGATGAGGCAAAGGTGCTCAGTGTAGTCTTGTATATACCTGTCTAGGTTGGGTCTTCACCGTGTGGCACATAGCGTCTTGCCGAAGTGGAGTGTGTTGTCACTGCAGTCCGAATGGTATCAGTTGCTGGCAATCTTCTAGGGAGCACGTAGCTGGAATGCTTTAATAAGCTTAGTTAGTTCCTGCTCTCGACATGCTCCGCACTCGTTCCGGTGCTTTCAAGGTTTGGACACTTTTAGCCATCCAACGGGACGCACCAAATGTTCGTCGACCAGTCCAGACCATCAAAATCTGCTAAACATGAAGCAAATCTGGGGGAGCTCAAACAATCCACTTGTCTTAGTGTCAGTTTGACAACATGTCCTCACAGTCCATGTGATTTTCTTTTAGGTCCGCCTAGCCCACTCATGGCCCACTCCTGCTGTCCAGATTTGATGATTATGGTTAGATGACCGGCTCCCTTAGCGTTGTCTGTGGACACATCCGGACATGTCCATGGACATTTGAAGCATCTGTTTTAATGTATAGCTTTGAGTTGACCTAATCCTCTCACTCTCAGCACTAGTTGCCACTTAGATATGTCGCTGGCCACCACCTAATGTATTAGCTCTCCTCACTTGACTCGCCTCCCTCTTCTCGTCCACTCTTGTACTGGGATTTGACCCCGAATGCAAGCTCTCAAGCGCCAGGCAGCAAAAGTAGTAGTGTGCAGCCATGAGCTGGCTAAGGAAGCTCGGTTCGGTGGGGCAAGCCCGCATTGACACAGAAGACCGACGAGGACTAGCCGCCCAAGAGGTACCACACACAGTTTGGCAGCGCGTTCAGTCCAATCCCACTGCTTGCAAGAACAAAACTTCTTTGACACCGTCTTGCAGCAGTGACACCCTCCTCTTGCAGTGGCGGTGGTTGGTGGTGCACGGCTCCCCGCGCCTTAAGCAACGAGGCCGCTACATATGAGAATTGTAGCAGCAGCGACAACCACATCATCTGCGTGCAATGGTCTGAGGGGTTTGTAGTAACGAAAGGTGCAGTTGGTAGCATGTCGATTAAGCTATTAGGCTAGAGGAGAGCGGTGTGTGGGGCCCCTAGGACATGTATGAAGCAAACAAAGTGGTTGACACGTGCTTGTGATCCGTCGGGTGTGCGATGTTGTGGCCGCGGCGCGGCTTGAGGCTCTTGCTGCTGACCGTACCTGCCACGGTGTGAGGGCAGGCGGCGTTTGGCCGCGCCGCCCGTGCCCTGCAGCGCCCTGCGGAGCGCGAGCTTCCTGGGGCGCAAGGTTGAGGTTGCCCTGGCCCGGCGGCATGGCGTGGGCGGGCCACGCCGCCCAACGGTCGGCATTGTCGGTCGGGTCGCTCGACATCAGAACGGCGAGGCAACGGGACGCAAGGCGGCGGGAGAGGGATTCCAGCGCACCCCTACCTGGCGCACCAAATGTCGGATTTCGAGTTCCGGCAGACCCTTGAGGTTCGAACTCTGGGGTGCGCACGAAGATCTTTCCCCTACCAGCTCGCGTTTTGAAGACTTGCAAGGATCTAGACTACACGAAGAACAACACAAGAGACACAAGGTTTATACTAGTTCGGGCCACCATTATGGTGTAATACCCTACTCTAGTTTGTGGTGTGTGGATTGCCTCAGGGGCTGGCGGTGAACAGTACAAGGGAAGAACATCCTCATGAGGGGTGTTCTTGTGGTGGTGTTGTCCCTTTGGAGGGGTTGATTCCAGATGCCTCTATACTATGGTGGCTAGCCCTATATATAGAGTGAGAGGCCCTGGTCCTCTTCCCAAATATTGAGAGGGAAGGGCGCCAACAATTGGCCATTTTGAAGGGGAACATCTAGTACACTTATCCTTACTAAAGTTGGTCTTCGACTGCCAAAGACTCTGACGGTGACGCCGTCCTGGGCTCCACGATGACCTCCTTCCTGCCGTTCCGCTGGTCTTGGTCTTGTTGCCCCGGAACGGTAACCTTTGACTAACGCCTTGTCCTGTGCTTACCCCCCTTGCACCAAAGGGGAAACAAGGACACTGCGCAGGCCGGCGCCCGCCTTGTCTCGATCGTCATGGCTCGCGTTACGGGCTCCTCGTGAGGTGACCTGCCTTGATCTCTCCGCCTCCTCGCGAGCCTGCCTGATGAGGCTGCTCCTCAGGAAGCATCCTATCGTCCGCCCCGCGAGGCTTGGCCCCTCGCGAGGGTCTTGAGCTTGAGCTGATGAAGTTGGGCTGCACTGGGCCTTCGCTTGAGCCACGTCATAGGCCGCAGGCAGGCAAGTCTGGGGACCCCCATTCCCAGAACACCGATAGTCGTGTATGATATTAGTCTTTGCTTTTTAGTTTACCACAATCATCCTTGCTGTACACACCTTTTGGGAGAAGCCTACTTGATTAGAAATTGCTAGTCTCTCATGCTTCACTTATATTATTTTGAGAGTATTTTAGAACAGCATGGTATTTGCTATCGTTACAAAATTGTTCCTAGAATGATGAGCATCCAAGTTGGGTATAATAAAAACTATCATAGAAAGTGAATTGGATGCTATGATCAATTTGATGCTTGATAATTGTTTTGAGATATGGAGGTAGTGATATTGAAGTCATGCTAGTTGGGTGATTATGAATTAAAAAAATACTTGTGTTGAGGTTTGTGATTCCCGTAGCATGCACGTATGGTGAACCGCTTTGTGATGAAGTTGGAGCACAATTTTATTTATTGATTGTCTTCCTTATGAATGGTGGTCGGGGACGAGCGATGGTCTTTTCCTACCAATCTATCCCCCTAGGAGCATGCGCGTAGCACTTTGTTTTTGATGACTTCTAGATTTTTGCAATAAGTATATGAGTTCTTTTGACTAATGTTGAGTCCATGGATCATACGCACCTCACCCTTCCACCATTGCTAGCCTCTCTTATGCCGCGCAACTTTCGCCAGTACCATACACCCACCATATACCTTCCTCAAAACAGCCACCATGCCTACCTATTATGGCATTTCCATAGCCATTCCGAGATATATTGTCATGCAACTTTCCACCGTTCCGTTCATATGACACGCATTACTTTTGTCATATTGCTCTTTGCATGATCATGTAGTTGACATTGTATTTGTGGCAAGGCCACCTTCATAATTTTCATACATGTCACTCTTGATTCAGCATATCCCGGTACACCGCCAGAGGCATTCATATAGAGTCATATCTTGTTCTAGCTTTGAGTTGTAATTCTTGAGATGTAAATTCATAAAAGTGTGATGATCTTCATTATTAGACATTGTTAAAGAAATCGGTAACTGGTAGATGCTCGGTTGGTTTGGGAGTAGAGATTAATCGGTGAATCGTCCTATTAACTGAATTAATCAGTCGGTCATTAATCGGTAGATTAATTAGGAACCTACGAACATTTTCTAGTTTTTAATGTATTTTACCCTACTCTCATGCTCTCATCTATGTAAGATACCAAAATATGGTACTATTTAATCTAACTGAGGAGTGAGAGGAGGATGGTAGAGGTTACATGCAATAATTTGGGCTTTGTTTTCCCAGAAGTTAATAGGCCAGCAACAATTAATCGGCCTAAAAACTCAGTAATTATCATGACAATCAAGTTATTCGGCCTAACGGGCCATTTAATCGGCCTGACAAGTTATCATGATGAATAGGTGCTATTCGAATCGGCCACCCAACGAGTAGCGATTAACTGGCCCATTAACTGATTAACCGGACAAATTCTTGAACAGAGTTATTAGAGCATTGTCCTAGTGAGGAAAGGATGATGGAGACTATGATTCCCCCAGAAGTCGGGATGAGACTTCGGACTTTATAAAAAAGGAAGAAAAAGAAAAAAACAGAAAAAGGCCAAAGAAAAAAAAGGAAGAAAAAAAGGGGGGAAAAGAAAAAGGAAAAATAATAATAATAAAATGAGAGAAAAATAGAGAAGGGACAATGCATGCTACTATCTCTTTTTCCACACTTGTGCTTCAAATTAGCACCATGATCTTCATGATAGAGAGTCTCCTATGTTGTCACTTTCATATACTCATTGTTGAGGAAATCGTTAACTGGTAGCTGCTCGGTTGGCTGATGAGTAGGGGATTAATCGGCTAATCGGCAAGTTAATCGGCCATTTAATCAATTAATCGGATGATTTATCGGTTTATAGGCTACTCGGTGACCCTACGAGTAGGGATTAATTGGCAAGTTAACTGGTTAATCGGATGAATTCTTGAACAGGGCATATACTAGTGGGAATTTTTCATTATAGAACTTGGCTTGTACATTCCAATGATGGGCTTCCTCAAAATGCCCTAGGTCTTCGTGAGCAAGCAAGTTGGATGCACACCCACTTAGTTTCTTTTGTTGAGCTTTCATATATTTATAGCTCTAGTACATCCGTTGCATGGCAATCCCTACTCACTCACATTGATATCTATTAATGGGCATCTCCATAGCCCATTGATACGCCTAGTTGATGTGAGACTATCTTCTCCTTTTTTGTCTTCTCCACAACCACCATTCTATTCCACATATAGTGTTATGTCCATGGCTCAGGCTCATGTATTGCGTAAAAGTTGAAAAAGTTTGAGATTATTAAAGTATGAAACAATTGCTTGGCTTGTCATCGGGGTTGTGCATGATTAAATACTTTGTGTGATGAAGATGGAGCAACAGCCAGACTATATGATTTTGTAGGGATAACTTTATTTGGCCATGATATTTTGAGAAGACATGATAACTTTGATTAGTATGCTTGAAGTATCACCATTTCTTGTGTCAATATGAACTTTTATTTTGAATCATTTGGATCTGAACATTCATGCCCCAATAAATAAAATTACATTGAGAATTATGCTAGGTAGCATTCCACATCAAAAATTCTGTTTTTATCATTTACCTACTCGAGGACGAGCAGGAGTTAAGCTTGGGGATGCTTGATACGTCTCCAACATATCTATAATTTTTGATTGTCTCATGCTATTATATTACCCCTTTTGGATGTTTATGGGCTTTATTTTACACATTTATATCATTTTTGGGACTAACCTACTAACCGGAGGCCCAGCCCGTATTGCTCTTTTTTTCCTATTTCAGTATTTCGAAGAAAAGGAATATCAAACGAAGTCCAAATGGAATGAAACGTTCGGGAGCGTGATTTTTGGAACGAACGTGATCCAGAGGACTTGGAGTGTAAGTTAAGAAGCAGCCGAGGCGGCCACGAGAGGGTAGGGCGCGCCCACCCCTATAGGGTGCGCCCCCTGTCTCGTGGGCCCCTCGGGCGGCCACCGACGTACTTCTTCCTCCTATATAAGTCTACGTACCCCGAAAACATCCAGGGAGCCAACGAAACACAATTTCCACCATCGTAACCTTCTGTATCCGCGAGATCCCATCTTGGAGCCTTCGTCTGCGCTCCGCCGGAGGGGGAATTGACCATGGAGGGCTTGTACATCAACACCATAGCCCCTCCGATGAGTTGTGAGCAGTTTACAACAGACCTTCGGGTCCATAGTTATTAGCTAGATGGCTTCTTCTCTCTTTTTGGATCTCAATACAATGTTCTCCCCCTCTCTTGTGGAGATCTATTCGATGTAAACTCTTTTTGCGGTGTGTTTGTTGAGATCCGATGAATTGTGGGTTTATGATCAAGTTTATTTATGAGAAATATTTGAATCTCCTCTGAATTCTTTTATGTATGATTGAGTTATCTTTGCAAGTCTCTTCGAATTACCAGTTGGGTTTGGCCTACTAGATTGATCTTTCTTGCCATGGGAGAAGTGCTTAGCTTTGGGTTCAATCTTGCGGTGTCCTTACCCAGTGACAGAAAGGGTTGCAAGGCACGTATTGTATTGTTGCCATCGAGGATAAAAGATGGGGTTTGTATCATATTGCATGAGTTTATCCCTCTACATCATGTCATCTTGCTTAAGGCGTTACTCTATTCTTATGAACTTAATACTCTAGATGCAGGCAGGAGTTGGTCGATGTGTGGAGTAATAGTAGTAGATGCAGGCAGGAGTCGGTCTACTTGTTGCGGACGTTATGCCTATATACATGATCATGCCTAGATAATCTCATAACTATTCGCTTTTCTATCAATTGCTCGACAGTAATTTGTTCACCCACCGTAATACTTATGCTATCTTGAGAGAAGCCTCTAGTGAAATCTATGGCCCCCGGGTTTATCTCTTATCATATTTGCTTCCAATCTACTTTTACTTGCATCTTTACTTTTTGCATCTATATTATAAAATACCAAAAATATATTTATCTTATCATACTATCTCTATTAGATCTCACTTTCGCAAGTGGTCGTGAAGGGATTGACAACCCCTTTATTGCGTTGGTTGCGAGTTCTTTGTTTGTTTGTGTAGGTGCGTGGGACTTTTGAGGATCCTCCTACTGGATTGATACCTTGGTTCTCAAAAACTGAGAGAAATACTTACGCTACTCTGCTGCATCACCCTTTCCTCTTCAAGGAAAACCAATGCAAGCTCAAGACGTAGCATACCCATATAGATTGTAATAAAGAGCTGATTTGTTCTATGCTAAGCACTACCGTATTCTAGAAGACTTCTCCTCGATCTCTGGGCTGAAATACGGGGCGTTCCGGTTTCTCTGAGCCGGGGTGCCACAGGATTGGTATCAGAGAAGGTCTGGCTGTAGGATGCCCTAGCCTGAACGTTACAAAGCGGTAGAATAGACCCTACTTGATTTGTTGCACTTGATTGCTGCATTTGTTTGTTGCATAGCATGCATATATATTATTATCTTGTCGCTAACGGTTTATCTTGCGTGTGTAGGTGGTATCGGTTTTGATCCACTACATGTACCCTCTTTCTTTGCATGCCTGCCCTTCGGTGTTTGGCGTCATCTCTGTCCCAGCAGAGTGATGCCCTGGTACCGAGTGTTCCAGACACCATTTGCAGGAGTTATGCTCGGATATTGCGTCGATATCGTTTCCTCCACCCACCCAAATCGTTTTGGTGATAGACGTGTCTCTATCCTGAATCGTGCCCTCCATCTTGTCCCTTTGGCAACCCTTACTGATCTTTGTTATCAGAAGATGGCAATGCCAGCAGCCTTGCTTTTCCTCCCCTAGTTTGCCATGTCATCTCGTTCTTTGGACGTGTACGATTCCCTTTCGTACGCTTGATGATGATGTGGTCGTGACCTCCGTGTCTTGTTGCTTGATCACCAAGTCAGTCCTCGCCTCCGTATCCATCCAGATCCAGCCAGTGTTCAGCCAGCACTTGGTGTAGCCTTGGTTACGCCAACTCTTTCCACACATGTATTTCACTTTCATGCACACCGTCACAACATATTAGACCGTAATACCGGAGTTTCCGTGAGATTTGTGTGCTTAGGTGTGCATGCATATTATTCTGTGAGTAGCAGTAACATGTGTTGATTGCTTTATATTATTAGTATGCTTGTGTGCTTTTGTTTTCGTTGCTTATTTTGTTTCTTTCTTTGGGCCTTCGGTGTTACAAATTTTCCCCTTATTAAAGTTGCTCGTCATCCGACACCAGACCTGAAGAGTCGGCAAGGAATGCATATATTTCTAAACTCAGCTAAACAGAATGGAATTATCAGCAGACTGCAGTGAAATTGGAATATCTTGTCTGAATGCGAAAGAAATCCTGGATGGACTGTCAGTATCAAGTTTGCATCAGTATGGAATTCTCAGCCGACTGCATTGACATCTGGGGATATCTGATTGTGATATGGATAATCAGGTTTGCCTCAACATGCACATTTCATAGCAGAAATGATCAAGAAGATAAGCTTCACAGTATATGGCAGTACATCCCAAGAATCAGATCCGCAACAGTTTGGTTAGAAGCAAGAACCAGTCAGAAAATAAGTCTGCCTCAGGAATCAGATTTTCATATATATGCGGTCAGCATACCACCAAGGTCTTGCAAGTCACTCGAATGCAGACCGGACAGTCACATGAGGATTATTAGAAGGAAGCCAGCTATACACCGCAGTGTGACAAAGAATTATGAAGATTGACGACAACAGTGAGCTCAGTACAAGTACCGGTGAACCTGGAAGATGATCCTGATGAGACCTTGTCTCCCTCTCTTCAGTAACGGCACCACGCCTATGATCTGAGCCGTTTTTAGCTATCCGGGGTGGATGTCGATTTTTATTTCTCTCTTCAACGACTGTCATGAGTTCTTAGTTGCCTTTCGGCCGTCTCATACATCTGTTGAGTTTCTTTTTGTGACAGTAGCCCTATAGCTGCTTCTGGCTATTTTAGGGAGCTGCGACTTTCTTCTTATCGACCCGGTCTGATGCGCTGAGCTACTTTTCAGACGTCCTGAGCCGTGGTTGAGTTATCTCAGTAATGTCCCAGATCTAAGTTGTAAAGACCGTTCTGGTGGCTACTGATTTATTTGTTGATTTCTTGCAAGGGTTCGGATGATCATTTCCCTACGGTCAGAACTTGAGAGATGATGAACCTGCCATTCCAATAATGCTACCATGTCATAAAATGAGGATAAGAGTACGCACGTCAGAATATTGCCCCCGACAGAAGCTATGGTCACACAGCAAAACAATATGACCCCGCTCCTTCACACAAG
Organism: Triticum dicoccoides; assembly: GCF_002162155.2. Lineage (NCBI taxonomy): Eukaryota > Viridiplantae > Streptophyta > Magnoliopsida > Poales > Poaceae > Triticum > Triticum dicoccoides. Next base: position 670,918,791 of record NC_041391.1, on the reverse strand, counting down.
GATCCAGGCAAGAAAGCAGTAATGAAGGAGCAAGACTGAAAATTGTTGTAATACCCACATGGTGCAGAAACCCGGACAGTATGAATCAGTATGGATCACCATGGATATCAACCTAAGGGGCCTACACGATTTTATCATGTCAAAGGTCAATTCAACAGTATGACTCTAGCAACTATGGTGAAGCATCACACAGCCTACTATCCCCATGGACTGACCGACAGAAGGAGCAATCAGAATGTGAATAACAGTCTCGAAGCATGTGCCCTCAATTATGAGAATCACCAATGGATAGCTTGGCATGGATAAAATCTTGTCTGTCAGAACCACCATCGGTCAAGTCTGCGGATAATATCATAAAGGTTCGTACCCCTTTATACTGGCCAAGAGAAACATTTGGTACAAATATGATACTCAAGGCAGTGGAACCAGTTAAGATGATTCGGAAGCTTCTACGGTGCGTCAGAATCTGTCAGGAAACAGCTATGTCTCACTTACAGTTTGGAACCCAAGGACCTGCCTTTAGTGGAGAAACCCAATGCAAAGAGTCATAGCTTGGGTGTTCATCAAGAAAAATCCGGTCACCAATTTATGGAAGATTGTCAGTACAGACACAGCCATCAGAAATCACCCTCGGATTTGTGAGACACACATATATTTCGGTCAGGGTAATCTCAGATAAGTCAGCAAATATGAAAAGAAGTGGAGCCAGTATAAACATGAATATGTGAGGTAAGTTCTGTCAGAATGTGGATAAAACCTTAGAGACAGTCAGCCAGTCAAATAAAATTTAGTGGGAACAACCATAAAGGAAAAGGATACCCAAGTTGGAAACGGTTTCCTTAAGGTCAGATATATTCAGGCTTGTTCCCTAAGCAACCAAATCTCGAGGACGAGATTTCTTTAAGGGGGTAAGGTTTGTAACAGCCTGATTTTTAGCCTTTTCTTTTTCTTTTGATTTTCTGAGGTTTTTGCCTGAGTTTTGTTTTTCCGTGGCTTTATGGTCTGGAAACTGAAGAAGATGCCCTCTTCTTTGCTTCCAAAGTGGCTTGTCATCCCCTGTCAAACCCTAGACCCTGTTGTTTTCATCCTACCCAAATCCCAATATTCTTTTTATTAGGAATATTCCTTTTCTATTAAAGGAATAACTCAATTTGCCCTAGGTTGTGAAGCAACCTATATTTCCATCACTCCTAAAATTCCCAAATAATTCTCATAAATTTTTTGGGTCATATCTTCCTCAAATATGGCAAAACATTTCATTTGCCATGTTTAGCGTCATGCTCAAATAAGTCATTTCCTATTCTGACCTAAATGGCACATTGTGAAGCAAGTGCTATTTTACTTTCCCAATTAACCTCAAACTCCTTGGACATCTTTTCTTGTCCATATAATTGCCACATGCCAAAGTGCAATCTCATTTGCCTAGTAGTCATTTAATTATGATTTTCCAAAGTTTTTGTCCAACAAGAAGCTTTGTGAAAGAGGTACCATCTGGGAATATCCAAATGAGTTGCAATTTTTCATGGTCCTTCATATCATCAAATCATAGCCCCCCACCAAAGTAGAGCTCATGTAATGCCTCCATGTGAGCACAGCTTCAAATCTTTGATTCTGCCCAAAATTTCAGTTTGTGAAGCAAGTATATTTTATCTTCCTCCATTGTGTCTGTACATTTTCCTAGGATTTAAAATATCCACATAACTTATCTCCACCCAATTTGGGCATATTTCATCTAGCCATTTTCCCTCTAGAATTTTTGCAAGTTTCTGGCTAGTGGGGATGTTTGTGAAGGGAGTACCATTTTGGTTTATCCAAATGGTATGAAACCATTTTCAGAATCTTCATATGATCAAATAACTGTGCCTTGCCCAAGTTGAGCTTAATTTGATCCTCCATGTGAGTGGATCATCCAAATCCCCATTTCTGGCCATTATGGCACTTTCTTTTGCAATTCTCTTCTAGACTCCTCCATTTGGACTGATACTTTGTCACCACGGTTCTCTTAGTGTTTGATCAAGCCATGCCAAAGCTCAGACCCTGACTCCTTTTGTGTTTGTCTCCCCGCAGCACAAACACCTTTCTGTTCATGTCCCTTGGATCCTCCTGCCAATCACTTATTTGCCCATTGACTAATTTCTTTTCTCTTTTTGACCAAGGACAGCACGGTTTATCTGCCAGACATGATTTGGTCGTTTGGAGTGCATCGTGTGTGCTAGCTCACACGGTGACCACGGGGAAGACAGGCCAAATCTCGCGCTCCAGCATGACCTCGGCGATGTTCTCGTCCGCTCCCTCTTCGTCTCGACCTCCATTCATGTCCTGGAGCATCCCCGTGATCAACTCAGTCTCTCTGTGCTCTGGCCTCCTCCTGTTTCGCCTTCGTTTACTCTCCGTCGAGCTTGCCCGTGACCTGCCTCTTATGTCACCTCCATTGGCGTCGAGCTGGAGCTCTCTAGAGCCTCCACGAGCCCTCCCCTGGCCTATAAATAGGTACCACGAGCCCTCCCGCTCCTCATCGCTCCCTCCCTCACCTCATTTTCCCACTGGAGTCGCCGAAGCTCGTCGCTCCTCCTCGGTGGTCGTCGGAGTTCGCTAGTTTCTGGCCACCACAAGCCCCCTCTAGCCTCCCCTCGACATCCACAACGTTCCCCTAGTCCCATCGAGCCGCCCCAACCCTCTTGCCCTTCCCGGAGTACCCTGCGTCGCCGAGACCACCATCGCCCGAGCCCTCTCTATAGCTTTCCGTCGTCGCGGCCTCCCCTCCGTTCCACCCCTCCCCAGCGCTCGTTCAGCCTCTGAACGGGTGAGGCTCGTCGCCCCGCACCTGCCGGTGGTCTCCGTCCGGCCGGAGACGGCCGGAGCCGCCCGCTCCCTTCTCCGGCGTCCACCTCTGTTGCTCCTCTATCGCCTCGCCTCGCCGTCTCCCCAGGCCACCCCGGCGCCCCTTCTGCCTACGGACGGAGGCGCCAGGCTCCGCTGGTCCCGTCGGCGTGCTTGGCTAGGCCGGATCTGGCCTAGGCCGGCCGCCCCCAGCGCCGCTCCCTCCCCTGCTCTCCTCCTCTGTTCCGTGAGGAACAGGAGCGAGAGGAGGAAGACGACGACGCCCACGCCCCTGGCTGCCAGCTGGCCGCGGGCCCCGCGCGTCAGTGAGCCAGTCGCCGGCCCCGCTTTGACCCACCCCGCCACGTCAGCGTAAGTGGCGATGTAATCCGCCAGAATACGCTTTCAGTTTTTCTATCCAGGCCCTGTTTGAAAATATTTTTCTTGCAGATAGGTCCGTGGCAGAAAACTCCTCCTAACTTTTTATCCGTAACTCCGATCGAGGTGAATCCAACGCCCACGTCTTCGTCTCGTCGAGGCTGTTCTGTTCTCACCATTTTCACTATATTTCAACATTCTGAAAATGACCATTTTGCCCTTGCCCCTAATCAGCCCCCTCCGAGAGAGTACCCTTTCCGGCGATTCTTTCCGCGGTCGTTCCACACATCTCCCCGGAGTATCCTTCATCCCCAGGCAAGCCACAACACCCATTTGCATGATGGTCATGCAGTAGCCATGGTTTTCAACTTGAACATTTAATAATTGTCTGTTGGTTTACTTGTTGTTGTTATCGTTGTTTCGGTACTGCCTATGGTTTCTTGTTCACTTTCGCGCTATGTTTCGATGCATCTGGTTATCATTTATCTTGCTAGTATTACTTTCATTCTTGGTAGTAGTACATGTTGATGTTGGCGATGGCCTTCGGTGCATGACTATCGTCTGTCCCGAGTACCGTTGTTATGCATGTTCCTTTGCACCCAGTTGGTTAAATGCTTGCATGGTAGTTTATCGTTATGTTTTTGCATGGTATTTATTGTTGATGCTAGAGGTCATGTTATGCTATGAGTGGTGTGCTAGTTGTGATATTTATGCTCGTCAGTATGCCATGCTCATCTGGATAAATGGTTAAATGTTGTTGTTATGCTCGTTGATTATGATGCATCACCATGCTTATGTTGATATCATGTTCATGCATTGTAGTTGCATCATGTTATTTTATCATGGCTCAGCATATTGCATTCAAGTTTAACCGGATTAAATTGAACTTGAACAACTGTTGGCTGAGTCATGGTGCCACCATATCGAGTTGACCAGTGCAACCACGCTTACCTTATGGGAAGGTCCTAGCTGGGTCTATTGTCATGCCTCTTGTCGGTGCCTCCCGCGAGGGAAGGTTATGCACGGGCGCTACCTTGGCCAGGTAGGATGGCATAAGCCTGGTGTGCCCGATGTTTTTGTAAGGATCCTTGTCCCCGATTGGGACCGTTTTGCCACGACAGTGGCTGTTGGTGCCTTTGGTAGGCACGGGGCCACCCAGGACTTAGCCCAAAGGGGAGTTGATCGGAGTGGCCGGGAGAGTGCCATGGCAGTAGATTAATTTTGCCGGAACGCCGTGTCCGCACGTATGGGAGTGCGAGACCATGGGTTCCGTGGTGTGGGTACAGTGTGCTAACCTCTGCAGAGTGTGTGTTTAATCTATCGATAGCCACGCCCGTGGATATGGGCCCAATTCGTAGTTGGTCACACTGTGGGTCAACTGTAATAATAATGTGCTTAATAACAACCCCGGTTCGATGATGAAAGAAGTTGGTTGATATTTATGTGATCGTGAGAGGATCACTGTGGTATCGTGAATACCGACTCGTTGGATATTTGTGGTGTTATGCGAGAGTCAAGGGTAAAAGTCAAGCTCCTTGTGGTCATAAATGATTACTATAATATTGTTAATACCAAGCTTGATTGGATCCCGAGATGATCGTGTGATGTCCGTGATGGTAAGTTTGTGCAGGTGATGGTTACGAGATAACCCGAGCAGAGTAAGTTGGTGCATGAAAGTTTCATCGTGCTGCATGCTAGTCTCATCAACTTCATACGTTTATGCCATGCTCGTATTGTTCTAGCTGTATCATGTTGTGCATGCTATGTTGTTCTAATAGTATCGTGGTCAACATTGCTTAATAATTTGTAATTGCCATGTTATCGTTTGTCATGATTGCTTTAGTTGCTGTGAGCTTGCAAGTACATTCAATGTACTGACCTGGCGTGTCATGCCAGTTTGCAGGTCATGCCGGATTTGATTGCTTGTTTGCCGTGGATTCCTTGTTTACGAGCTAAGATAAGCGTACCAGCCAGAGTCCCTGCGGAGTGGAGTTCATCACCGTCGTCACTGTTCCACTGCTAGAATTATTCCGCTGCTTCATGATTTTCTGCTGCTTGCATGGAGCAACCGTGGCACGCGTAGTTTCACTGTGCCGATGTAACCCCCTTGTACCCATATAGATTGTAATAAAGAGCATATTTGTTCTATGCTAAGCAGTTCCGTATTCCAGAAGACTTCTCCTCGATCTCTGGGCTGGAATACGGGGCATTCCGGTTTCTCTGAGCCGGGGTGCCAGAAATTAACCCAGCGGTCTAGGTCTATGACCATTGTCAATGGTGTGACACTGATGCACTGTCACAGGCATGTTCCAGCGTTGTGTTTCTCTTGAAGAGGGTCATGAGATTCTAAGGGAGATACATGAAGGTGATTGTGGCCATCACGGCTCTAAATCTCTTGTGGCTAAAGCTTTCCGTCATGGATTTTACTGGTTAACGGCTCATGCTGATGCAGAAGATCTGGTTAGTAAGTGTGATGGCTGTCAAAAAATTTCTCTACGGGCTCATGTGCCGGCTCAAGAATTGAGGATGATTCCAATTACTTGGCCGTTTGCGGTCTGGGGGCTTGATATGGTTGGACCTTTCAAGAGGTCTAAGGATAAGAACACCCACCTCTTGGTGGCAGTTTATAAATTTACTAAGTGGGTTGAAGCAATGCCGGTCAGTAAGTGTGATGCAGCAACGACGGTTCAATTCCTAAAACAAGTAATCTTCCGTTTTGGTTACCCTCATAGCATCATAACTGATAATGGCACTAATCTATCCAAAGGTGCTATGAAAGAGTTCTGTCAACAAGAGCATATTCGTCTTGACGTCTCCTCGATAACTCACCCCCAGTCCAATGGTCAAGCTGAAAGAACCAATGAAGAAATCTTGAGAGGGATAAAACCCCGGCTTATGGTCCCTTTACAAAGGATGCGGGGTTGTTGGGTTGAGGAATTACCCTCAGTGCTTTAGAGTATCAACACCCCCCCCCCCAACAGATCAACAGGTTACACGCCCTTCTTCATGGTCTATGGGGCAGAGGGGGTTCTTCCAAGCAATATCCATCATGACTTGCCCCGGGTGGCGGCTTATGTTGAAGCTGTCAATGAAAAAGCACGCCAGGATGCTCTTGATATGTTGGATGAGGAGCGTGACCTTGCGGCGCATCGTTTGGCGATATACCAGCAAGATCTGCGTCGATATCATAGCCATCGGGTTAAAACCCAAACCTTTCAAGAAGGCGACTTGGTGCTCCGGCTAATCCAAGATCAAACAGATATGCAGAAGTTATCCCCACCTTGAGAAGGGCCTTTTTTTGGTTAGCAAAAACCTGAACAACGGGTCATACTACCTCATTGATATTCGAGAACACAAGGATTCACACACATCTGAGGAGGAGACCCGCCGGCCGTGCAATATCTCTCATCTTCGGCCCTATTACACCTGAGTCACTGGTTCTTGTGTTGTACATACTTTCTTCAATGTATATATTATGATCATTATAATAAAGCCGGCATCCCTGATAATTCTAGGCTTCTATCATTTCATTTCCAAGTATCTGAGCCTTTATTGTCTATTCATAAGGTCACTTGGGGGCTTCCTGTTCAATGAACATAGCTCTGCTCACCCTCTTGATCCGACTTACATGTCGTCTTATCGGTCACTTGGCGGCTTCCTGTTCAATGAACATAGCTATGCTTCTTACCCTCTTGATCAGGCTTACATGCCTTCTCGCGGGTCACTTGGGGGCTTCCTGCTCGATGAGCATAGCTGTGCTTACCCTCTTGATTAGGCTTATATGCCTTTTCGCAGGTCACTTGGGGGCTTCCTGCTCAATGAGCATAGCTATACTTACCCTTTTGATCGACTTCCATGCCAGGTATAAACACCAAATTCCGGGTTATACGGCCTCTATGTTGTTGTTACTCTGCCCAAGTACTGAAGGAAATATGCCCTAGAGTCAATAATAAAGTTGTTATTTTATATTTCCTTATTTCATGATAAATGTTTATTATTCATGCTAGAATTGTATTAACCGGAAACTTGATACATGTGTGGATACACTACTAGGGAAAAGCATAGCAGTGGCGCAAGTCTAACGCCTATCAGTAGTGCGGGGAATGGCGCTACAGCTAACGCTTAGTAGTAGTGCGGCTTGACAAGCGCTACTGCTATACCTACTTGGCAGTAGCGCCTCCCTTACCAGCGCTACTGCTAAGTGCTTTAGCAGTAGCGTTTTCCTATCCAGCGCTAAAGAGTGCTACTACTATATTTTCTCATATCTTCTTTTTGTTGTGTATTTGCAATGTTTTTGTACAGGTTTTACAAAATATTCTAATCATATCATAACCAGGCAATATGCTCATCATATGATACACATAATAGTCTCATCATATCTCCAACACAAATCATGTCATCACATCATAATCATGATACAACTATACAAGTTACATGACATGTCTCATCATACATAATGTAATGTAGTACTTCTTGAGGCGTCAGCTTGTATCCCTCTCGCACTAGCGTGAACCTAAACTAACTATTGGTTGTCGCTCGGAAACTGGTACACCTGGGCCTGACACTCCGGCGACTCATCGTTTACTCCTGGCGTAGCACTTCTTTGCCATCGATGATCTATGCACTTGCATCGTCACATGAGTCGATCATATGCAACATATATAATTGAGCAACAGAAAGAGACAGACTTGACAAAAATAGAAGCAACAATCATAAGCATAAATAACAAAGTTCATCGTACCCAAAATGCCCTAACTAGAGTGATGTTTGCTAGTTGAGGAGGACGGTTTAATTACATCACAAATAAAGTTTCGTCGTGCATAACTCAAAGTTTCGTCATAGAGAAAGTATGGACTAAACGGACACTTTGTCATATATCGTCAATCATTCCAACATGTCCTGCCATCTAACGAAGTCAGGGAGATAGTCCCTGAGCGAAGTAAAAGGCTTCAGGTCGAGACGTTGAGTTGATACGCGTGCTCGGACGTCTTCCCGCAATATTTGCCATTCTTCGTACAACATCCCTATTTTTTTAACAACCTCCTTCATGATGATTTGGGCAAGTTCACGCTGGATGTGATAGAACTCAACTCAAAGTCGATGATCCGGGATATCTCCTACGTTCTTTGCATATTGCAGAATATGGGCATCGTCGGATCTCGGTGACATGCGAAGGTTCTGCTGATCCCGTCTGTACTCCAGCATGTGGCGGAGGACATAGAATACATCACTAAGTGTATCACTCAGTTGCTGGATGCAGTAGAAGTCGATCTTATGGCCGAAGGCGGGCGCGCGGTTCCTTGTCCTCTTGGTCTTGATCTCTCCACCCCGTACGCCGTACTTGAAGATACCACTGTCGAGAACAGACCTAATGTGGGTGTAATTCTTTTTCTTCAGGTTCTTCGATGAGTCCAAGTAAAGAGCGTGGGAGAATAGGGGGTAAAGGATGATGAGAATGGCGTGCCTGCCGCTGCGCAAAATAAGTACACCTCAAGTTAGCCTCCACGTGTGCAAATGAATGATTGAAATCGAAGCAAAGATATCTGCGGATGAATTACATGGGATGATAAGACACTAGAATCATCTCCTTCTCCTTATTGGCGGCCATGAAATCGGCGATGTAGTCCCTCGCGTATTCACGGTGCTCTAGGCAGACTGCCAAGAAGCCCTCGTGCATGAAGTACGGGTCAGCGACACAGATATAAGGTATCTGCTCAATCCTAATGATGTGGTTCATGTACAAGGTAAAAAGGCGGACAAACGTAAAATCTAGCTTTTTCAAGTGAAACATGTCGAAGATGTAATCGAATCAAAGGAAGAACTTTTCCGCGGGGAATGTGTCGACGTACGACCTTTGTTGCGGCACGTTAACCACGTCATCGGTATCCTGGATTTTCCAAGGTGATCAGGTTTTTCTCTCTCCACAGCACATCGTCATGAAGTCTCCTTAGATCGCCGAACATGGCCTCTATTACTGCCTTAGGTAGGATCAGATCACCGGGGATATGACATTTTGCCGCACCGGGGATCGGTATATGGTCTTGATATGAACCCGAGGTTGCTGAGGCGGCTGGATCATAGAAGAAGCTTTGTTGCCTTTCCGCGGTCTCTTCCCGTGATTCTTTCCTACTTGAAGTGAGCCTATAATACGCTCATCCTCCGGCAATTCTGGCACCGACTCATCACGCTCAAACCCTGAGTACTCATACTGCTGAGCCATCAATCCTCCATCGTCAGAGGCGCCAGTATTGAGATACTGTAGAGGGTCATCGCCATCCTCGTCGATGGCATCAGGCATTGCTTCTTCGACGGTGGGGACGTCATCAGCCAGTAATGGAGCCTCTTCCTCACCCGGCACGACAGGCGACGCTAATTGGGTAGGTGAGGTGTTGGTGTTCATACCTTGATGAGGTTGCTTGGTCATGGGTGTGCTCCTGGCCGCCTCCAAACGAAGCAGACTCTTTGGCCACAACAGGACCCAACGCTTGTAATCGCAAAACCGCGGCGGGTTCTCGTCGTCATCTCCCGCTAGTGCTACTGGAGGAGCCAAATTCTCGTGTCCCGGTTCAACACTGGCCACGGAAACCTTGAAGACGTCAGGGAGGATCGGCCGGTTGTGGAACAATTGTTCCTTCGGATGCATTATCGTCGCCTTCCCCACGTCCTCCTTCTGGCCGCTGATGGTGTACAGTAAGGTGCACGGGGTTTCGTCATCCTGCAAAGACATGTCCGCGACGTGAGACATCCAAAAGGCAGTGGAAATGGGAGATTATACATATATTGAAGAGGGCCGGTGTGACAGGTATCGTGAGGGCATCGAGCTCAGCCAAAGATGAAACACCGCCGAGCATGTCTGAGATGGAGGACGGGCTGTTATGAGCAGGTGCGGGAGCCGGTGCAGAAGCAGGCGAAGGTGACCACATGAGCAGCCTAAAATTGTTGCAAGCCAAACATTTTTTTTTGGTTAGGCCCAGACAATGCCAGAGTGAATATATGTGGCGTGGCAAAATGATCAACACAACTGACCTTCAGGGAACAACAAATGATTCAATCTGAGTGCTACCACATTGCTTTCAGGGAAACATCCGCACTCTGAGACTCCGTGCAAAGGAGTTCCGCTCCAGCGTGAGAATGCGGACTACGTCCAGGCCGAGCAGGAGTTCTTCTGGAAGCGCGACGCTGAGCAAAAGAAGGAGATGAAGAAGGAGGACGAGGCCGGTCCCTCGATGGTGATCCTCATCGAGTCCTCGGAGGAGGACGACGAGGAGTTCTCATGTCTCTTGAGTGACGACGAGGAGGAGTACTGGGTGCCCTCGGATTAATTGTGTTAGTCGTTAATTTATGTTTTCTATGTTTGAACTATGTATGAATTTTATGAACTATGTTGAAATGAAGTAGTAGGAGATTGGTTGTGCTAGTCGTTAATTTATGTTTTCTATGCTTCTATTGGAGTTGCTCTTTTACATCTCCGTTTTGCATCATTTGTTGGAGTTGGCCATTATTTGGAGATGTAAATTTTTACATCTCATGTTTTACATCTTTAAATTTGCATCTTCTGTTGGAGATGCTCTAACACACGCACACTTGTGCCTTTTATCATGTTCTCCTTCTGAAATAAAGTGGATTAACCAGGCTAACACAGCTAAACATGCACCCACTAACGCCACTCCCTGGCATGCAGCCATGCACGCACGCACGCACGCACACTTGTGCATGCTACACACACACGGTCAAGCTGCAATACATGTAAACGTTTGAGTCACTTCCAATGAAATGGCATGTCACATCCTAGAGTAGCTAGAGTCCTAGACGTACTAGTCCATGAGATGCAATGTATGCACACGTCTCCTCTTCATTCGATGCGCAGCATGCGGTCAAGCTAGCTTCAAGGTAGGCGCGGTCAACGCACGATGGCGTCGCGGGGGCGGAGAGGAAGGAGACGATGTGGATTGACACCTCGGAGCGCAGTTGTTGACCAAGGAAAAAGGAAGATGGCCTCATGCTTTGCTTTGTGGCCGGAGAGGAAGGAGAGGATGAGGAGAGGTAATGTCGCGCGAGGAAGAGAGTCGGCCGTCCCGTCGCTAGGGGCTGATCGGAGAGCAAAGGAGACGAGCTCCATCGGTTCGATTGAGGAGGCTCCGACGGGACGCACGAGCACGCAGACGCAGGCATGCATGCTGGGAATTTAGTTTTGGTTCAGCTAGCGCCGGCGGGACAAGGAGACTGGGAGTGACAGAGAGAGAGAGCAAAGCAATGGATGGAATCGCGCGTTATCTAGGGTGCTCCTCTCCGTACCGTACGTACTCCGGCCGGCGCGGAACGATGGGAAAAGGCATTTACTTTCGCGTTTCATTCACAGCGCATATCTCGACCGTCCAAATCTATCTGTGATGTCTGTGAGAAAGCTGAGAAGGGCTCCGATAGGAATCAGACTAGTCTTGTCCAGTAGTAGGTGACGCTGTTGGCTAGTCTTGTCCAGTAGTAGCTAGATTTGCTTTATCCCTTCAGTTGTGGAATTAAGTCACGTGATTATCTCTCTAGCCTATGATGTTGGAAGTAATTTAAACATCACAAAATTAAAATATCATGTAATTGAAATTGTTCTCAAAGAATGTTCTTTAAATAGTTTTAAATAGAACCAAACTTTGTTAAACTGGTATCTGAACTTTGTCATGACAAATAGAAGAACTTTTGGAAAACTTTGGCATAGCTCGCAATTTTTGAAAAATAGGTAGAGTACTTTTTAACCATATTTTTGGAACTTTGTCGCCAAAACTCAAAGAACTTTTCAATTTTTATTGGTTTTTTCAAAAGTCCTCCTGATTTTCATGGCAAAGTTCAGGCACATCTTTTATAAAGTCTGACAAAGCCTTCAAAAAAATTGCATGCACGTGATTTTTTAATGAGGTTGTGGGTTAACATGTAATAATCCCACAGTAACTAGTGACGTTATCATGCAAAAAAAGTAACTAGCGACGTTAATTATCCAGGCCAGATATAATTATGAGGCTGACCTGCCACTAAACAGGAATATGGAGGAAAACGTGCGCAGAGCATGCACAGGATCTAGCTAGAGAAACGAATCTACTAGCATGTGGCTGGTGCATGGCTGACAAAACAATGGGCCTAACTGATTGGACATCATGCATGATGATCGTCTCGGATTCGTGCTGCATATGAAACGCGAACGTAAAAAACCGCGTCCCGGAACGGGAACGATCCACTCAATGGGGACTTACGTACGTCTCCGCGGGTCCGTAACGGGTATTCACGACCAACCGATCCCGTATCGATCCGGTACGTACGTATACATGTGTAGCCCAACTTCCACCCGTAAATACTGGACAAAAGAAAAGAGAGATCGATCGGGATATCGAACCAAGACAAAGATTCGATCGAGTCTCTCTCTCTCGATGGGGACGCCACCTGCCGCTGCCGGCGGCGACCGGCTGAGCAACCTTCCGGACTGCCTCCTGCACAGCGTGCTGTCGTGCCTCCGCTCCCGGCAGGTGGTGCACACCAGCCTGCTCTCGCGCCGGTGGAGGCACCTCTGGCGCGCCGTGCCGTGCGTCGACATCCACCACCGCGACTTCCTGGACGACGAACCGGAGCCGGAGCCGTCCTACCACGGCCCTTACGACGCCGCCATGCACGACGCGTACAGACGAGCGCGGGACAAGAGAAGGGGCAGGGAGATCACGCAGCGACAAGACTTCGAGGACTTCGCCGACTCCGTCCTGCCCCTCAACATCGCGTCGCTGCTCGACGTGTACCGGCTGCACCTCGGTGGCGACGTGGACCTCCGCAGGGGCATGGACCGGTGGATCCGCCGCGCCCTTGCGCGCCGCCCCGCCGAGCTCCGTGTCGCCTGCGACTACGACCATGGCGCTGGAGGCCACCACAGATCTCACAAGGATCCCTTCTTTTCCTTCGGCATCTTCAGCCGCACACCCACCGTCACCAGCCGTCTAACGAGGTTGTCCCTCTCCGGATTGATCCTTTTAGAGAGCTTCGAGGAGGAGCTGAGATCCCAGTGCCCTGTCCTGGAAGACATGCAGCTCGTCAACTGCGAGTGCCACCGGCGGTCCTGGGACGACAACGCCAACCGCATCTGCATCGCCTCCCGGTCGCTCAAGAGGTTGGCCATCGAGAGCAGTTCGAGCGAGGCCCGACTGTGCCTCACCGCTCCTGCCCTTGTTTCCTTGAACGTCAGCATGCCGGTCACCGTGGAAGAAGAGATCCGTCCCTCACCGTGGCATCCATCTCGTGCCATGCTGGCGTACTCGGTCTCTTGAAATCCCTTCGAACAGCAAGAGCTTTGGAACTGCGGTGGTTCACCACATGGGTACGTTCGTACAGTTCTATCTATCTTTGTGCATGAACTGATGATCTTTGTGCATCAAATCAACTTATCTGTATATGTTGTATGCACGGATTTAAAATGCAGGCATTGGTTGGGGAGGAACCCAAACTATTCAGCGAGTTTCATAACCTGAGATCATTGGTCCTCACGGAATGTCAGATTGGGGATGGATGCCAGGTTTTGGCGCACGTGTTAAAGAGTGTCCCGAATCTGGAGAGAATCGTGCTTCAAGATTGCATGGTGATGTATCTTTTGCTTAATGTTCAATTAATGTATATACTACAGTTTAATGTAATACGAACTTAATTTGGCTTATTCTATTGTACTACTAAGTTAAGTTAAGGAATGAAAAATGTGTTTTTACGGGCGTGAGTTAGGTTAAGTTAAGAAAAATGATTACAGGTCAGTACCAATTATCTCACTACATTAATGATTACAGATCTCGGGGAGTTGTATGAAGGCCAGTCGCCGCGGCGCCCCACTCCACGGGTGCTGCCAGAACCTCAAATCAATACAAGTCAAATATGAAGGGCACGATGTCGCTCATATGCCGGTTGCCGCGTTGAGGGGGTTTCCAAAGAATGTGATCAAGTTGCATCGCGGGGGCCAAAGACCAACCAATCCCGTTGAGTGGCTTGACTGGATGCAGCGCATCGTCTCCTGCAGCAGCCATGCCATTGGCCTAAGCCAGGTACGTACCTTTCATTTCCACTACTATTAAACAATCAAACAAGAACTTTCTTACGTGCACCCCGTAAAACGTACACGAATTCATTATGACCGCATGATTAAGCCCATTAAACTTAATCTAACGGCTAGCCTTAACCTAATCCATTTTCTGTGTGCACTTAACAATTTACATTGACTGACCGTGCTTCATCATATGAAACTCCACGTTTGATCAATTAGGAAACTATAATCATGATCGCGTCTTCTTAGGAAACTAATCACGATCACATCTTCTTAGGAAACTAATCACGATCGTGTTTTATTAGGAAACTAATCATGATCGCGTTTTATTAGGAAATTGATCACGATCGCATTTTATTAGGAAACTAATTGGGTATTCGCACACATTGACACGTCCATCACCTCGACCTCCTGGATCACGATCCTATCTCTCCCAAGAAAAACCACCACAACCGTCCTCCACTCGGCATGGCGACAAGGAGCCGAGGACCAACAACTCCTTCTCAGGAGACGCCGTCGGAGTGCCGGTAATTCGTGAACCGCCGAGGGTACCGCACCGGTCGCCCCTTCTCAGGGGATGCCATTGGAGTGCCGGTAATTTATGTTGCTTGTAAGACAACTGCCCGGCCAGCATTTATAGTTTCTTGCGAACTTACACGGCGTGCCTGTGCTGACTTGTATTTTTCAAAATAAGGTTTCTATGCATTACTAACCAAAGTGTGCTATCTTTATATCTTCGGTGTTTCTTAGCATATGTCGTTTACATGTGTCATCAACACATTATTTGTTTTTCTTAATTTGTAACACTTGTACTGCTGGAGTTGGTTTATTTTAAGTTGTTACATTTGGAACTCCTTTCACTTCATAAAGGGGCTGGATGGTCTAAATTGCAAGATGTGATTTTTTTCTCACATGAACCATCTATAAATAAATATATTTTTTACTATTCTTCTACGTATAAATACTTTGAGGTCCTTTCACCGTTCATTCGGTTAATGGTTAGGAATTAATGACCATCAAATTATTTTTATTGTTTGATAGTATTACACATAAGTGGGTGTAAAGAAAAACTATCAAAAATGGTCATGACTTGCATTTTTTTCTTATTTTCTACAACTGGTGCTTCTCCATATGTCCCCATTGTGTTCTGGGCTGTTATTTTGTACTATTGTTTTCCTATGTCTACCCTTGTATTTATTCAGCGCATTGTTTTTTTGCATTTTGGCATGAAAGCTTGTTGGCTTGGAGGAGGATGAACACAGATGAAAGATGGGTAACATTGTAGAATTGTGTATGTTGCTTGCCAAGTTTAGCTTTGGATTTTTAGTGCTTTGACACTTCGTGCAGAATGAACTAAACATTTACATGTCAAGAGCATCTTGATGCATATAAAGAGTAAACGGAGGCATGAAATAACAAGTTGTATGGGTTGATTTATACTCTCCAGTTTTATGTATGTTTGTGACTGTGTGTACCAGACATGAACATTCATTATTTCATGCGTTGTCAAGCTTTCCTATACGCCATGAGACGCAAAGCAACCTTTTATCTACCACATGTTGGCATCTACTTGAAATGCAACCAATAATTATACGTGCGTTGCACGTGCACACTTACTAGTAGCTACAAGCTACTCCTACTGCTAGATCCTACCCACTTCCAATTCCGATTGATATTACAATTTAAACTATAACATCAACAACAACACAAGACAGACGATCTACCAAAAATTACCACTACCTTCCTGCCGATTTAAAGGCTACTCTCGTCTTGCCCACCACAGTTCCGCGAAGAGTGACTTGCTGATTTTTTATCCATTTGCGACTAATTCTCAACCCCGCGGGATCTCTTACTTCTATATATGAGTACCTAGCATATATATTGATTCCCCTTGCTCTCTGTCTCTTACAGCGATATGTGGCTGCTGCCTCTGCCGTCGCCCCTCTGTCAGACTCTGACGAAGAGCACGAGTCCACTACCCGGAAGCACCTTGCCAGCAAGAAGCATGCGAGGGACATCGCCTTCAAGGGGCGCCGAAGGGGCCATCTAACCTGATTCTGAAGATCAATCGGTCTGCAAGGTACACAAGCTAATAAGCCGTCCACTGCACACTGAAACCCTTCCAGACCATTTGCTGCTATCTTATTTTCTTCAAAAAGGGATCTTCTCCCTTTCTCTACATACACACGTTGGTTGGAAAGAAAAATGTGTGCTTATATTTCTCTGTGCGCAAGGGATGAAAACGAAGCTTTTTTTGGTGTCCGGGTGGAAACATTTTATCCATTGCCGTCCTATTTCCAAATGACCGTCATGTGCTCTACTCGAAGCGTGCGCACGCCAACCTTGTAGGTTCCCCGCTCATCGTTTTATAGTCCATATAAAGAGGAGAACACCATTGTACTACGTACGTTTGACAGAATTATTAACAAAGAAACCTCTACCCATTTTTCTATGCGTATGTTTTAGAGTATTCTATGTGTATGTAGTTGTGTGCATTCGCAAGGTTGACTACATCCTAGGTTCAAAAAAAAAAGGTTGAATACATCTTCTACACTGAGATGAGCATGGGCAGCCCAGCCCAAAACCCGAAATCCGACAGTCCGGGCAGCTCTAGCTTCGGTTTCGTCCAAAGGGGTGGCCTGAAGCTGAAATAACCCCAAAAATGCTTGAAATGGATTTCAGTGAAACATATAAATAATAATGTATGAATATATTCCAAAAGTTATTAATTTAATGGTTTTAAACAGGAAAGTATCGTAGTTCTATTTTTTAGACCGTGTCCGCTCGGGCTTGGATTTTTTAGGTTTGGCTTTTTAAAATCAGCACAAAATAGCCCGGATTGAGGAACGACCATGATTACACTACGCCTCCCACTCCACAACCCTTATACCGGACTCGCCGACGAAGATTGTGGTACAATGTTTTCATAATCAGCTTGAAATTAATGGCATAGTGAGAATTCCAAATCGGACTAACTGATATAGGTAACAAAAATTGAAACTGAAGTTTTGCAACAAAAGAACAAATTACTAAGATGTAGTTTAACTAAGGATACTTTGTAAAAGATATACTTTTTGAAATATGTTCACCATCTAGAAAAAAGTCACACATGATAAAATATTGTACAAGATAATACTTGAAATACTTCAATGAAGAGCATATGCGACTTTATGTTATTTAAAAATGGTCACAAGGACTGATTAGTACCGTTTAACAAAAAAATGCATGTGAATTACTGTGAAATAGCATGAATGAATTTTTTTTTAAAGGTCAGTGATAGGCGCGGGTCAGCCGGCCGAAATTTCGGTCGGACGGCCCACAACCGTTCCGTTAGGCCACTCCCTGTCGTTGATTTCCCCATGTCACACATCCCCTTCGCATCAAGTCTCGCGTTGACCAGTATCTTGGAACCATGGCGGACTCGCGCTCACCACCGCCCGCACTCGTCCTTGGCTGCCTACGTTTGCCGGCTAACGACGCCACCTACGCTCATCGCTCCGGCCGCCCGCACTCGCCGCCCATCAGCTCTCGCCCTTCAACAGGTCTCCCGTCGTCGCTAGCAGCCCCTGCTGCATCCGATGCAACACGAAAAACGTCGGTGTCCCCGAGCATCGCCTGACGTCGTAGCGCAGCCAGCGTGGTCATGACAACCTTGGCCCCCGGTTGCAGCATCCGAGCTGCTCGTGCTACTTCCAGCAAAAATCAGGGCCGGATGTAGCAAATTATGCCGCTAGATGCAGCTCCTCCGTTATGACTCGAGTGGTTCCAACAAAAAAAAATGCCGGCCATAGCAATTTGATGCACGGGTTGTAGCATTTTCCCCTCAAGTCGACGGGTCGTAGATGACGCTAGTGCTGGTTCCAACAAAAATTGATGTCGGATGTAGCAAAAAAGTTCCCTGGATGCAGCTTATTCCCAAGCATGTAGTCTTCTCTGATGTAGCAAAACAAAAGGTTGGTTCCAGCAAAACAAATGCTAGTTGCAGCAAAAAACAAAAAAAAATCATGGCGGCCATGCCGTGCCGTTCGCCGCCGAGCACATCCTCTGCTTGTTGCAGCAAAAAAGCAGGCAGGTTCCAGCAAAAAACAAAATAAAAAATAAAAGCAACTTATTTTCCGCCATCGCCGTAGCCGCCAACCACCACCATCGCTGGCTAAAGCAAAACCCCGCTGGTCAGAAGGGCATGCTGGTCAGGTTTCAGCATCGCACCTCGTCGTTTTCCAGCATACCCGCACTAGATGCGGGGTGTGGTGATGTAGCAGCGTTGCAGTGGTGGTTGGCCTGTAGGTGCGTCGACGCTGGGAGGTCGGAAGAGAGGTGAGCTCTGTTGAGAAACCAGCAGCCGTGAGGCTGGTCATAGTGGGAGTAACATAGGTAGTAACATAGATGCCACATAAGCAAAAATGGTGATGTGGCAAGTAGTTAATGAGGAGAGAGGCAAATAGAGTAACATAATATGTTACCATCACATAGCGGTTTCCAATGCATAATGAGTCTACAAAGTAATAAATGAAGACAACTATGTTACCACACCTATGACACTACCCACTATGAAGGTAGTAACATAGACTAGTAACATATGTATGTTACTAGTCTAAGTTACTCCCCACTATGACCAGCCTGAGGAAGATGGAAGGGGAACGAGTGGATGAGGTCGTGACTTGAGATAAGAAAAGTAAAAGAAGCGGTGTGGGTGGGCCAGCGCTACGTGGCTTGTGTGCTAGAGCCCACGTTCGTAGCGAGCGAGGCGGCCGGCCGAAGTTTCAGCTGACTTGCCGTAGGGAAATGTTTCCCATTTTAAATGAATGAGTTTATCTATTGAAACAACATAGAAAATAATGAGTTTATAAAAAAAACATAGAAAAATGAAGCAGAAATATATAAAAAACTAAAATTAAAAATGAAAAGAAACAAAACTCGGTGATAGGCCGACCAAAAAGGGGCAACACTACAAGGCACACTGGATCCAGCAACGGGCCAATTCCTGAGGCGCGACAATGTCTCTCTGTATTTATTTTATTTTGTCTCAAAAATATATTTTATTTTTATTTTTTGAGGGGTAACACCAAGTTTTATTGCTCAAAGTCCATAAAAAGTGGGATATAAAATGAATCATGGGGTTAAACCAACCAGACATGGCACTCGTGATCGAAAATAAGTTTACAATTGAAAACTTCCACTCTAACCTTGATCTCTCTAATAATGGAATCATACCTCTCATGATTGCCTCTGTGTATATTATGGGAGCATCTAGTTGAGAGCGCTTCTTCGGGGGCCTCACAACGATCAGTAAAATTTGAAGCGCTCTCAGCCGCCCGTCACGTGTCGCGCTCTCGGCGCTTTCTTCGGATTTTTTTTCGCACGCGTTTTCGGCTTTTAAACGGTTTTTTCGGTTTTTTTTACGTTTCGCTTTTCCACCTGTCTTCCTTAGCTTTTGGATTTTTTTTGAAATATCATGGTTTTGCTTTCATAAGAGGCACGGTTTTGCTTTCGCGAGAGTCACGGTCATGCCTCCCACAAATGAAAAAACACGTTTTCTGTTTTTTCCTTCCGCGGGAGGCACAGTTGCACTTTCGCGAGAGCCGTGCCTTTTGAAAACAAAAAAAAACCGTGTTTTTTGTTTCCTTTCAGAGAGGCATGGTTTTGCTTCCGCGAGAGGCACATTTGTACTTTCGTGAGAGGCACGGCCGTGCCTTTCGAAATAAAAAAAACCGCATTTTCTGTTTTTTTTTCTTTCGCGAGAGGCACGGTTTTACTTCTGCGAAAGGCATGGTTGTGCTTTCGCAAGAGGCACGGCCGTGCCTCCTCGGAAACAAAAAAAAACGTGTTTTCTCTTTTTTTTCGCGAGAGGCATGGTTTTGCTTCCGTGAGAGGCATGGTTGTCATTTCGCGAGAGGCACAGCGTGCCTCTTTCGGAAAGGGAAAAACCCGTGCTCCCGGTTCGGATTTTTTCGTCCGTTTTTTTTCGTGAAAAAAAATTCGTCAAAACCTATCAACATGGGATCTAGTTTTGAAGATCTCGACGCGAGGAATCCGACGATGAAAACGGTTTGAGATTTGGACGCACGATTTAAAAGATAAACTGTTTTGAATAAACGGATCTATGAAAGAAGGGAAAACTCCCAGGTTGCGACAAGTGACGCACATACATCACGCCACTTGTCGCAACCTAGAAATGTGGGAATGATCTTCGCAATGAGTACTTATCAATTAATGATTTTGGTATATCATTCACAATTTGCTTGGAGTCTGATGCGGCCCAAAAATTTTGTAGATCCTCCGCCTAAGACAACGCTTTCCGGCATGCAATGCCCTCTAGCGTAGCAACATCAAGCACCCCATGTATGACCAATAATGAGCTACCCAAATAATTTCCAAATTCATCACAGTAAAGAGGAAACAACAGCCGTTGAGCCTCCAAAGAGCCACCGCGAAAAAACAGCACCTGCTTTATCTCTACTCCTAATGTCTTATTTGATAGTCTTCGTCGGTTAATTTTTGTTCCATCTATCATGGTTTTTTTTCGTCCTCCCTCCCACCTCCCACCTCCGAGCAATTCCCCCCTAAACCGACGAGAGGTAAAAAAAACTCGAAGTAAACCACCTAGCGATGCCTCTACGTACTCCCCTCACAACTCACAAGCAACAGAACCAGACGAAAAAAATCTACGAAGAAAAAACAGCGAAAAAAAACAGGCACGACCCACACGCACGCACGCACGATGCCCTCGAGCGCCTACCTCCCGTAGGCACAACTAGCATTCGTCCCTGCGCTACTCTCGTCCCTTCGCCGCCGCCCTCCCATCGATACGCCGCCGATCCCTGCGGAGCTTCCCTCCCCAATCCGATCTGACAGAGAGAGTGCTAGATCCGGCCGGAGGAGCCGCCATAGAGCCTCCACGTCGGTGGAGCAGCACCTCCTGCCACGGACGCCGTCGCCACCTCCTGCCTTACGACCCTTTGCCCTGACTCCGTCCCCAAGCGCCGCTCCCGCACGCAACCCTAACCCTAGCCCGCCATGCCCCGCTGCCTCGCCGCTTGAGCCGCGCTGATGGAGCCTGAGCAGCGGTGGCCGACCCCGTCGCCGCCGCCGAGCCAGTGGACGAGGAGAAGGAGAAGGAGGAGGAGACGGAGGCGGTCGAGGATGAGGAGAACACGCTGCTGGACCGTGCACAGCCTGATCCGACGGGTCCCTTTGCACATGTGCAGGTACAAACCATCCTCATTCAAAATCGTGTTTTCTGTTCTGATTTGCCATGCTAATGTGGTTTCAGACTTGGGCAATATGTGATACTGTGTTTTGCAGTTCGTCAATGGACCAATGCCTAATCTCCCCAAGGTACTAACTACTAATTTCTTCCACCCTCTTGGGCTAACTATGTGCTCTGTCAAACTGTTTCCACCCTTGGCCTTCGGTACAACTCAAACATGAGATGTAGTCTTAACCCTCCATCTAACACATATCTTTTGTGTGTTTTCTGAATAATAAAAGTATCAAGCATTTGGTTTACTGGTTGTAACTTGTAATTGCTGTTTTAGGTTGATGTTTCACTGGACCCGGTGAAGGAGTTGAGCAGAGTAATATCTGAGCGAAAATTTTGAGGGGCGTGCCTTGGTTGTGCTCTCAGGTATTTTCCACACATAAAACTTGAAGTGTATTTCGCGTATTCCCCATTTTCTTCTTGCTGCTTGAGAAAATCAAAAGATGCCTACAAATACACAGAGTTTTGCATCTCATAGTTAGTCCATCTCATGCACCCGTGCTTCTGTTACACGGAGAAACACTTTTATCAGGTATCCAACGTTTTAATTAGGATGTGAGTCGCTGTGGGTACCTGATACTCTAATATCCTTTCAGCCAGGTTATTTTACGAGGGTTGTGTGCACTGAACCCCATTTCTCTGGATCAAGGTATTCTTCTGGCCCTTTTCCAGCAACGGACATGCGACATAGCCAACTACACATTTTTCCTAACATTGATGTAATGTACTGCTAGAAATTGATTATATTTTTTTTCAGTTAGTACATCGGATGTAATGTACTGCTAGAGATACGAATTAATTTCAAGCATTATGATTTTACATCGAGATGATGTTTCTTTGTAACAGGGACGGTGAACAAGATGGGAATGAGGAGGATGCGACCTATAGATGGTTGCTATGGATCGGGAGGTTGATACTGAACATCAGTTTACTACCAATCCGGAGTAGTAATATTGGATTACAGGCCATGGGTTAGTAGTTAACTGCAGAAATCAGAATATTGGATAGCAGTAACTAAGGCCATTGGCAATTTCTATCATATATCATAATTTATTTGTGTGATTCATTTACCAACTACATGTTTCTATTTGTTTCCTATATTTTGTTTGTTCCTGAATATTTTATGAATTGTGCATTTCTATTTTACTCCCTCTGTTCCTAAATGTAGTGCGCATAAAATTTCTTAGAAGTCAAACATTGCTTGGTTTGACCAAGTTTAGTGAGAAAAGTATCAACAAAAATAATACCAAATAAATTTAATATAAATATATGCTTAGTGGGCATCTAATGTTATTTACTTAATATTATAGATGTAGATATTTGTCCTTTATAAATGTAGTCAAAGTAGGAGGAGTTTGACTTTTAAAGTTTCCTATGCGCACTACATTTAGGAATAGAGGGAGTAATACATAAGACTCTTTTTCATGCAATTTACTCAATGGCCTATATGAGAGGCCCTAAATAAAGCTATTCCTCATTTGTACGATTTCTTACTTATATAGATCAAAATATGAAATTCTCTGCAGGTTAACTAATACATGCATCAGCTTTGTATCATAAAGATTTCACCATCCCAAGGTAATGGAAATAAGTTCACAAGATTCTCATGTTGAGGTCTGTACAAAGAGATACATGGCAATGTCTGTGTGCTGAAAGGAGAAACTCACTGTCAAAGCTATAATCCCTGATGCTAAAGCCTGCATGTTCAGATCTGCAGAGTTTACTCATATTACTGTATGGTATATTATTAACTTTCTTTTTTTACTTCATATTTGCAACATATATCATCCATTTTAGTATGATTTTACTTTTCAGACATTTATTAAAAGAACTGCAGTTAGGTTCTTCACAGCTAGGAGCTCTTAATCAATTGTAGTTATACTGAAAGATTAAGATGGAGGGAGTCATTAAAAATCAGCAACTGTTCCAGCCAACCCGTAGTAGTGCGTGCAGCATTTGAAGACACCAAAAAGAGCCTGGGACTCTGATGGATGTAACGCTTGCCATTTATATATGTTGATTTAGTTCTACTAAACATATGCATGAAAAAAAGTTTGTATTTGCTGACATATATCATGTATTTTAGCATGATTTTACTTTTCAGACATTTACTACAAAACTGCAGTTAGGTGCTTCAGAGCAAGGAACTCATAATTTTGTTTTTTCTGCAGAATGATTAATACAGAGGGAGCCCTTTTGGCAGGTCATTTAATCATTTAATCGTAGGTACATTATCTCAGGTAACTTACTACTACCTCTGTTCGAAAATAAGTGCCGTTAACTTAGTACACCTTTGCACTAAAGTTGTACTAAATCCGTGACACTTATTTTGGGACAGAGGGAGTATTTCATTTTCTACCTGAACCAAGTTGTTATTTCATTTATAAGAGGCAAAGAGTTCCTCCTGGTTAGTTTGCCACATTTTATATGTCTATCTATGTGCATTACTAATCGAATATTCACAGGAGTGCACAAGCGCGCCTACTCACGGAATCGCCCAGCTCACGGAATCGCCTAGCTCACGTTCTCCTCGGGATATGCCATGAAGCTGTTATTTCATCTGTATAGCACATGGCTGGTCCCACGTGCATGCTGAACGGCCGTTAAGGGAACGACGGCGTCATGGTCAAAACGTCACGCGACTTCGGATGCAAAACGGCACGTAACATTGATGTATGTATGCACGTGAGCACCCTAGGTGGGGTCACTACGTGATTACATTATATTTATTTTTGCGGGGTCTGATAAGATTATACTTAATTGAGGAATCCGGTTGTGAAAAAGATTATTGAGGACTGGCCGGTCATTGTCCATTTACGCGTCTGGGCGCGTCCGCGGGCGTTTGAAGGGTTGGATTTATGATATCCGGTTGTAGATGCTCTAACGGTTGCGGTAAAACAGACCTAGTATTCATCATGAGTCCGCGGACACGAACGATGAAGCCGGCCATCTAATCTTATACCTCAAGTATCCGCCTTTATTAACTTTAAAATATTGTCAAGCCGTGTAATACACGTATATTTTTAATTCCACATATTCTTTTCAAATCGATGAACTTCTTTGGAATTCGTGTAATTTTTTCAAATCATTTTTTCAAACTCACGCACTTTTCTAAATTCACGTAAATTTGAATCCGCCTTGCAATTTTTTCGAAATTCATGAACTTTCTCCGAATAAAGTATGTGAGTACTAGAAAAATTACATGATTTTGAAGTATTTAAGCAAACATGAAAAATGTACGGGCATATGAAAAAAGTACACAAAACTTTAAAATTTTCATGAATTTAAAAAAAATGTGAACTAGAAAAAATTGTGTGAACTTGAAACAAGTACATGGATTTGAAAAAAGTACATAAATTTCAGAAAAATCGCAAATTTGGAAAAAGTACCGAATTTTGAAAAATTACACGAACTTGGAAAAATTAAGCGGATTTGAAAAAATACGTGAATTTCGAACACGTTCATGGATTTGAAATAATTATGTGAATTTGCATCAACACGGTCAAACCGAGTCCAAGGACAAACCTTGTTTCGTTTCAGAGGGTGCATGTTTTGGAGTCTTCCTTTTCTTAGTGGAAGTTGCTGCAGACAACATCTAAGTATCACACATAGTAATTGCGAGAAATAATAGGACACACAAATAAGGCATGTGGTTTAAG
>NC_041391.1:670892642-670893183 GCF_002162155.2 Triticum dicoccoides | reverse complement strand
CACGTGTAGTAATTACTAATTGCTGGAAATAACACACCCAAATTTCTGAGACATAGCCCGCACACGTGATGTACCATGGGGCGGGTCCTGTATATATATCAATGAAACTTACGCTCGGACTGCCGTGACCGCGCCGTCGCTCCGTCACAAGGATACATCACCGTAAGCTATTGTTTCACGCTGCGCATCCTCGGACATTTCTACGTGCGCCCGCACTAAATGCATGCACCACTAGTGGAGTGTTCCCACTAGTAGAAAAGAGGGCTTTGAACCGGGACTAATGGGACCATTAGTCCCGGTTCGTGCGCCCAGGGGCCACGTGGGCCATTTGTTTCGGTTCGTCTGGACCTTTTAGTCCCGGTTGGTGCCACGAACCGGGACTAAAGGGTGTGATGCCCATTAGTACCGGTTCGTGGCACCAACCGGGACTAAAGGTTAGACCTTTAGTCCCGGTTCGAGCCACCAACCGGTACTAATGGGGTTTGAGGCATTAGTACCGGTTCATGGCATGAACCGGTACTAAAGGTCACATTTTCAAACT
>NC_041391.1:670880919-670892397 GCF_002162155.2 Triticum dicoccoides | reverse complement strand
AAAAAAAATAAAAGAAAATGATGAAAATGTAAAAAAAAAAATAAGTTTCCCATGTGATATGTGGTCTAGTTGTTGGGAAAAATTGCAAATGTGAATTTCGACTTTATTATCAAAATCTCTCTAGAATTTAGTAAAATGGGCATAACTTTTGCATATTGACTCGGATGAAAAAGTTTTTTATATGAAAAATCATCTACTCGAAAATTTACATCCAAATTTACCCGTTAAACATTTCCAAAATCCTCAAAAACCTAACAGAAAAAAAGTTACAGGGCTTTTAAGATCTAGAGTGGAAAAAATAAAAAAAATCAAACTATGGTCAAACAATGGTCAAACTAATTATTCTAGAATGTTAGTGTTACTAAATAATTATTTTAGTTATTTGAATTTTGGTCAAATCTGGTCAAACTGTGGTCAAACAATGGTCAAACTAATTATTCAAGAAATATTAGTGTTACTAAATAATTATTGTTTTTTAAAACAATAGTTTCGAACTCAAACAGTGAAATGTGTCATTTCATGCTCACACAAAATTCCTGAGGGTTAATAGGATTGACATCTTACTATTGTCAGAAAAACAACAAGTGCAGACTTGGAAACGAGGGAGAATAGAAGCCGGAAGTTAAGCGTGCTCAGGCTGGGGGAGTGGGAGGATGGGTGACCGTTCGGGAAGTTGGATGATTAGAAATGATGAGGGGTGATTAGAGATTAGATGATAAATTGAGCAGTGATGAGGGGTGGTGATAGAGATTAGAGGTTAAAATAATTCAGAAATTTGAAAATTTAAAAAAATTCAAAAAAAATTCAAAAAAAAAAATAAATCATAAAATTTCTTTTAGTCCCGGTTGGTGTTACCAACCGGGACTAAAGGTGGAGCTCCACGTGGCCGCGACCTTTAGTCCCGGTTCCAGTTTGAACCGGGACTAAAGGGGGGAGGCATTAGTAACGACCCTTTAGTCCCGGTTCAAAAACCGGGACTAAAGGGCCTTACCAACCGGGACTGATGCCCCCTTTTCTACTAGTGTCCATTGATCCACTTAACGGGAGCAAGCGTGCTCGTGAGCTCTATCGCCGTTCTCCATTACTAATTCACTATATGCACCTTTAGTTCCCTGTTTTGGCTCACTTTCTTGATGCATCTCGGATGAGAGGAAAGGAATGGATAATCTGACAAGCAATGTTCGGGCATACCCTTATATTTACGTCTGATGAAATGCTGCGGGTGCTAACTAATCAAGACTGCTGCCATGAGCAAAAGAGCAGACATTACTTATGAGAAAACAATAAAGAACCTTCCATGACTACATACCACGACGAGTCAAAGACGATGAAAGCACTACTCCATTGGTGGTGTTAGCAAGTGGAGTCTGGAGGGAGAACAACACAAAGTAGGAAATTGATTCTCATTTTCCTTTTTGCATTTGTTGTAAAGGGAAATATAAACATTTTCCAATGGGTAAAACACAAACTACTATGTGTGAAATAGATAAACTTTCAAGATATTATTGCTCAGTCCGTGTGTTCATCATTCATGCGTTTTATATATTTTCCATGGGTCGCAAACACCAATTGTCTACCAAAAGTATTATAATTAAAGTATTGTTTAAAAGCTAGCCCGTGTAGGTGCACAGATTGATGGCCACATTTGTGCTGAGGACGCTGTTCCAGGGGCAGTCAATGCAGACAAACCTCAAGCTTCAGAGCACTCCATCGAGCAGGTTGACCCGGTGGACGCAAAGGTATGAAAATTAGTGATGGAAATGCTTTGTGTCTGCATTGATTGACTTGCACTGCGTCTGATCTTGTTATGAAGTCTCTGAAAAATTATTACTTCTGCATATCATGAAAATATTGTGGACAATAGTATTTCAGTATTAGTTTAGATCTTAAAGCAATGCAATGACAGACCACACATAAGGGAGGGGGAGGATGGGAGGGAGGATAAGTGACGACATTGATAATTTGCTATGTTAAAATAGAGAACATGGGCCCGAGTGAAATGTCTTGAATCATTCTTAGAGAGGTGATATTTTTTTCTCTCGTTGCAACTCACGGGTATTTTTCCTTTACTCCAGAATCAATCATGGTCATAATCTCCATGTCATACATAATTACTCCAGAATCAATCACTGTCATAATCTACATCGCATAAATAACTACTCCTTCCTAATCTTGCGACCACCTCGCTCCACCAATCCCACCTCCCGTTTTTCTACATCACGGCTGATTTTCTTGCGTCATCTCCTGCACGCACGAAAAAAATTGCCCGAGCCTCGACCGTGGGTTGGGACTCGTCCGCCTGCTCCGCAATGACGCCCAGTGCAACCTCTTCTTTGACGCCCCTGCGCACCCCCTCACCGCCGACGCCCTGCGCGTTCACCTCTATGGCCTCGATGATCGCGCCCGCTCGCGTGACGTCCTAAGCTGAAGGAGAGCATCAATTGACATGAGAGATAAGTAATATCTATTAGACACGCGTACTATCATGCTAACGCAAACCACTCGGGAATGAAGTATACTGACCGTAACTTTCTATGTGTTGACTTGAGTTTTCCTGTTAGTAAAAGAAACATGCCATTTTTTGCGGTTCATGGATTCATGCTCAATGTTGAATTATTATCTGATCTGCAAAAGCATGCCTTACTGCTGCTCATGGTCACATGATTTATAATTTATAACTACAATTATTTAAATCAGTATCTTGCATGAAGTCTTGACGTCTAGCTTGATCAAAGATTCCACTGTGTGCTTATTTCTCCATCATATCGCACAATGAATAATATCAGTAGATACATATCTCCTTTTTATGCAATGAATTTCATGAAATAAAACAGCGTCCGTCTCCGACGTAATCTCAAGTGCACATGCATGGCTTACTGTCACTGCTTTCTTGTAGCATTAGTGTTGTCTTTGGTTGTTTCCTTTCTTGAATTTTCCAATGACAGCGTACATGCCTAAACATATTCGAAGTTGTTGATTATTTTGTTGCAAATATAATATTTAGTAATTTGACGTGAACCCTTGAAGGTCAAATTAAGGCTATTTGACTAGGAAGCTAGGTGACATGTGCTCAAAAGAACCTACCCCTGATATGCACCAGTTTTTTGCCTTAGCGTTGTTTCTGCTGTTACGCTATATATCTTGTATTAATTGAATTTTGAAGATAACGATTAAGGAATTCATCTACAATAGGAACTTACTTCCCAACAAGGAAAGTCCAGTGGTTGGGAAACAACATGTGGAAGGATAATTACTGGATACTTTTTTTAGCGAACAATTGCGGAGCGATTTGTTGTCTCAAAACATGTAAGTTTTGATGCTCTCTCTAGAATCAAATGACTAATTCGTAAAACAGGATCTGGCTCTACAATTTTATCAAAATTAATTTGGCACTACAAAAACATTTGTCATTTCATCTAGGAATATTTTTAAATAGTTAATAAATCATACAGACTTGATATTTTCTTGGTTTCATGCAACTATGTGTGGTTTCTTATTTTACTCAACAATAATTTGTGGCAATTATGAGTTGTTTTTCGCCATTCGTACACTATCCCTTAATTTTACTACGAATATATGAAAGTACACACCAAGGGGTTTGCGAAAATTAAAAAAACTAGGACACAAGCACGAGTCACCTTATGAGGTGATGATGTAGGAGACACAATGAGGTGAAAGAGATGTGATGGACATAGAGGAGTAAACCCATGAGGACAAAGAGATGTGATGCACATAGAAGGAGGAAGCAAGGACCTCAATCGACATTATTGAAGACATAGATAAGAACAAGAGTATCACACTTCACACATCGACCAATCAATGACACATGTTGCTATTGGGGCATATCGCCCTCCCTTGCATTATACATGTTAATATTAAGATGAAACACTTAGTTGGATGCATTTCTCTTATATTGTTCTATGACAACACCCGAGCATTCTGCTAGAGAAGATGCTCGGGTGTAGATAGAATCATATATTATATTACCGTTAGTATCAACATATTTGTAAATGTTTTGATACTCAATCTATGAGGTTAGATTCAACACGAGATCTAAAGCTTTGTGTGAAGCCAAACATGCAGGTGTCATCAATACTGTTTGATAGCTTGGGGGTACAATAATGCGGCAAATGGCCAACGGCTGGCTAGCTGTGTGGGAGAGCAAGAGATGTCCCGAGAAACGTCTCACTACAGTGGGAAACCGAGCGGGACGGGGAGGATCCGACAGGGAAAAGGAAGTTTGTGTTGCACCCGCGGGTTGGAGACAACAAATGGTGGATAGTCCGGACAATGACATTTCTCCCCCACATATAATCTGGATATGGGGAAGTCCGGGCTATCCAGGCGGTTGAATTCTGGGAAGCTCGTTGGGCACCGGACGTATGAGGGAGAAATGAGATTCGACTTTGAAAATGACTTAAATAATTTATTTGATTCGTTTATGTACATTGTAGCCCGTAGCAACGCACGGACATTGTACTAGTGCGAGACAGTAGCACGGATATCCAACATGGGAGCCGGTAGTGGACCAGCTCACACTAGTAGAAAACAGGGCTACCGTTCGGCCCTGGCCAGCCCATTAGTCCCGGTTCTTCAAGAACCGGGACCAATGGGGGTGTATTAGACCCGATTCGTGAGCCCAGGGGGCTGGCCGGGGCCTCGTGGGCATTGGTCCTGGTTCGTGTGGAACCATTTGTCCCGGTTCTAGCCACGAACCGGGACCAATGGTCCTCGCTGCTGGCCCACAACCATTGGTCCCGGTTCGTGGCTAGAACTGGGACAGAAGGGGTGGCTTTAGTCCCGGTTCATGCCACGAACCAAGACAAATAACTTGCCTACATATACCCACCGCCGCGGTAGAGCACTCCAGAGTGCTCTGTTTTGTCAAGCCGGCGAGGGGAGGGCATTTGGGTGCTCTAGTTCACCTCCTATGCACATGAGGTATTCGATGAAATGCCCGAGCCACACTAGTTAAGCTTTCTCCTCTCGAAACTCGACCTCCGAGCTCCATTTTCAACGAGATTTGTCTAGATTTAGCGGTCCGTCACGCCCCGTCCCCGCCCCATCTTCACCGCCGTCGATCGCGCGCGCCGATCTCATCGCCGGCACCACCGTGGTGAGCCTCTTGTTTTGATCTTCTTTCTGAAAGAAAAAAATTCTGACTTCAGATAGATACTTGTCTAATTTTCTTACTTTTATTATTCCTTGTTATTATATAGTGCGATGGTTTTGGTATCCGCCCCCGTCGGCCCTCGTCCTGTCTATGATCGAGATGTGGTATATATTATCTTTTCATAACTATTTGGTTAATTTATTGTTTATGACAATTATGCCGACCAATGTGACATAGATTTTATTTATCTTGGAGGTTGTTGAACCGGAAATTCCAACCGACCCTATTGTCGAGAGGTTAAATTTAGTTGAAGAAGAAAACAATTACTTGAAGGAAAAAATAAGAAAATTTGAGGAGGAGAAGATGATATTGGAGTTGCATGTTGCAGATGTCGTCGATGATCACAAGATCAAGATGGATGCAATGCGGTTGAAGATTAAAAAGATTAGAAAATATGCCATTCATACCGAGGCTTGGTATCATTATGCAGTTGGATCAGTTATTACCATGGTTGCGGTTATGATCGCATTTGTTTTTGCATTGAAATGTTTTACATAATATGAATGTATGGTTTAATTAGATGCTCTGGAGAGCTATATGTTGTTCAAGAGAACTATACATGTACTTTGGTTTTAATGCTCTGGAAAACTATGTATGCACTTTGGTTTCAGAGTTCATTTCAAATGCTTTTCAACTTCATGGTCTTATAGCTTTGAATGGTGCATTTTGAACACAGAAAAACAAGGGAGTTCAAAAAAGTTCAAAAAATTTGAAATCCCTTTGTAACAGACGAGTTTTCGTATGAAACCCTGATACTTCGAAAGAGATTGTCGTTTTGTACATGATGTGCATCCAGTTTTTGCCGTAAGCCTCTCTACTTTCTTGCACATGCTATGTGGGTGAAATGATGATACCATGCCAACTTGGAACCTTTTCAGAGTTCATTTAAAATGCTTTTCAATTTCATTGTCTTATAGCTCAAAATAATCAGTAAATGCATGAAAAATAACAAATGAAGTCAGAAAGGGTTGTAAATTGATGATGTGGCTTTGAATGGTGCATTTTGAACATAGAAAAACAAGGGGGTTCAAATAAGTTCAAAAGAAATGAAATCCCTTTGTAACAGACGATTTTCCGTATGAAACCCTGATACTTCGAAGGAGATTGTCTGTTTTGTACACGAAGTGCATCTAGTTTTTGCCGTAAGCCTCTCTACTTTCTTGCACATGCTATGTGGGTGAAATGATGATACCATGCCAACTTGGAACCTTTTCAGAGTTCATTTCAAATGCTTTTCAATTTCATGGTCTTATAGCACTAGTAGAAAAGGGGCGAAGGTCCAGGCCGGGTCAGCCCATTAGTCCCGGTTCAGTCCAGAACCGGGACCCATGGTGGCATTGGACCCGGTTCGTTAGCCCCGGGGGCCGGCCGGGCCACATGGGCCATTGGTCCCGGTTCGTCTGGACCTTTAGGTCCCGGTTGGTGGGACGAACCAGGACCAATGGGCCTCGCTCCTGGCCCACCACCATTGGTCCCGGTTGGTGGCATGAACCGGGACCAAAGGCTACCCTTTAGTCCCGGTTCATGCCACCAACTGGGACCAATGAGGTGCCTATATATACCCCCTCGCTTAAGAGCAGAGCACAGTGCTCTGTTTTTTATGGCCGTCGAGGGGGAGAGGGCTTGGTGGTGCTCTAGCTCACCTCCTATGCACACAAGGTGTTCGATGGAATGCCCGAGCCACACTACTTAAGCTTTCTCCTCTCCAAGCTTGACCTCCAAGCTCCATTTTCCTCACTATTTGTCTAGGTTTAGCGGTCCGTCACGCCCCGTCCCCGTCTTCACCGTCGTCGATCACTCGCGCCGATCTCATCGCCGGCACCACCGTGGTGAGCCTCTTGTTCTTATCTTCTTTCTAAAAGGAAAAATATTCTTACTTGTATGTTTAGATAGATACTTGTATTATTTTCTTACTTTTATTATTGCATCTTATATAGTGCGATGGTTTTGGTATCCGCCCCCGTCGGCCCTCGCCCTGTCTATGATTCGGATGTGGTATATATTATCTTTTCATAACTATTGGTTCATTTATTGTTCATGACAATTATGCCGACCAACATGACATAGATTTTATTTATCTAGGAGGTTGTTGAACCGGAAATTCCAACCGACCCTATTGTCGAGAGGTTAAATTTAGTTGAAGAAGAAAACAATTTCTTGAAGGAAAAAATAAGAAAAATTGAGGAGGAGGAGATGATATTGGAGTTGCATGTTGCGGATGTCGTCGATGATCACAAGATCAAGATGGATGCAATGTGCTTGAAGATTAGAAAGATTAGAAAATATGCCATTCATACCGAGGCTTGGTATCATTATGCCGTTGGATCAGTTGTTACCTTGGTTGCGATTATGATCGCATTTGTTTTTGCATTGAAATGTTTTACATAGTTTCAATGTACGGTTTAATTAATTTAGATGCTCTGCAGAGCTTTATGTTGTTAGATGAGAACTATGTATGTACTTTGGTTTTAATGTGATGATGAACTTCTAATTTGGTCACTTGATTATCTATTCATGATGTTCTGTAATGATTTTTGACACACTTAATTATATATAATGCACGCAGATGAACCAGCAATGGATGTACAGTGACAGACACACCTCCGAGTACATTAAGGGCATGCATGATTTTCTCGAAGTGGCTGAGGCAAACAAGCAGAATGGTTGTATGTGTTGTCCATGCCCTATATGTGGGAATACGAAGTCTTACTCTGACCGGAAAATCCTTCACACCCACCTGCTTTACAAGAGATTCATGCCACACTATAATGTTTGGACGAGACACGGAGAAATAGGGGTTATGATGGAAGACGGCGAAGAAGAAGAGTATGATGACAACTATGTGCCCCCTAAATACGGTGATGCTACTGAACATCAAGAGGAACCAGACGATGTGCACTATGATGCTGCAACGGGCGAAGCTGCTAAAGATCAACAGGAACCAGACGATGTGCCCGATGATGATGATCTCCGCCGGGTCATTGTTGATGCAAGGACGCAATGCGAAAGTCAAAAGGAGAAGCTGAAGTTCGATCGCATGTTAGAGGATCACATAAAAGGGTTGTACCCCAATTGTGAAGATGGCAACACAAAGCTCGGTACCATACTCGAATTGCTACAGTGGAAGGCAGAGAATGTTGTGCCTGACAAAGGATTTGAGAATCTACTGAAAATATTGAAGAAGAAGCTTCCAAAGGATAACGAATTGCCCGACAGTACATACGCAGCAAAGAAGGTCGTATGCCCTCTAGGAGTGGAGGTGCAGAAGATACATGCATGCCCTATATGTGGGAAGCTGCAGGAAGAATGTGTACCTGGGCCATCGCGATTTCTTCCGACCAACCATCAATGTCGAAAGAAAGGCAAGCATTTCAAAGGCGAGGCAGATTACCGGAAGAAGTTCGCCATGCATACCGGTGATCACGTACTTGCTATGGTTAATGATTTACACGTAATCTTTGGAAAGGGTCCCGGCGCACTAGCTGTTCCGAATGACGCTGAGGGACACTCACCCATGTGGAAGAAGAAATCTATATTTTGGGACCTACCCTACTGGAAAGACCTAGAGGTCCGCTCTTCAATCGACGTGATGCACATCACGAAGAACCTTTGCGTGAACCTTCTAGGCTTCTTGGGCGTGTATGGAAAGACAAAAGATACACCTGAGGCACGGGAGGACCTGCAACGTTTGCACGAAAAAGACGACATGCCTTCGAAGCAGTATGAAGGTCCTGCCAGCTACGCTCTTACGAAAAAAGAGAAAGAAACCTTCTTTGAATGCCTGCTCAGTATGAAGGTCCCAACTGGCTTCTCGTCGAATATAAAGGGAATAGTAAATATGCCAGAGAAAAAGTTCCAGAACCTAAGGTCTCATGACTGCCACGTGATTATGACGCAACTGCTTCCGGTTGCATTGAGGGGGCTTCTACCGGAAAACGTCTAATTAGCCATTGTGAAGCTATGTGCATTCCTCAATGAAATCTCTTAGAAGGTGATCGATCCAGAAATCATACCAAGGCTAAGGAGTGATGTGGCGCAATGTCTTGTCAGTTTCAAGCTGGTGTTCCCACCATCCTTCTTCAATATCATGACGCACGTCCTAGTTCATCTAGTCGACGAGATTGTCATTCTGGGGCCCGTATTTCTACACAATATGTTCCCCTTTGAGAGGTTCATGGGAATCTTAAAGAAATATGTCCGTAACTGCGCTAGGCCAAAAGGAAGCATCTCCATGGGCCATCAAACAGAGGATGTCATCGGATTTTGTGTTGACTTCATTCCCGGCCTTAAGAAGATAGGTCTCCCTAAATCGCGGTATGAGGGAAGACTGACTGAAAAAGGCACCCTTGGAAGGGACTCAATAATACGCAGGGACGGATATTCTTGGTCTCAAGCACACTACATAGTTCTACAGAACTCTACCTTGGTGACCCCGTATGTCGATGAACACAAGAACAGTCTGTGCTCCAAACACCCGGAGCAGTGCGACGACTAGATTACATGTGAACACATCAGGACTTTCAGCAGTTGGTTGGAAACACGTCTCAGAGGTGACAACACTATTTGTTATGAGCTGTACTTGTTGTCCAGGGGACCATCTTCGACTGTTATGATTTGGAAAGGATACGAGATAAATGGGAATACATTTTACACGATTGACCAAGATCAAAAGAGCACCAACCAAAACAGCGGTGTCCGCTTTGATGCAACAACCGAGAGGGGAAAGGACACATATTATGGTTACATAGTGGACATATGGGAACTTGACTACGGACATGATTTTAAGGTCCCTTTGTTTAAGTGCAAATGGGTCAATCTGTCAGGAGGCGGGGTACAGGTAGACCCACAGTACAGAATGACAACAGTGGATCTGAAAAATCTTGGGTACACTGACGAACCGTTCGTCCTAGCCAATGATGTGGCACAGGTTATCTATGTGAAGGACATGTCTACCAGACCGAGAAAAATAAAAGATAAGGAAGCGAATACATCATACGATGAGCCAAAGCGCCACATAGTTTTTTCAGGAAAAAGGGACATCGTGGGAGTGGAGGGCAAGACAGACATGTCTGAAGATTATGAAAAGTTTCATGAAATTCCTCCCTTCAAAGTCAAGGCTGACCCAAGCATCCTGATAAACGATGAAGATTATCCATGGTTACGGCGCAATAAGCAAATGACACAAGCGAAGAAAAAGTGAAGACTTTCTCCCGTAACTATTACTGATGATACCATGCCAACTTTGTAACGGACGAGTATGATACCATTGTACGTTTTGTACATGCACATGCTATGTGGGTGAAATTATGATACCATGCCAACTTTCAACTTTTTCAAAGTTCATTTGAAATGCTTTAATGTCTTATGGTTCGGCCCTCGTAATACCATTAATCCCGGTTTGCTCCTTGTCAACTATGTTCTCACCAAGAACACTCTCAAGAGGGCAGCCACGTGGGCCATTGGTCCCGGTTCGTCTGGACCTTTTGGTCCCGGTTCCACGCACGAACCGGGACCAATGCGCCTGGCCCCTGGCCCATGACCATTAGTCCCGGTTTGTGCCACAAACCGGGACTAAAGGGTTGGTCGTTGCGCTCAGAGTTTAGTCCCACCTCGCCAACCGAAGGGCGCTCACACCGGTTTATAAGCCCGTCCCTCTCTGCCTTGTTGAGCTCCTCTGAAAGTGAAAATAGATGCCCCTATACAGGGAATTTGACCTAAATTCATAGTGAATTTCTCTGAAATTCATAGAAATTTATTATGAATTTAGGTTGAATTTTCTCTATAGGCGCATCTATGTTCACTTTTTTAGTAAAGTTAATCACAAACTTGTGATTCACACAAATTTCAAAGAATTCAAAGTTTAACTATTCAAATTTGAAAACTAATGGCACTAACAAAAAGTTTATAATTTCTCTAAAACTAATGGCACTAACAGAAAGTTTATAATTTTGCTGACCTAAAAGCAAAAAGAATTAAAAAATAAAGCAAAAAACAAAAGAAAATAAATAATGCAGAAAACAAAATAAAAAAACTGGAAACAAAATAAAAACAGCAACAATAAGTATTTTGTTGTAAGTAGAAACAAAATAAAATAAATAAAGCAACAAAGAAAACAAAAAAATTTGTTTTCAAATTTGAAAACTAATGGCACTAACAGAAAGTTTATAATTTTTCTAAAACTAAAAGCAAAAAAGAATTAAAAAATAAAGCAAAAAACAAAAGAAAATAATTAATGCAGAAAACAAAAATAAAAAACTGGAAAAAATAAAAATAGCAACAATAAGTATTTTGTTGTAAGTAGAAAC
>NC_041391.1:670879468-670880434 GCF_002162155.2 Triticum dicoccoides | reverse complement strand
AAAGAATTAAAAATAAAGCCAAAAACAAAAGAAAATAAATAATGCAGAAAACAAAACAAAAAAACTGGAAAATAACAATAAAAATAGCAACAATAAGTATTTTGTTGTAAGTAGAAACAAAATAAAATAAATAAAGCAAGAAAGAAAACAAAAAAACAAAAAAGTATTTTCAAATTTGTAAACTAATGACACCAACAGAAAGTTTATAATTTTTAAAAAACTAAAAGCAAAAAGAAAAAAAAATTAAGCAAAAACAAAAGAAAATAAATAATGCCGAAAATAAAACAAAAAAACTGGAAAAAAATAAAAATAGCAACAATAAGTAAAGAAAACAAAAAAGCAAAAAAAGTGCCTCCTACTGGGCCCCCACGGCCTAAATACGACTAGAAACCCAACAATGGGCTAGGATTCAGGCCCGTAGTAAGCCAAGTAGGCCCGCAGGCACATAGAGACAGATTAGGCCCGAAAGCCTGCTTTAGAGAGGAGCTCGAGAGGGTTGGTGCATCACACCTTATAAACAGGTGCGGCTCTCTCTCAGCTAGCGAGATGGGACTAAACTTCCACCACCACGCCGTTGTGCAAGGCCCATTGGTCCCGGTTGGTGGCACCAACTAGGACTAAAGGGGTGCATTAGTCCCGGTTGGTGCTACGAACCGGACCAATGCCCCCCCTTTAGTCCCGGTTGGTGCCACCAACCGGGACCAAAGGCCGCCGCTTCCCGCCCTTTGGGCTGCCGAAAACTGGCCTTTGGTCCCGGTTGGTGGCACCAACCGAGACTAAAGGGAGCATTGGTCCCGGTTGGTGCCACGAACCGGGACCAAAGGCCTGGGTATATAAGCAGCACTTGCCAAAAATTTCATTCAGTTCCTCATTCTCCCCGCCGCCGACGCCGCCCTCTGCCCCGATGCCCTGCTCCTTGTCGTCGTCGCCCGCGCCCATCGTCGCTGCCCCCATCGTCACCCGCGC
>NC_041391.1:670877823-670878653 GCF_002162155.2 Triticum dicoccoides | reverse complement strand
TCTTTCCCATGGTCCCGAGCGCCCATTGCTCTGCCCCTGCTCCATGGTCGCCGCCGGCCCCGACGCATTGAAGAGCAGAAGGAGAGAAGGAAAGGAGAGGAGAAGCAGAGAAGAGCAGAAGGAGAGGAGAGGCAAAATTTCAGAATTTTTGGAGTGGTTTAGGAAAATCTAGAATATGCTAAATATGTCAAAAATGTTTGTTTTGTTCGTAGAAAGTTTTTTGTTCATATATAGAAAGTTTTTATATATGACTATGGATATATGAGCAATGATGATCCATGGATGTATGCATTGATATATATGAGAAATGATGTTCATAGAATATTTACCAAGTATATATGCATTTTTTTCATATATGTATTTTTTTCATAGCATTTTTTTCCATTTATATATGTATGTGGCTATAGATGGATATATATGAGAAATGATGATCCATGGATGATGCATTTTTTTCCAATGATGATACATAGATGGATGTATATATGTATAGATGTATGTATGTGGATACATGAGGGGGGTCGATATACCCCCTCTCCGATAGCATTTCCTTCTTCATATGTTGAGTTAGTTGATTTAGGTTAGTGCATTTTAGGTTAGTTGTTGTTAGTGCATTTTAGGTTAGTAAATTTGAGGTTAGTCTCTATTTCTTCTTCTTCGAGCATTTTTGTGCATTTTAGGTTAGTAAATTTTTTCTGTTGTAATTTAGTTCGATGAATGTTTTCTGTTAAAACTCGTATTAAGTTTGTTCGATGAATGTTTCATGGGAGGGAGGGAGTAAAAACTCATAAGACATGAGGGGGAGGAGTCCCCCTCCGGTTCCTAACTCTCTC
>NC_041391.1:670870458-670877446 GCF_002162155.2 Triticum dicoccoides | reverse complement strand
TTGGATTTCCCCGAAGAGGAGAGGATGATGCAGCACAGTAGCGTAAGTATTTCCCTCAGTTTTTGAGAACCAAGGTATCAATCCAGTAGGAGACCACGCGTAAGTCCCTCGTACCTACACAAAACGATAGCTACTCACAACCAACGCTTAGGGGTTGTCAATCCCTTCACGGTCACTTACGAGGGTGAGATCTGATAGAGATAATATTTTTGGTATTTTTGGTATAAAGATGCAAAGTAAAAAGTAAAAGCAAAAGCAAGTAAATAAAGTGATGGAGATTGATATGATGAGAATAGACCCGGGGGCCATAGGTTTCACTAGTGGCTTCTCTCAAGAGCATAAGTATTCTACGGTAGGTGAACAAATTACTGTTAAGCAATTGACAGAATTGAGCATAGTTATGAGGTTATCCAGGCAATGATCATGTATATAGGCATCACGTCTGTGACAAGTAGACCGAAACGATTCTGCATCTACTACTATTACTCCACTCATCGACCGCTATCCAGCATGCATCTAGAGTATTAAGTTAAAAACAGAGTAATGCTTAAGCAAGATGACATGATGTCGAGGAATAAATTCATGCAATATGATAAATACCCCATCTTGTTATCCTCGATGGCAACAACACAATACGTGCCTTGCAACCCTTTCTGTCACTGGGTAAGGTCACCGCAAGATTGAACCCAAAGCTAAGCACTTCTCCCGTTGCAAGAACTACCAATCTAGTTGGCCAAACCAAACGGATAATTTGAAGAGACTTGCAAAGATAACTCGATCATACATAAAAGAATTCAGAGAAGAATCAAATATTTTCCATATATAAGCTGGATCATAAACCCACAATTCATCGGTCTCAACAAACACAACGCAAAAAGAAGATTACATCGAATAGATCTCCACGAGAGAGGGGGAGAACATTGTATTGAGATCCAAAAAGAGAGAAGAAGCCATCTAGCTACTAACTATGGACCCGAAGGTCTGAAGTAAACTACTCACACTTCATCGGAGGGGCTATGGTGATGATGTAGAAGCCCTCCGTGGTGGATGCCCCCTCCGACGGAGCTCCGGAACAGGCCCCAAGATGGGATCTCGTGGATACAAGAAGTTACGGTGGTGGAATTAGGTTTTTGGCTCTGTCCACGATTTGTTGGGGGTATGTAGGTATATATAGGAGGAAGGAGTACGTCGGTGGAGCGTCAGGGGGCCCACGAGGTAGGAGGGCGCGCCCAGGGGGGGAGGGCGCGCCCCCCACCCTCGTGACCGCCTCTGGCACTTCTTGGAGTAGGGTCCATGTCTCCTGGATCACGTTCGGTGAGAAGATCATGTTTCCGAAGGTTTCATTCCGTTTGGACTCCGTTTGATATTCTGTTTCTTCGAAACACTGAAATAGGCAAAAAACAGCAATTCTGGGCTGGGCCTCCGGTTAATAGGTTAGTCCCAAAAATAATATAAAAGTGGAAAATAAAGCCCATTATAGTCCAAAACAATAGATAAAGTAGCATGGAGCAATCAAAAATTATAGATATGTTGGAGATGTATCAGGCATCCCCAAGCTTAATTCTTGCTCGTCCTCGAGTAGGTAAATGATAAAAAGAGAATTTTTGATGTGGAGTGATACTTTGGCATAATTTCAATGTAAATCTTCTTAATTGTGATATGAATATCCAGATCCGAAAGATTCAAGACAAAAGTTCATATTGACATAAAAATAATAATACTTCAAGCACACTAATCAAAATAATTATGTCATCTGAAAATAACATGGCCAAAGAAAGTTCATCCCTACAAAATCATATAGTTAGGCTATGCTTCATTTTTGTCACACAAAGATGTTCCCAACTTCTATACCCCCGATGACAAGCCAAGCAATTGTTTCATACTTAAATAATCTCAAACTTTTTCAACCTTCACGTAATACATGAGCGTGAGCCATGGATATAGCACTATGGGTGGAATAGAATATGATGATGGGGATTGTGTGGAGAAGACAAAAAACGAGAAAGTCTCACATTGACGAGGATAATCAACGGGCTATGGAGATGCCCATCAATTGATGTCAACATGAGGAGTAGGGATTGCCATGCAACGGATGCACTAGAGCTATGAATGCTCAACAAAAGAAAACTAGTGGGTGTGCATCCAACTTGCTTGCTCATGAAGACCTAGGGCATTTGAGGAAGCCCATCGTAGGAATATACAAGCCAAGTTCTATAATGAAAAATTCCCGCTAGTATGAAAAAGACAACTTATGAGACTCACTATATGAAAAACATGGTGCTACTTTGAAGCACAATATATGAGACTCACTACATGAAGAACGAGGTGCTACTTCGAAGCACAAAATATGAGACTCACTACATGAAGAACATGGTGCTACTTTGAAGCACGAGTGTGGAAAAAGAGATAGTAGCATTGCCCTTTTCTTTTATTTTCTTTTTGGCCTTTTTATTTTTTATTTTGGCCTTTCTCTTTCTTTTTTTTATTTTTTTATTTGAACGATGCTCTAATAATGATGATCATCACACTTCTATTGATTACAACATGAGGATTACAACTCGAAACTAGAACAAGGCATGACTCTATATAAATGCCTTCGGCGGTGTACCAGGATGGTGC
The DNA here is from genome assembly GCF_002162155.2 of Triticum dicoccoides. Classification (NCBI taxonomy): domain Eukaryota; kingdom Viridiplantae; phylum Streptophyta; class Magnoliopsida; order Poales; family Poaceae; genus Triticum; species Triticum dicoccoides. The sequence continues at coordinate 670,874,827 of NC_041391.1, read as the reverse complement.
AATGAACCAAGAGTGACATGTATGAAAAATAATGCATGGTGTCTTTGCCACAAATACGATGTCAACTACATGATCATGCAATGGCAATATGACAAAGTAATGTATGTCATAATAATATTGAACGGAACGGTGGAAAGTTGCATGGCAATATATCTCGGAATGGCTATGGAAATGCCATAATAGGTAGGTATGATGGCTGTTTTGAGGGAGATATAGGGAGGTTTATGTGTGATAGAGCGTATCGTATCACGGAGTTTGGATGCACCGGCGAAGTTTGCGCCAACTCTCAATGTGAGAAAGGGCAATGCACGGTACCGAAGAGGCTAGCAATGGCGGAAAGTTAAAAGTGCGTATAATCCATGGACTCAACATTAGTCAAAAGAACTCATATACTTATTGCAAAAATTTAGAAGTCATCAAAAATCAAGTACTACGTGCATGCTCCTAGGGGGATAGATTGGTAGGAAAAGACCATCGCTCGTCCCCGACCGCCACTCATAAGGATGCACAAGCCAGGTACACTTCATGCTTCAAATTTGTTACACAACTTTAACCATACGTGCATGCTACGGGATTTACCAACTTCAACAAAAGTATTTCTCAAATTCACAACTACTCAAATAGCATGACTTTGATATTATTACCTCCATATCTCAAAACAATTATCAAGCATCAAATTTATCTTAGTATTCAACGCACTCAAAAGAAAGTTTCACATATCTTGAACACCAAGTATATTAACATTAAGCAAATTACCATGCTATTAACGACTCTCAAAATAATCTAAGTGAAGCATGAGAGATCAAGTTTCTTTAAAACATATCCACCACCGTGCCCTAAAAGATCTAAGTGAAGCACTAGAGCAAAAATTATCACGCTCAAAAAGATATAAGTGAAGCACTATGAGCAAACTATCAAGCTCAAAAGATATAAGTGAAGCACATAGAGTATTCTATCAAATTCCAAATCATGTATGGCTCTCTCAAAAGGTGTGTACAGCAAGGATGATTGTGGTAAACTAACAAGCAAAGACTCAAATAATACAAGACGCTCCAAGCAAAACACATATCATGTTGGTGAATAAAAATATACCTCCAAGTAAATTACCGATGGAAGTAGACGAAAGAGGGGATGCCTTCCGGGGCATCCCCAAGATTTGACTTTTTGGTGTCCTTGGATTATCTTGGGGGTGCCATGGTCATCCCCAAGCTTAGGCTCTTGCCACTCCTTGTTCCATAATCCATCAAAAGAATTCACCCAAAACTTGAAAACTTCACAACACAAAACTCAATAGAAATCTCGTGAGCTCCGTTAGAGAAAGAAAACAAAAGACTACTTTAAGGTACTGTAATGAGCTCATTCTTTATTTATAATGGTGTTAAACCTACTGTATTCCAACTTCTCTATGGTTTATAAACTAATTGACGAGCCATAGATTCATCAAAATAAGTAAACAACACACGAAAAACAGAATCTGTCAAAAACAGAACAGTCTGTAGCAATCTGTAACTAACGAAAACTTCTGGAACTATAAAAATTCTACCAAAATAGGACGTACTGGACAATTTGTTTATTGATCAGCATCAAAAAGAATCAATGCAAAATCACTTTTCTGTGATTTATTGAATTTTTTCTCGTGAGTGCAAAGTTTCTGTTTTTCAGCAGAATCAAATCAACTATCATCATAGCTTATCCTATAGGTTCTACTTGGCACAAACACTAATTAAAACATAAAACCACATCTAAAAATAAAGTAGAAACAAAAATTAACACTAACCAGGAACAAAAACAAAGAACACAAAATAAAATTGGGTTGCCTCCCAACAAGCGCTATCGTTTAACGCCCCTAGCTAGGCATAAAAGCAAGGATAGATCTAGGTATTACTATCTTTAATTTTCAATTTTTTAGCGGAGTCATGCTCGAATCCGGGTGGTTCTTGCCGCTTCCCTTCATACTCGGAAATTTTTAGATCTAAAGAATCCAACCGCTTATTATAAAGAGTAATCAACATATTCATGCGGTGAAGATTTCCGCTAACACTTTTAAGAGGCTCAAGAGACTTTTGTAAAAATTTTGTTACTTCGCAAATCTTCTCAAACACTTGGGTTTCTTCCTGGGTAGGATGAGATCCTCCCTTTTGGGGTAGTGTTCCCACTATTCCCTCTATAATTTCATGCGTAATACTGGGATCAATTTCAATAAAATTTCCTTTGGCAATGCAATCCAAGAGTTGTCTATGCGTCATATTTAACCCAACATAAAAATTGCGAAGAAGGATTCTAAAGTTCACCTCTAGGGTGCACTTACGATAAGATTCCATCATCCTATACCAAGCATCTTTTAAATTTTCTCCTTGACATTGCTTGCAGTGAAGAACTTCAAACTCGGGAGACATAGGAGCGGATAAGGAATTCGACATAGCGACAAGCAAGCAAACTAACACACGAGCAAACAAAAGGCAAAGGGAAATTGGAGGAGATTGGGAAAGAGAGGGCGAATAAAACGGCAAAGGTGAAGTGGGGGAGAGGAAAACGAGAGGCAAATGGCAAATAATGTAATGCGAGAGATAGGGATTGTGATGGGTACTTGGTATGTTGACTTTTGCGTAAGCCTCCCCGGCAACGGCGCCAGAAATTCTTCTTGCTACGTCTCGAGCTTGTGTTGGATTTCCCCGAAGAGGAGAGGATGATGCAGCACAGTAGCGTAAGTATTTCCCCTCAGTTTTTGAGAACCAAGGTATCAATCCAGTAGGAGACCACGCGTAAGTCCCTCGTACCTGCACAAAACGATAGCTACTCGCAACCAATGCTTAGGTGTTGTCAATCCCTTCACGGTCACTTACGAGGGTGAGATCTGATAGAGATAATATTTTTGGTATTTTTGGTATAAAGATGCAAAGTAAAAAGTAAAAGCAAAAGCAAGTAACTAAAGTGATGGAGATTGATATGATGAGAATAGACCCGGGGGCGATAGGTTTCACTAGTGGCTTCTCTCAAGAGCATAAGTATTCTACGGTGGGTGAACAAATTACTGTTGAGCAATTGACAGAATTGAGCATAGTTATGAGGTTATCCAGGCAATGATCATGTATATAGGCATCACGTCCGTGACAAGTAGACCGAAACGATTCTGCATCTACTACTATTACTCCACTCATCGACCACTATCCAGCATGCATCTAGAGTATTAAGTTAAAACAGAGTAATGCCTTAAGCAAGATGACATGATGTAGAGGAATAAATTCATGCAATATGATAAATACCCCATCTTGTTATCCTCGATGGCAACAATACAATACGTGCCTTGCAACCCTTTCTGTCACTGGGTAAGGTCACCGCAAGATTGAACCCAAAGCTAAGCACTTCTCCCATTGCAAGAACTACCAATCTTGTTGGCCAAACCAAACGGATAATTCGAAGAGACTTGCAAAGATAACTCAATCATACATAAAAGAATTCAGAGAAGAATCAAATATTTTCCATAGATAAGCTGGATCATAAACCCACAATTCACCGGTCTCAACAAACACAACGCAAAAAGAAGATTACATCGAATAGATCTCCACGAGAGAGGGGGAGAACACTGTATTGAGATCCAAAAAGAGAGAAGAAGCCATCTAGCTACTAACTATGGACCCGAAGGTCTGAAGTAAACTACTCACACTTCATCGGAGGGGCTATGGTGATGATGTAGAAGCCCTCCGTGGTGGATGCCCCCTCCGGCGGAGCTCCGGAACAGGCCCCAAGATGGGATCTCATGGATACAGGAAGTTATGACAGTGGAATTAGGTTTTTGGCTCTGTCCCCGATCTGTTGGGGGTACGTAGGTATATATAGGAGGAAGGAGTACGTCGGTGGAGCGTCAGGGGGCCCACGAGGTAGGGGGGCGCGCCCAGGGGGGGAGGGCGCGCCCCCCACCCTCGTGACCGCCTCTGGCACTTCTTGGAGTAGGGTCCAAGTCTCCTGGATCACGTTCGGTGAGAAGATCACGTTTCCGAAGGTTTCATTCCGTTTGATATTCTGTTTCTTCGAAACACTGAAATAGGCAAAAACAGCAATTCTGGGTTGGGCCTCCGGTTAATAGGTTAGTCCCAAAAATAATATAAAAGTGGAAAATAAAGCCCATTATAGTCCAAAACAATAGATAAAGTAGCATGGAGCAATCAAAAATTGTAGATACGTTGGAGACGTATCAGGGGTCGATATACCCCCTCCTCGATAACATTTTTTTCCATGTATAAGCAACACTTGGGAAATATGTCAAAATGTTTTTTTGTTCATAGAAAGTTTTTTGTTCATATATAGAAAGTTTTTATATATGACAATGGATATATGTACGTATGTCATGTCGATATAAACTCCCGATAAC
>NC_041391.1:670838585-670870023 GCF_002162155.2 Triticum dicoccoides | reverse complement strand
CCCCTCCCCGCTACTATTATTTTCCCATGTACGTATGTCATCGTTGTCGATATAAACCCATCCCTATAACTTCAACACGTGGGGGGAGGGGGTCGATATACCCCCTCCCCGATAATATTATTTTCCCATGTACGTATGTCGTCGTTGTCGATATAAACCCCTCCCGATAACTTCAACACGTGGGGGGGGGTCGATATACCCCCTCCCAATAACTTCAACACGTGGGGGTGGGGTCGATATACCCCCTCCCCGATAACATTATTTTCCCGTGTATGTATCTCGTCGTTGTCGATATTACCCCCTTGAAGCGTTGTCGAGGCCACCCCAAACCCTAGAGAAGCAGCGTCGAGGCCACTAATTAATTTGATTCCTTACTGTGATTAGCTAGCTAGTTCTACGTTTGCCACTAATATATCCATATCTGTCATGTTTGAATAATAATTGCCATGTTGTAAATATTTGTAGAAACTATGGACACCCCCCGAGACGAAGCAACAGAAGCGATGTTGGGGGAGATAATCGCACGTGGAAGTGATGCTGTCTTATCATTTCTGAACGACACCGATGGTCTGGAAGGACAGGGTGAAGAAGCAGGCTATTATGATGGCTCCTTTGACCCAATGCCGGTGCAAGAAGGAGACCATGAGGACGGCTCCGGTGACCCAATGACGGTGCAAGGAGACCGTGATGACGGATCCGGTGACCTAACCAAGTCTGGCCAGGTATATATATTAGTTAAGCCTGTGCTGACTAGCTAATTCATGCATTCGTTGTTTTGGTATATGTACACATATTAATTAACTATCGTCTTTCTTCTTTTTCCTAGCCCTCCGGATCGAGCACAACTTTGGTAAGGAGACGAGGCCCGAAGAAAAAGTTGAGCTCGGATGAAAGGTTTGAAATCACAGCAATCGCGCGCGACGGCGAACCGATTGAACCCATCCAGAAAAAGAACACATTTGCTGCTCAGTGCGGGGTTCTTGTTAGGGACAAGATCCCGATCAGCATCCACCAATGGTATAAGCCTAAGGAGGAAGAACCTGAGGTGTCTTATGTCAATGATATGCAGAAAGATGATCTTTGGACTGAGCTGAAGGCAAATTTCACCCTACCGCCAGAGGAGGATCCGGAGAAGCCAGTTATAGAGCAATTAATCAAGTCTTGTGCTCTTAAGAAGATGGCAGGCCTATTCAGGAGGTGGAGGAAAGAGCTGAAAAAGTTTGTCGACAAAGAAGAGACACCAGAATTCATCGGCAAATATGAGAAGATAAGAGATCACTGGCCCGCATTTGTGGCCCACAAGACATCGGAAAAGAGTAAGAAGATGTCGGTGACAAACAAGCAAAATGCTGCGAAGAAGAAGTTTCACCATCGCACGGGGTCAGGTGGCTACCTCAAAGCCCGACCTAAGTGGTCCAAGGCTGAGAATGATCTGCTTGATAAAGGGATCGAACCACAGACAATGAACTGGCCAGACCGTTGTCGGACTTGGTTCTTCGGGGCTGGCGGAACCTTGGACCTTGTATCAGGGAAGTGCCGTTGGACGGACGAGCAACTGAAAATACCAGTCAACAGGCTTCGGCATTATATCGATGCAGCGCAGCAAGGGACGTTCATTCCAGACAGGGAGAAGAACGAGCTCACAATGACCCTCAGGAATCCTGAGCACCCTGGACGGACATGAGGCACACCAGGCTCCATTCTGTGGAACGTTGGTTTTCCGGACGCAGGCGGTTACAAATGCCATGAGAGGAGGAAGAAAGTGGAGCATAGCCAACTGCAGGCGCTGCACGCAAGGGTACAAGGGCTAGAGGAACGAGAAGCAGATCGCAGCAAACGACCTGCCGAAGCTTCCCCCAAAGCTACCCCACCATCTCAGCGGAGAAGCAGCGTGGCTTCCACCGAGCTACTTCAGCCGGAGCATGCCTTGACGGCTCTTGCTAGCTACCCCGTGGATTTTATCACAGAGTCTCAAAATTGCCACCTTATGACGCAATGGCAGAACTTAAAAGTCAAGGCGGATGTCGGCCAAGTTCGACCTTCTGAACCCGGCGCAACTTTTCACTGTCGTCCGATTCCAGAAGGATATGCTAGGGTGATGGTGGACGAAATAACGGAGGGATTTGAGGACCTCGAGCTTGACCACCCTACCGGTGAAGGGGAGACTCGGCTGGGTTCTGCTCTGAAGACTCCATGCCTATGGCGGAAGGAGTTCATCAAGCTTCCGAACTGGACGCCTCCTCCTCCTCCTCCTCCAGCGATCAGGGCACTCTGCCTCCTCCACCGCCTCCTCCTCCGGCGAGTGACGATCAGGGCACTCGGCCTCCTTCTCCGGCACGTGGCGGCACTCCGCCTCCTTCTCCTCCTGCGCTGGCGCGCCCGAGAAGCCATCAGCCTCCTCCTTCTCTGCCTCGCCAGCAAGGGCGGAAGAGACCTGCCGCCGCCCCGGCTGCTCCGGCGCGTCGTAGTCCTTCTCCTCCGCCTCGTAAGCAAGCACGAAAGAAGACAGATGCCACAGCCGCTCCATCTGCTCCGGCGTCTAGCAGTACGGCCAGTAGAGGCGGGAGGCAATACAGATACGGTCCTTCTCTCAAGCCTCTAGACAAGTTACCGTATGAGAGGACCGAGGAGGAAAATGCGAAGATCATGCAGACCGAACTGAAGGACTTCTTTGAAGGGTTGGAAGCAAAGAGACATCCACCTACGGAGGAGAAGGTAGATCCGGTGAAAGCAAAGCGCACTATCGATGCCCTGAGGAAACCACCAAAGTCTCCGCCAAAAAACAACTATGAGCGCATTACTGCAAAGACATATCTCGAAGCTAACCGGTCGGGAAGTACTGTCAGTGATAAAAGGTTAAAAGAACGAGCAGCTGGGGAAAACATTGCCCAACTTGGTGAACAAGCAAAGCAATCGTGCCCCCCGCTCAATGTGTCTAGCGACATCGTCGCTAATGCTCCGGGGACGGTGCCCGGTTATAACAACCTTGGAGATTACCTGCCTGATGATGTACATTTTGATTTCTTTGAGGTGGACGAACACAGATACGAGTACGGGAAGCCTCTCGTCAAAGACGAAAAATCTCTAACAATGATGATGCGAAGATTCCATAATTAGTACATGGAAACCTGTAGAGAGTCTGGGGGGACGAATACTTTGTATCTGGGAATTAAAGAGGAGCATGACCTCGTTGGAACTGATCTGTTGCCTGTTCCATTTGAGGAGTTCTTTGAGTTCTTCAATCGAAAGGCCCTCGATAAATTAACGGTCTTTTGCTACTGTCTGTAAGTACTATTTCTGTCATTAAGTCTCTATATATAGCTCGGCTCTTTCATTGCATGTATTTATAATTAATTATCCTCACTATATTATGCAGATTGAAGATCGTCGAGTGCAAAAAACAAGAAATGTATGATATTGGGTTCATTAACACAAATATCATAGATGAATTTCTGGTTAAAAAGCACGCCGAAGAGGTCGAGGCCAACTTGCTACAATCGTTGATCAAAAATCAAAACAAAGATTTAATACTCTTTCCTTACAACTTCAAGTGAGTGTTACTGTCGTGTGCATATTCGGTTTCCCTTATTACTCGAGCGAGGTTATAGTAATGTAATTGATGAGTTATGCATGCGTGCGCAGCTTCCACTATGTTCTTCTGGAGATTAAACTTGAGCATGGAGTAGTAACCGTCTTAGACTCGAGACGAAAAGATCCCGAAACCTATGCAGACATGACTAAATTGCTCAACAACTAAGTTCAATCGATCATTATCGCACCATATCGGCAACTTTTTGTTCATTTCCTGATATCTCAAGTAATAATAATTATTTTGTTTGTCTTGCAGGGTTTGGAAACAGTTCACCGCAGAAGCTCCGGGACTGCCGAAGGAGTCGCGATATACATACCCGAAAGTAAGTACTACTAGCTAGCTAGTTGCGTGCATCTCCCGTTGATTCTATAGCTATACTTTCATGAATGCCATTTATAATGCTTCATTATCAGTTTGATTGACCTCTATTTCTCGTAAAGTGCTTGTGGCAGGAAGAAGGGAATAATTTATGTGGATACTACGTGTGCGAGTTCATCTACAACGCGACTTTGAAAAATAAGCGGGGCTACTCTAAAAGACAATATGAAGTGCGTAAGGAATAATATTCACAATTCCATTTTATTACACCATTATTTCTATTGAGTTTCATTCATATATGATTAACCCCCTTCTTCAAATTAGACGTGGCAGATGCGGAATGAACTCCTAGAACAAGATCGCATGAAAGCAATTCAAGAGGAATTGGCGGGATTCTTTCTTGACCACGTCATCAATAAAGCCGGAGAATACCATGTGGAAGTTGATTTCAAATGCTAGGGGATTGTAAGAGATCTTACATATTGTATATGTATGTAGCCAGTAGGGTTGGATAGATAATACGAAAACTTGTTGTTCGACCAATATCTCGGAGAAGGAGAGGTCAATCGATCACTTCTCTGGTATGCATGACGAACTTCTGTACTTATTGGTTTCCTTCATTTTCTTACTAGCTAGCGTGTCGAGGGCCTCTCTATGTACAGTACGTAGCGTCGACCAAGCACGGACATAAGAGAGGACACTTCTCTTTATTAATTAGCTAGCTAACACAATACATGAAACACCTAAATTAACCCCCCAAAACCCCCAACCTCCCTCCCTTTCAAAAAAAACCCAGCCCCTGAAATGCTGACGTGTGGATGCCTTTTGGTCCCGGTTGGTTCCACCAACCGGGACCAAAGGCCCTCCTGCCTGGGCTCGACGCACCGACCACGTGGAGGCCCATCTGTCCTGGTTCATGTTAGAACTGGGACTAATGGTCTAGGGCATTAGTAACGACTCTTTAGTCTCGGTTCAAGAATCGGGACAAAAGGCCCTCACCAACCGGGACTAATAAGGATTTTTCTACTAGTGTAGCTCAAAATAATCAGTAAATGCATGAAAAATAACAAGTGAAGTCAGAAAGGGTTGTAAATTGATGATGTGGCTTTGAATGGTGCATTTTGAACACAGAAAAACAAGGGGGTTCAAATAAGTTCAAAAGAAATGAAATCCCGTTGTAACAGACGAGTTTCCGTATGAAACCCTGATACTTCGAAGGAGATTGTCTGTTTTGTACATGAAGTGCATCCAGTTTTTGCCGTAAGCCTCTCTACTTTCTTGCACATGCTATGTGGGTGAAATGATGATACCATGCCAACTTGGAACCTTTTCAGAGTTCATTTCAAATGCTTTTAAATTTCATGGTCTTATAGCTCAAAATAATCAATAAATGCATGAAAAATAACAAATGAAGTCAGAAAGGGTTGTAAATTGATGATGTGGCTTTGAATGGTGCATTTTGAACACAGAAAAACAAGGGGGTTCAAATAAGTTCAAAAGAAATGAAATCCCATTGTAACAGACGAGTTTCCGTATGAAACCCTGATACTTCGAAGGAGATTGTCTGTTTTATACACGAAGTGCATCAGTTTTTGCCGTAAGCCTCTCTACTTTCTTCCACATGCTATGTGGGTGAAATGATGATACCATGCCAACTTGGAACCTTTTCAGAGTTCATTTCAAATGCTTTTCAATTTCATGGTCTTATAGCTCAAAATAATCAGTAAATGCATGAAAAATAACAAACGATGTCAGAAACAAAACAAAATAAAATAAATAAGTAATTTGAAACAAAATAATATAAACTTTAATAAAATAGATAAGTAGAAACAAAAAAACTTTAATAACATAAATAAAATTAATGAAACTAAAATTATCAAAGTACTTTCTGTTCAAAACATTATAAGCAGCTTCTAGTATTATTGAAACTAAAATTATATAAAATTGATGCAACTAAAATTATCAAAGTATTTTCTGTTCAAAATCATGAAAATCAAAAAGAATTTTCATAAAGAACTTTTTTTGTTAGAAACTTTAATAGCAAAAAGAATTATCATAAAATAAAATTAATAAGTAATTATAAACAAAATAATGTAAAATAAATAAGTATTTTGTTGTAAATAGAAACAAAACAAAATAAATAAAGCAAAAAAGAAAACAAAAAAAACTAGGGAAAAATAAAAAATTTGCCACCAACTAGGCCACCACTGCGTGAATACGACTAGAAACCCATCCATGGGCCAGGATTCAGGCCCGCAGTAGGCCTAGAAGGCCCATCAGGAAAAGCAGTAGCAAGTAGGCCCGTAAGCCTGCAGTGGAGAGGAGCTCGAGAGGGGTGCGGCAGTGGGGCTTATAAACCACTGCGCGCCCCTCTCAACTAGCGAGGTGGGACTAAACTTTGGCTGCGACGCGGGCAGCACAGGTGCCTTTGTTCTCGGTTGGTGGCACCAACCGGGGACTAAAGGGTGGGCATTGGTACTGGTTGGTGCCACGAACCGGTACCAATGCCCACCCTTTAGTCCCCCGGTTGGTGCCACCAACCGGGACCAAAGGCTGTCGCTTCCCGCCCTTTGGGCTGCTGAAAAGAGACATTTGGTCCCGGTTGGTGGCACCAACCGGGACTAAAGGGAGGCATTGGTACCGGTCGCTGCCACCAACCGGTACCAATGGCTTTGCTATATAAGCCAGCAATCGTGAAAATTTCGTCAGTTCTTCGATCCCTCCGACGACGACGCCAGGCTGCCCGAGCTCGTCGTGCCTCTGCCACGCCCCCGACCACGCCGCCGTTGCCCCGCGCCGACCATGCCGCCGTCGCCCCTGCCCACCGACCACGCTGCGCGCCCTCGCCGTGCCTCTGCCGCACCAACGACCCGCCCCGTCGATGTCGTCGCCGCCCTCTGCCCCGTCGACGCCATTGCCCTGCCCCGACCACGCCGCCGTCGCCCCTTCCCCGACCACGCCGTCGTCGCCACCCTCTACACCGACACGGCGCCGTGCCTCTGCCCCTGCCCCGACCACGCCGCACCTCTCCTTGGCCAGGCTGGCGCCGCCCCCCTGTCCTCTCCTCTATTTTTTCACATATATATGATGTTTTTTTCCAGATTATATGTATATGTGTGAGTATATGTATGTGTGTATATCTAATTATATGTCCTTTTTTTTAGATTTTTTGTTCATATATATGATGATTTGTTTTTTGCCTTTTTATAAAAATGTATATATGTATGTATGTTCTCTGTGCATATAAAAGTTAGATTTTTAGTACATTTGGATACATTTTAGGTTAGTTTTATCTATATATGTTCTCCGATTTAGTACATTTTAGGTTAGTTTCATTTTCAGAAAAGTTTTATATATTTAGGAAAAGAAGGAAGAGAAGGAAGAAGGAAGAAGAAGAAAAAGTTTTATATATGCAAAAGTTACATTTTTAGATTAGTATTATAGATCTAGCTAGGAAGATAAGGAAGAAGAAGAAAAAGAAGGAGAGGAAAAAGTACAATAAGAAGAGGAAGAAAGGAGAAGAAGAGGAGAGGAAGAAGAGGAGAAATAAATAAGAAGAGGAAAAAGAAGAAAAAGAAGAAGAGAAGAATAAAGGAATAGAGGAGAAAGAAGAAAAAAATAGAAATTTTTTTTCTTCTTTCTCCTCTATTCCTTTCTTCTTCTCCTTTTTTTCTTCTTTTTTTCTTCGATTGCTTCTCTTCTATTCCTTTCTTCTTCTCCTCTTTTTATTTCTTCTTTTGTCTTCTTATTTTTTATCGGGTATGTTGTTGTCGATATACCCCCTCCCGAGAACTTCAACACGAGGGGGGGTACCGATATACCCCCTTCCCGATAACATTATTTTCCCATGTATATGTATGTCGCGTCGTTGTCGATATAACCCCCTCCCGGATAACTTCGACATGAGGGGCGGTCGATATATATACCCCCTCTCGACCGTGATAACTTATACCACGGGAGCACCCCCCTCGGCCCTCTCGCTCGACCAAAACTCTCGAGGACACCCAAACCCTAGAGAAAAAATGATGTTGGTCTCCTACCCCCTCCCGCCGCGCCCCTACCCAACAAACTCTCTCGAGGACACCCAAATTTACCAAGTTAAAAGAGCGTTATCGTCGAGGCCACCCCAAACCCTTGAAGCGTTGTGTCGAGGCCACCCCAAACCGTTGAAGCGTTGTCTAGGCCACCCCAAACCCTAGAGAAGCAGCGTCGAGGCCACTAACATGATTCATTTTTGTGATTAGTTAGCTAGTTCTACGTTTGCCACTAATATATATCCATCTGTACCATGTTTGAATAATAATTGACATGTTGTAAATATTTGCAGAAACTATGGAGCACTCCCGAGATGAAGCAACAGAAGAGATGTTGGGGGAGATAATCGCACAAGGAAGTGATGTCGTTGCGTCATTTCTCAACGAAACCGATGGTCAGGAAGGACTGGGTGAAGAAGAGGGCTATGTTCATGATGGCTCCGGTGACCCATTAATGACGGTACAAGAAGAGGGCTATGTTCATGATGGCTCTGGTGACCCAGTGGAGGTATAAGAAGGAGACCGTGCTGACTGCTTCGGTGACCGAACCGAGTCCGGCCAGGTATATATATATTAGTTAAGCCCATGCTGACTACTTAATTGATGCATTCATTGTTTTCATATGTACACATATTAATTAATCGTCTTTCTTCTTTTTCTCTAGCCCTACAGATCGAGATCAACTTCGGTAAAGAAACGAGGCCCGAAGAAAAAGTTGCGCTTGGATGAAAGGTTTGAGATCACAGCAATCGCGCGTGATGGCAAGCCGATTGAACCCATTCGGATAAGGGATGCATTTCGTGCTTAGTGCGGGGTTCTTGTTAGGGACAAGATCCCGATCAGTATCCAGCAATGGTTAAAGCCTAAGAAGGAAGACCCTGAGGTGTCTTATGTCTCCGATATGCAGAAAGAAGATCTTTGGACAACGCTTAAGGAAAATTTCACCCTACCGCCAGAGGAGGATCCGGAGAAGCCAGTTAAAGAGCAATTGATCAAGTCTCGTGCTCTTAAGAAGATGGCAGAACTATTCAGGAGGTGGAAGAATGAGCTGAAAACGTTTGTCGACAAAGAAAAGACACCAGAATTCATCGGAAAGTATGAGAAGATCAGAGATCAATGGCCCGCATTTGTGGCCCACAAGACATCAGAAAAGAGTAAGAAGATGTCAGCGACAAACAAGATTAATGCTGCGAAGAAGAAGCATAACCATCACACGGGGTCAGGTGGTTACCTCAAAGCCCGACCTTTGTGGGACAAGGCTGAGAATGACCTGATTGCTAAAGGGGTCGAACCAGAGACATTGAGATGGCCAGACCGTTGCCGGACTTGGTTCTTCAGGGTTGTTGGAACCTTGGACCCTGTATCAGGGAAGTGCGTTTGGACGGAAGAGCAACTGCGAATACCCGTCAGGAAGCTTCGGCACTATATCGCCACAGCACAGGAAGGGACGTTCGTTCCAGACAGAGAGAAGGACGAGCTCACAATGGCCCTCGGGAATCCTGAGCACCCTGGACGGACACGAGGCATGCCAGGCTTCCTTTCGTGGAAGGCTGGGTTTCCGGACGCAGGGGGTTACAAAACCCAGGAGAGGAGGAAGAAAGTGGAGCATAGCCAACTGCAGGCGCTGCACGAAAGGGTACAAGGGCTAGAGGAACGATAAGCAGATCGCAGCAAACGACCTGCCGAAGCTTCCCCTGAATCTACCCCGCCATCTTAGCGGAGAAGTAGCGTGGCTTCCACCGAGCAGACTCAGCAGCTGGAGCCTGTCTTCACGGGCTACCCCGTGGATGCTATCACAGAGTCTCAACATTGCCACCTTATGACGCGATGGATGACATTGAAAGTCAAGGCGGCTGTTGGCTCTGTTATACCTAATGAACCTGGCTCAACCTACCACGACCAGCCGATTCCAGAAGGATATGCTAGGGTGATGGTGGATCAAATAACGGACGGATTTGAGGACCTTGAGCTTGACCACCCTACGGGTGAAGGGGAGATTCGGCTGGGTTCTTCTGTGAAGACTCCATGCCTATGGCGGAAGGAGCTCATCAACCTTCCGAACTAGACGCCTCCGCCTCCTCCTCATCCGGCGAGTCATGGCACTCCGCCTCCTCCTCCGCCTCCTTCGCGAGTGATCAGGGCACTCAACCTCCTTCTCCGGCGCGTGGCGGCACTCCGCCTCCTTCTCCGCCTGCGCCGGCATGCCCGAGCAGCCAGCTGCCTCCTCCTTCTCCGCCTCGCCAGCAAGGGCAGAAGAGACCGCCGCCGCCCCGGCTGCTCCAGCGCGTCGTAGTCCTTCTCCTCCACCTCGTAAACAAGCACGAAAGAAGACAGCCGCAGCCGCTCCGTCTGCTCCGGCGTCTAGCAGTACAGCCAGAGGCGGGAGGCAATACAGATACAGTCCATCTCTCAGGCCTCTAGAGAAGTTACTGTACGAGAGGACCGAGGAGGAAAACGCGAAGATCGTGCAGACCGAAGTTAAGGACTTCTTTGAAGGGTTGAAAGCAAAGAGACATCCACCTCCGGAGGAGAAGGTAGATTCGGTGAAAGTAAAGCGCACTATCGATGCCCTGAGGAAACCACCAAAGTCTCCGCCGAAAACCAACTATGAGCACACTACTGAAAAGGCATATCTCCAAGCGGAGCGGTCGGGAAGTACTGTCAGTGATCAAAGGTTAAAAGAACGAGCAGCTGGGAAAAAATTGCCCAGCTCGGCGAACAAGCAAAGCAATCGTGCCCCCCGCTCAATATGTCTAGCGACATCGCCGCTAATACTCCGAGGACGGTGCCCAGTTATAGCAATCTTAGAGATTATCTGCCTGATGATGTACATTTTGATTTCTTGGAGGTGGATGAACACAAATACGAGTACGGGAAGCCTCTCGTCAAAGATGAAAAATCTCTAACAACGATGATGCGAAGATTCCATAATTGGTACATGAAAACCTGCAGAGAGTCTGGGGGGACGAATACTTTGTATCTGAGAATTAAAGAGGAGCACGACCTCGTTGGAACTGATCCGTTGCCTGTTCCATTTGAGGAGTTCTTCGAGTTCTTCAATCAAAAGGCCCTCGATAAATTAACGGTCTTTTGCTACTGTCTGTAAGTACTATTTCTGTCATTAAGTCTCTATATATAGCTCGGCTCTTTCATTGCATGTATTTATAATTAATTATGCTCACTATATTATGCAGATTGAAGATCGTCGAGTGCAAAAAACAAAAAATGTATGATATTGGGTTCATTAACACAAATATCATAGATGAATTTCAGGTTAAAAAGAACGCCGAAGAGGCCGAGGCCAACTTGCTACAATCGTTGATCAAAAATTAAAACAAAGATTTAATACTCTTTCCTTACAACTTCGAGGGAGTGTTACTGTCGTGTGCATATTCGGTTTCCCTTATTACTCGAGCGAGGTTATAGTAATGTAAATGATGAGTTATACATGCGTGCGCAGCTTCCATTATGTTCTTCTGGAGATTAAGCTTGAGCGGGGACTAGTAACCGTCTTAGACTCGAGATGAAAAGATCCCGAAACCAATGCGGACATGACTAAATTGCTCAACAAGTAAGTTCAATCGATCATTATCGCACCATATCGGCAACTTTTTGTTCATTTCCTGATATCTCAAGTAATAATAATTATTTTGTTTGTCTTGCAGGGTTTGGAAACAGTTCACGGCAGAAGCTCCGGGACTGCCGAAGGAGCTGCGATATACATACCCGAAAGTAAGTACTACTAGCTAGCTAGTTGCGCGCATCTCCCGTTGATTCTATAGCTATACTTTCATCAATGCCATTTATAATGCTTTATTATCAGTTTGATTGACCTCTATTTCTTGTAAAGTGCTTGTGGCAGGAACAAGGGAATGATTTCTGTGGATACTACGTGTGTGAGTTTATCTACAACGCGACTTTGAAAAATAAGCGGGGCTACTCTAGAAGACAATATGAAGTGCGTAAGCAATAATATTCACAATTTCATTTTATTACACCATCATTTCTGTTGAGTTTCATTCATATATGTATTAACCCCCTTCTTCAAATTAGATGTGGCAGATATGGAATGAACTCCTACCACAAGATCGCATGAAAGCAATTTTAGAGGAATTGGCGGGATTCTTTCTTGACCACGTCATCAATAAAGCCGGAGAATAGATAATAGTGACCTCCTAATCTCTCGGATAGATAATACGAAAACTTGTTGTTCGACCAATCTCTCGGAGAAGGAGAGGTCGATCGATCACTTCTCTCGGTATGCATGACGAACTTCTGTACCTAATGGTTTCCTTCATTTTCTTACTAGCTAGCGTGTTGAGGGCCTCTCTATGTACAGTACGTAGAGTCGACCAAGCACGGACATAAGAGATGACACTTCTCTCTATTAATTAGCTAGCTAACACAATATATGAAACACCTAAATTAACCCCCAAAAACCCCCAACCCCCCCCCCTTTCAAAAAAAAACAAAAACCCCAGCCCCTAAAATGCTGACGCGTGGATGCCTTTTGGTCCCGGTTGGTGCCACCAACCGGGACCAAAGGCCCTCCTGCCTGGGCTCGGCGCACCGGCCACGTGGAGGCCCATCTGTCCCGGTTCGTGTTAGAACCGGAACTAAAGGTCTAGGGCATTAGTAACGACCCTTTAGTCCCGGTTCAAGAACCGGAACAAAAGACCCTAACCAATCGGGACTAGTGGGGTTTTTCTACTAGTGTCGGTAGCCATATGACTCGTCATGTTGATCATCCAAATACATATATTCCAAAATTGATTTAGTTAATTTTTGGAAGTGTTCATCGCATATTTGAAAAATATACATGCAGTGTAAAAAATGTTCATTAACATTTAAAAAATTGCACCATTTAACAAAATATGTACATGATGTTCTGAAAAAGCACGCGTTTTAAAATATATTTGTGACATTTAAAAAACATGTAGAATAATGTCAAAACAATGTCCACACAATTCAATAGAATGTTTCATAACATTCAAAAAAATGTGTGAGACATTTAAATATGTTCTCCCATGCTTAAAATGTTCATGGCATTACAAAAAATTTCATACCGTGGAAAGTATTTGCTCAAGTAAAGAACATTGCGTACCATGCAAACAAAATGTATGTGGCATGAAAAATGTTCATGTTTAAAGAAAATATGTTCGTGGCATTTTGGGAGCACCTTGCCAGCAAGAAGCATGCGAGGGACAGCGCCTTCAAGGCGTGCCGAAGGGGGCGCCTAGTTTTGTGTCTAGCATGGTGAATTTTGAATGCCCGGGAGTGTGTCCATGTCTTGCAAGCCAATGGTAACAGTGACCTCCTAATACCGTGCAAGAGGGGCAAACCAGGCTTCGGTGATCTCCTTCTTATGACTTCATGACCAAGACACCCAAAGCAGCTCATTGAACTCTACGGAAACTACAGCCGTCAAAAACCCAGCTAGGTCGGTAAGGGAGACCGGGAATCAAACACACTAACCAAAATTGAGGTTCATCGCAATGTTCCCGTCGCTTCGATTCCACCATCTTGCGTGACTTTATTGATCGCCAATGTCCACTACCTGGATGATCGCCTTTTGGTCGTAGTTTGTGTAGACACAAAATTAGAAGAAACAAGTACCGACTAATGAGAATTCGGAGATTGCCGGGGTGAAATTTTCTAAATAAAAGGGACAGAGGCAACGATACAACTTCTATCACACACGTTACATTTAGTTAGTGTTGACCGTAGAATAGCAAAACATTGTTGATGTCATTGCGGTAGAAACGTGGGCGACAGTTTTGTAAAAACCCATCTCGCATGTCACTTGCTGATGTGGCGTTTTTGCTAAGCTAGTGCAATTTTGACCAAAAGAGAACCTACAAAACAAGTTTATACTACCCCGTCTTGATTTATTAGTCCCCCTCCTATTTAGGGACATATTTTAACCATCCTTTTAACTAATAAAATATAAGTACATAGCAAAATAATATTATTGGAAACTATGTTCAAATACCAATTCAATATATAATTTTTGGTGACATGCATTAATATTTTGTTAGTTAAATGTATTATCAAAATTTGGTACAAAATACTAAAGAGACTAATAAACAAGGATGAAGGTAGCATATGAGAATGAACTTATGATTTAGTGGACTAGAACGTACACTCGCGCCTAATTTTACGTGTTTTTTGTCTCATTTTCTCTAGAATTAAAGACCTTACCATAATTAGAGCTTAGATATTTTAAAATCGTCATAATTAATGTCCTTCTAGTGATCTTTAGGTTATTCACAGTGGAGAATATCATAAACTAGTATGATGCATATGATATTGGTGTATGATACTATCCTCATAGTGCATAGTATCATAGATTATCTTATTAACGGCATGCATGACACAAAGTAGCACATTATTTATTATGATATGGTATCTATCTATGTTACTCTAACCCTCTCTCTCTTCTTTAATTCCATGCCACATCAGCATGATTGCTAGTACCAAGCGCATGGTATACGACTAAGATACTACCACTAGGGCCAGCCTTACACTGCCACGCCCAGTAGCAACTGCACCAGCTCAATCGGATCCTTACAACCTAACCACAATTACCAGCATCGGCGGAGCTTCATGGGGCCAAAGGGGGCCATTGTCCTCCAACTCTATGAAAACTCTTAAGTGTACCCCTAGTTATTAGGCTTGAATATCAAAGGTTTGTCAGAGTCGATGTATAACTTATCTTTTTCGCCCCCTCAACTATGATTAGCCACTCAACAATCTTCATCAAGCTCCGTCACTGCTTATCAACACAGCTGAGATGACACCTTCGCCATGACCTCCTCTGGGATGCCAGCGTTGTAGACGATGGCAAGCACCCGGACGTACTTGTGCCTGTAGGTCGACAGCGGCCCGCAGTGATCCTCGTAGCTGCTCACCGTGGTCTTGAGACAGCGTCAGGCATCGACCAGGGGCTGCCCGGCCAGCCGGCCTGCGGTGAGCACATGGCCTTTCTTGAAGCCCAACAGGAAGCTGCCGATGAAGTCAAACCTCCTGTCCTCCTCAACCCGTCGTGCCATAGTGTCCCGCGGCAGCTTACGCGCCTCCTCTCGCTTCGCCGAGGACGACGACGGCCGCACCCGAATATCCGGGTTGGTGCTATCGTCGATGGCCCGAGTAGTAGACAAAAACGTGGTCGTTCGGCCCGTTGAGGACAACCTTCCCACTCCCGGTGCAGGTGAGTCTCGACATGTCGCCGAGCAGCGCGGCGACGAAATTATTCATGTTGATATCATCGCCGGTGTAGTCCTTGGGCACTCCCGCGTACACGTCACGCCTTTCAGGTGATTGATGATGACACCCGGGTGGGGATTCTCAAGATTGACGGCAATATTGTCCTACATGAAGATGACGATATTCTCCTCCTTCAACCCGCCGGTCTTGAGGATCTGGTAGGCGTGGCAGTGTCGGAGCTTGATGAAGATTGTTAAGAGGGCTAATCATAGTTGAGGGAGCGAAGAATATAAGTTATGCATGAACTCTGAGAAAGTTTTGAAACCTAATAATATTAGGGGTACACTTAAGAAATATCATAAAGGAACAAAGTGATAGTTGAGTATGTGCATTTCATTTTTAAGGTCACGGTTTTAAGTACTTGGATCTTTTAAATACTAGGTAAAATAGTTGAAGTCCTTACTCGTTTTTTGACTCGAACTAAAAATACTCATTCTTACCACCATTGTTGTAACCCTTATGTGCTCTACAAATCATCTCACTCGACAAACAAGGTTGTTGCATGTCATTCGAAGCATAGTGGGTATGAAAGGCTTGATCATTGTTGTGCCTCGTGTGTTCCTTGTCCTCCATTTTATAGAAGAGGTCTGTGATAAGAAGCGTATAGAGTGATACACAGTCGGAAGGCATGCATTGTTTCACTTTATCATATCTAAAATTAGTATTTTCTTATTCAGCCTTTTTTATTTTGACAAATGGCAATATATTCATCTCATCCAGATCGGGCGGTGTTGGCGTCCTCCATGATGCTCTTCCCCTCGCGGCATTGATCTTGGAGTGGTCACCGGTTCGAGGGACCAGTGGATGCAAGAGGATAGTGGAGGTCATAACGACGATCATTGTGGTTGGTGGTGATTGTGTCGGGGCTTCGGTGGCAATGACGGCGGGTGTGAGTGAGGTCGGGGTCACGACAATTGTTTGAGGCACAATTATGTCGGGTTGTTTGTTGCTGTGAAGTCAGAATTACGGTGGCGGGGTCCAGATGGCAACGATGACAGGCGGCATGTGGTTTGTTCGGCGATCTTCCATAGCACCAAACTTGCATAGATCTCCTTCATAGTCTATGAAAATCGGAGTTAGCTGTCCCCATTGCGGGTGACCGGGGTATTGCTGGCATGGGCCTTCAAGTGATTTTGCATGGGCTCTACAATGCGGGTTGCGCCGGCAAAGTTATAGTCGCTTGCTGAGAGAGAATGGATGACAATGACGTTTCCAGGAGAATTGATGACAATGACGTTAGCCACCTCTATGAGGTTTTCTTCACAAATGGTTCATGTGAGGTATCTTGTATGTGCCACTTAGCAGGTTGTTGGGTTGTGACGGTTTTTGCCCTGCTTTCCAAGAGATAACGGCGATGCGTGGGCCGATGGGTAGTCCATAGCTACAATTTCGTGACAAGGCTGTAAATCCACAATCATATCTCGGAGTAGTTAATTGTACGCGAGAAGGGCATTTTGCTCAACAACAAAAAAAAAGGCGAGAAGGGCATGCCCAAGAATTAGAAAACATATGTTCAAAATCACGCCTTGTGCGCAAGAATTGGAAAACTTATGTTCCAAACCGTATCAAACTAGTTGCCGAGACCGTGAGTCGCAATTAACCACACTTTGTGCCGGGAGAAAAAAGCTTTTCTGGAGCCAAACCGCCGGACGTACGGATGCATGCATGTGCCTACGTGCGTTACCAGGGCCCGCACTATAAGCGAAACCTCTTCCCGCACCCGCGTTTCTCGCCCGGGAGAAATCCTTCCGAGTAGTTTGTTCGGGATTACAGTCAAATCCTATATTCAAATTAAAGATAATTAAGAGTTCAACAACTTTTTTTTTCGAGAGAGAAGAGTCCTACTAATCGAAGCAATAGCGTGCAGTAACATGAATCAATCGTGTTTCGGTTAGCGTGGGACTTCGAGTCGGTTATGCGTATAAGAGCTCCAGCCAAACGCCATCGTGTGCTGCATATATGTGAATGCCTGGGATCCGCCTGAGTTGCTCTAACTTCAATTCCATCTATCCCGGCATACGGATCCACTTGAGCTACTCTACTAATTTCAATCCCTCCCGGCTGATCATCCGAACAGGACTGCGGAGAAGCAATCAAGCGGCGACATGGAGGGCATAGAGATGATCGATGTCGAAAACCCCGACCGTGGTGGCAACGACGTTGGCGAAGCGCAGCCGGACCGACGTCTCTTCCGAGCATGGAGAGAGGGGTTCGAGAGGATCGTGATGCCTCACGACGACAGGCCTAACCCAGCAGATGAACCCGTCGAGGCAGCGGAGCCTACTCAATGTAGCAGACATGCCTTCCTGTGCTTTGCGATATTGGCCGTGCTCACTGTCATTGCAGCTTCCACCGCCCTTTGGTTCATCTGCTTAGACTTACATCCGACAACCTTTGTTGGTCGAGCTTTTCTTGTAATTGGGCGAATCGTGTCCGTGATATGCGTGCTCATCATTGCCCCACTTGGAGAAATCCTTGTTTTAGGTTTTATAGACGATGCCCTTCGTGGAAATCCCCAGGGGAATAGAACCATAGATTTATTCATTTAATTTGAAAAAGACTCGCAAGGGTTGTTATTGGTTTAGTGTAATACAGTATGAAGCTTTTTTCTACTTTTACTTGGCAGCCGACTATACTAGGATGCATGGTCAAATGGTTTAAACCAATCCAACTTACCAAATACTGGTTCGAGGAGAGGCCAAGTTGAATCTTGCACGAATTTGATAGTTTAGGGTTGAAAGTTAGATGGTTTTAGAGTTTAGGGTTGATTTTTAGACAAATGGGATAGTTCGGGGCTGAAGTATGCACTTTCACCTTTTAGTTGCCCTATATATGATTTTTTATATAATTTTTAAATATGCTATATTTGTATTTGATTGATCGACTTTTGTATAATATGTTTTATACCGAGTTAATGATTTTTTATTCTTCCACAACTAATTCTCAATCACTTGAGATCCTAGTGAGTTATCCGGCGACGCCATAACCGTTGATCCACGTTGACATATACTTCTTCTGTTCCGATTTACTCGTCATGGTTTTAGTTCAAATTTGAACTAAAACCACGACAAGTAAATCCGAACGGAGGGAGTACTACTTAAGATTCACCTTTCTGGCAATAAGGACACACCATATTTTTGCTTTTTGCACCCATGAATAGTTTTACATATTTGCATGAACAAATTCACAATTTTCACGGATGACCAAAATAATTAGATTTAGTTTTGCGCAATCTAACCGACATGTCTTTTGGCATTGAAAGGAATGACTGTCATGTCTCTTCATGATAACCCCAACCCTTACAGCCTCCTCATGACAGCAGAGCCCCGGCAACATAGCAGTGCCTTTTGTGTTCAGCGGCCTTCACAGAGCTCATTGTTGTCACCTTTACTCTCTATGAATTCTCTCACCCGGCAACCATGGTTAATTACGTGTCATTGGACACATCACGGGTATGATAGCTTGATCATTGTTGTGCCTCACGTGTTCCTTCTTGCTCTTCATTTTATAGAAGAGACCCTGAATAGGATGTACTTCCTCCGTTCGAAAATACTTATCATCAAAATGAATAAAAAGATATGTATCTTGAACTAAAATACGTCTAGATACACCCCCTTTTGTCCATTTTGATGACAAATATTTCCGGACCGAGGGAGTATGAAATGGTAGATTTTGCTCATGCAACTCGTTAACTAAACACTAGGAAGGCATGCATTTTTTTATTCTGACAATGGCAATATATTCATCGCATCGAAATCGCACAATGGTGACTTCATTCATCATGCTCCCCCGGGATCATCGTTCTTGGAGTTGTCACCGGTTGGAGGGACCAATTGGATGTGTGAGGATGGCAGGCAGGGGCGTAGCCAGGCCCCAGGCTGCCCTGGCCGTGGCCATGTGCGTAGGCAAGAAATCCTTCATATACTGTAGCAGCTAGCCCGGGGCGTGGAGATATCCTGCCTACGCCACTGATGGCAGGGTCATCGCGACGATCGCAGTGGTTGGTGGCGATGGTCTCTGGACTTCTATGGCAGCGACAGGGGACCTCGGGGTCGCGACAATGGTTGTGATACATGTTCACGGGATTGTCTCGGAATTTTCTTCTGTGAAGTCGGAGCTACGTGCCGGGATATAGGTGGCAACAGTGACATGTGAGATCCATCCTTGATTTGTCAGAATCGGTTCGCAATGTGGCTTCGCATGGTCGTATGACTACAGTTTTAATCCCACCTAATATTTTTTTCAGTTGTTATTAATCTCACGTGCGTCACAAACTCACAATGGCAGCTAGCCCTACACCACACGCATCAGAGCAAAGCAAAAGCAGTCTACCTCCGTAAGCATGTACGCCGGCCTGGCCTTGCATGGGGAAGGAGAGAAAAAAATAACTAAGTGCGTGAAAATATTGTGAATAATAGTTATTTTACAACCTAATGGGCGTGCCTTTCAGGCCTGCATGAAGAGAAATGGTTACTACGATGTTTTGCAACGATAACCCGGCCATATCAATCGAAGATGAACCATTCACCAAGCGGAGTATGTGTAAGACGAGTCACGGCGAGATAAGTCAAATAGGAAATATTGCTTTTACATGATGTATTATCCCTGCCGTGAGTGGCAGAGTGATTGGCAAGCGTTTTCCATGTGGCTTTGCACGGCATATATAGTGTGGGCTAACGGGTTGTCACTAGTAGAAAAAGAGCTTTTAGTCCCGGTTCATTAGGGCCTTTAGTCCCGGTTCCCAGAACCTGAACTAAAGGGTCGTTACTAAAGCCTCCCCCTTTAGTCCCGGTTCTTACACGAACCGGGACTAAAGGCTCTCCACGTGGCCGCTGCCTGGAGGTCCACCTTTAGTCCCGGTTGGCAACATCAACCAGTACTAAAGGAAATTGTATGTTTTTTTTTAAATGGAATGTTTTTTTTATTTTCAAATTTCTGAATTATTTTAACATGTCATCTCTAAGGGAAACGTTTGGAGACGGTGCGCCGGCCGAAGCTTCGGCCGGTAGCCCGCTACCTCGTGCTCCTGTGTCGATGAGACCTGCATCCGCACCCCATCTGCTGCAGCCCAATCTCGCAGGCGAGGCCGCCGTCCACCCCATCTGCTGCAGCCCAATCTCGCAGGCAAGGCCGCCGTCTACCCCCCGCATCGACTCTCTACCTGCGGCAGCCCAATCTCCCCGGCGAGGCCGCCGTCCACTGCACGGCCGACGATTTCCCCACGCGCACGACACGTCCACCCCCTACCTACAGTATTCACGCGCGCGCATCCCCTCCCCCCTCCTCCCGGGTTGTGTTTGGGCCACCACAAGCTCCATCGCCGGCGGCCAAGCACTCCCTCGCCGACCGCCATGGCTGCCTGCAGCCATGCCCGGATCCTCCCGCGTATAGAAGTGTTCCAACTGTCACCTAGAAAAGCTTCAACAGCCGTTGAAAAAAGCTTCAACCATAGACATAGAAAGCTTCAATGGCACTGCACAACAAGGGAAAGCTGCAACCGTTGTTGGATTTTGCTACTACCGGCAAAGCTTTTTGCTACATCCATCAGGCAGAGCTGCGACCTCGCGAGGACGACAATGATTTTTTTTTGCTGCAACCGTAGGAGGATTTTGCTACTACCGTTGGAGGTTTTTGCTACATCCATGTAAGGCGGAGCTGCGACCTCGCGAAGGTGGCGACGGCGTTTTTGCTACACCCATAGTTTGATTTTGCTACTACCGATGAAATTTTTTGCTACATCCATTCAAATGGTGTTGATTGACTCACGGCCGCCGTCGACGTATTTTTCCTGCAGCGAGCATCAATGGCGAGGGCGGCAGAGCTACAACCTTCATCGTCAAGAGCTGCAACCGTAGGTGGAGCTGGTGCATTGGTCGAGGCGAGAACGAGGCCGGGAGGGTGGGGGACCGTTGACGAGGACGGCCGGCGAGGGCGGGGTCCGGTGGGCGATGAGGAAGTCCGGCGAGGGTGGGGACTGACGACGGGGACGACCACCGGAGGGGACAGGAGGCGCGGTGTCGTGCTCCCCGAGCGGGAGATGCGGATCCAGGCCGCCTGCGCGAGGAAGAAGAAGCTGGGGGCGATCTGTTTTTTTTTACCCTGGATCCAACGGCTGCCTGGCTCACATTCGATGGCCTGGGCTGGACCGGCCGAAAGTTTCGGCCGGTGCGCCGGCGCCTATAAGCGCCCCATCTCTAATCACCCCTCATCACTTCTATTTAACCTCTAATCACCCCTCATCATCTAACTTCCCGGACGGTCACTCATCCTCTCACTACTCCAGCCTGAGCATGCTTAACTTCCAGGTTCTATTCTCCCTCGTTTCCAAGTCTGCACTTGTTGTTTTCCTGACAATGGTAAGATGTCAATCCTATTAACCTCGGGAATTTAGCTTAAGCATGAAGTCACACATTTCACTGTTTAAGTTTGAAACTATTGTTCTAAAAAATAACACTAATATTTAGTAACACTAATATTTCTTGAATAATTAGTTTGACCATTGTTTGACCACAATTTGCCCATAGTTTGACCAGATTTGACCAAAATTCAAAAAAACTGAAATAATTATTTAGTAACACTAATATTCTTGAATAATTATTTAGTAACACTAATACTTTTTGAATAAGTAGTTTGACCATAGTTTGACCAGATTTAACAAAAATTCAAAAAAAAACTGAAATTTGATGAAATGTTTTGCCTCCAGATCTTAAAAGCCCCGTAACTTTTTTTTGTTAGGTTTTTGAGGATTTTGAAAATGTTTAACAAGGTTCCCCCAGTTAAATTCGGATGTAACTTTTTGAGTAGATGATTTTTCATATAAAAAACTTTTTCATCCGAGTTAGTATGCAAAAGTTATGCCCATTTTACTAAATTCCAGAGAGATTTTGCAAATAAAGTCGAAATTCACATTTGCAAATTTTCCCAACAACTAGACCACAATATCACATGGGAAACTTAATTTTTTTTTATTTTTTTGACATTTCCATCATTTTCTTTTTTTTTTGAAAACTGAAAAGGCGATCCAGGGGGTAGAGTTTGAAAATGGGACCTTTAGTACCGGTTCGTGCCATGAACCGATACTAATGCCTCAAACCTCATTAGTACCGGTTGGTGGCTTGAACCGGGACTAAAGGTCTAACCTTTAGTACCGGTTGGTGCCACGAACCGGTACTAATGGGCATCGCACCCTTTAGTCCCGGTTCGTGGCACCAACCGGGACTAAAAGGTCCAGACGAACTAGGACAAATGGCCCACGTGGCCCGGCTGGCCCCCCTGAACTCACGAATCTGGACTAATGCCCCCATTGGTCCCGGTTTTGGACTGAACCGGGACTAATGGGCTGACCCGGCCTGGACCATTGCCCTCTTTTCTACTAGTGTGTCACGTTATATGTAACACACGCGTCGTAGTAAAGTGTTGCTGCGAAAGGGGTACAGTAAATACGTGAGTAGAGTGTTTCGAAATGAAATGGGAGGGGACAGCAAGCTTGCCGCTGCAACGAACCAACCTGTGATTGGATGGGTTAGAGGGACTGTGGTATCCCAGCCCATTAGGGTTCAAGTCCTGGTGCTCGCACTTATTCCTGGATTTATTTCAGAATTTCCGGCGATGCGCTTTCAGTGCGAGCAGACGTTCCCGTCGATGACGAGGTGACTACGGTGACTTCGTAAATTTCAAGACGATATGCTGGCTCAGTCTTTTGGAGATGCTCATAGAGGTAGTGTGTGCGTGTGTGCGTTCATAGGGATGAGTGTATGCGTGTGTATATGAGCGTTTGCGTCTGTACTGTATTAGAAAAACTTGCTGCTGCGACGTACGTACGTCACTGTTGCTGCACACTACGTGGGAAAGCCACGCGACACAGGAGCTGTGCTCAGCCACGTACGCCTTGGCCTTGCATGGGACTGGGAGAAAAAAAATACGTGCGTGAAAATATTTACTTGCTGTGAAACCCCCTCCGACCAAATGGCGACCAGGAGCGCGTCAGGAGGCCCCACATCACCCAACCTGTTACCTACTTTGTCTCTCAGTTTAAACAAAAGAGTCATCCTCAATCAAGAAAGGAAAATTTGAGAGTCCTGTACAACGACAATTGTATGCATGTACCGACCCCAGCAGGGTGCACTTTATATTGAGAGTCCTGCTACGACGATGGTATGCCTGTAGCGATCCCAGCAGGGCTGCTGCACTCTATATATTACTCATCCGTTTCAAAATAGATAACTCAAGTATTAGATATAATAAACAAACTCCATCGAGACAATACATGAGAGCATTCCGTTAAATTTCGAGAGCTGCCTACTCTGTTCCTGTTGCACCCGAAGAGGTACTCTTCGTTATTACCGTGAAAAATCCAGGCATAAAATTCGCCACCACACACACACAAAAAGAAAAAAGCGCTCCCCGGCCGCTCCCGCGGGCGGCCAGGAGCGCACGATAGCCGCCGCCCAGGCCACACCCCGCCGCCCTTCCTCTCCTCGCCGCCGCCGGTAGGCGTCGCCGGGCAAAGCCCGCGCGGCGCGGCGGCGGCGGGGCCTTCTCCTCCTCCCATTTGGGGTTGGACGGTGCGGGCCGGCCGCCTCGATGGGTGCTCTGTCACGGTGATCCCGTTGGAGCTCGAGGCTTCGCGGTGTGGCGGCATCCGGGGCACGGAGGCATGGAGCTAGCTGGGGCGGGCACGGTGGCCTCCTGCCGCGCGGATCTGGCTGCTTGGCTCGGGTTCGCCGGCGAGGTGCGCCGCGGGCGCGGGCGGGGCGGCGCTGAGGCCGGCCGTCGTCGATCTGGCGCCCGGGCGCCCAGATCTGGCGGTGGAGGCGCTCTGGCAAGCTGCGGTGGCGGCGCTCCGGCGGGCTGCGACTGTAGGGCGCGCTGGGTGCCTGGGGTCCCTTCCCTCGGCCGGGGGAGCTGCGGTGGTGGCGGCGAGGCGCAGTTTTTTGGACGACGGTGCCGTGTCGGTGCAGGTTCTGGTGATGGTGAGCTGCAACAGAGCTGCAGCTTGGGCTGGAAGAGGCTGGGGGTGCGCGGATCTGACATGGCGCTCTGTTGCGGCGTGTTGAGGGCTGGTGGTTGGCAACGATGCCCTCTGCACAACTTGCTATGTTGCTATGCCGTTCGCTTCCTGTGAGGCCCGGCGGTGGAGTAGATCCTCCAGGCGAAAGTCTTGCACCTTCTTCGGTGCCGGTGCTGGTGATGTTCTTGAGCATTGCATTCCTTCCTGAAGGCACATCGCGGAGTTACGTCCATCTACTGCCGCAACTGTCTGGTGTTTCCGGGTGAAAACCCAAGCTCCATTGGAGCGGGCGGCGGCGGCAATTATGTCGTTACCTTCTTGGAGGCACCGCCTTGGAAGCAATGACCTTTGTGGAGTGGTGGTCTCATGGCAGTGGTGCAGAGTTGCGTCGTCGTCGGGGTGATGGAGGCCGGGGCGGCGGCTCCAGACGGTGGATTTACGCCGAGGCGGCGGCCTCGGATAGCGATGCAACGGTGGATCTATGGGGCAGAGTCACAGTTGTGCATTGTTTTGGTGGCGACTTGGTGCTACGTGGGTAGCGAGGTGGTCGGCCTGGTCGATGCGACCCAGAGGGGGCGGTCTGACTTTACGTCGGGGCCGCGGCCCCGGATGTGGTGCGGCGTTCGTGGTCTGCGTGCAGTTGTCCTGTGCAGCATGGGTTGCGGGTAGCTGTATTGTGCGGCGTTGCTGCTCGAGGGCGACTGGAGGCATGTCGGGGCGGCGGCCCCGGATGTGGTGCGACGTTCGTGGTCTGCGTGCGGTTGTCCTGAGCAGTGTGGGCTGCGGGTTGCTGTATCGTGCGGCGTTGCTGCTCGAGGGTGAGCGGTGGCATGTCGGGGCGGCGGCCCCGGAAGGCGGTGTCGGTTGAGTGCGCAGGGCGCAACGGAGCAGTGGATGTCGAGGCGGCGGCCTCGGGAGAGTTGCAGCTTCGAGGGCATGGACCTCGTGTCGTGTGGGCGACGTGGTTGTCATCGATGTTGTTCGTGTGTGGGCTTTGCCCTGTGTGTGTTAGTCTTTGGGGTGGGCTTGGCCCTTGTTGTTTCGGTTTTCGCCCGGTTTTCCGTAATTAACTGGGCAATTCTCTTCTGCTTAATTAATAGATGAGGTAATCTTTGCCTCTGTTTCAAAAAAAAATCTAGGCATCGCTTATCTCTCTAATTTCATCTCCTCCATCGCATCATCCGGATCAATTCGAGCAACATCATGGACGGCATAGAGATGATCGACATTGAAAATCCTGAACATGCTGGTGGAGCTGGCGGCCACGAGGTCGAAGCACAGCCCGAACGACAACCTCTGGCGGTCAAGCGTTACATCTCATAGCACATGTCGTGGTCTCGTGGATATGATAGGATTGTTCATTATGGTACTTGGATTCATCCTTATCCTTCATTTTGTACTCGAGGCAGCTATTGGAAACCCCGAGGGGTTTAGAATGATAGATTCATTATTCATGTAATTTGAAAAAAAGGCTAACAATGCACTACCGGAACAGGGCTCTACGCCGACAGCCAAATATATGCCGACGGCTACCGTCGGCCTAGTCCGAGCTATCCCGACAGCTAGCTCCTGGCCGTCGGCGTACAATGGCCGTCGGGCTATCCGCGTCTACGCCGACAGCAGCCGTCGGCATACACGGGCCGTCGGCTTATCCCAGACTACGCCTACAGCTGCCGTCGGCATATACTGACCGTCGCCATAGATGCGGGCCCGCTGACAACTGCCATCACGGCTGGCTAACGACGTTAAATCTATGCCGACGGCCGTGACGGTGGCCGTCGGTATAGATACGGGTGACACGTCAACGATCCAAAGCGCAGGCAGCCGTCGGCATAGCCGACACGTCATCGATCCGCGGCGTTGTCCATCTGCCCTGGCCGCACCTATGCCGACGGCTTTGCCGTCGGCATAGTTTTTTTTCTTTTTTTTCTTTTTTCCATATAGTATTATTATTATTATTAAGCATACAGTATGTGTTAATAAGCATACATATAGTATGTGTTAATAAGCATATAGTATGTTAATAAGCATATAGTATGTGTTAATAAGCATACAAATAGTTTTTTTTTCTTTTTTTCTTCACTGTTTTCTTTATTATTTTTATTTAACTAACTTACATACAGTATGTGTTAATAAGCATACACACATTATTTTTCGGTTCTGTACAGAGCGTTGTGACCCCCCTCACGAACGGTGCCGCCGCCAGCCGGCAACTAGAATGGGGAACAGCCGCACCGGGTCTATACGAAGGGGACTTTGCTCCAAGTGTTTATATATATCGGATGACCTACCACAACCGGATGGTGTTATGGCATGTCCGAAAAGGCGGCACGCACCTCCGGGGTGTGGCCCCGTCACGGACGGCACCGCCGCCGGCACCTGGAGGGGTGGAACGGACGCGTCGGGTCTACATGGAGTGGATTTAGCTGTGGGTTTGGCCCGGATGTTGCTCCCCGGTGTCCCTCTGGGCCGACCTGACACAACCGGGTGGAGAGGTCCACTGGTCAAAGCCCGTCCGTGGGAAGTCAAAGGGCTAGATCTCGTGGTCAACCGCTCCAGGGTTAGGCTGGACGGGGGCCCTGGGGGTAGCAATGCCACCTGAGCGTCGTACCGCGCCCTCATACATGTGGGGTGGTGTTGTGGCATGTCCAAAGAGGTGGCACCTGGAGGGGGAAAACGGACGCATCGGGTCTACACGGAGGGGATGTAGCTGTCGGTTTGGCCCGGATGTTGCTCCCAGGTGTCCCTCTGAGCTGACCTGACACAACTGGGTGGAGAGGTCCACTGTTCAAAGCTCGTCCGTGGAAAGTCAAAGGGTTAGATCTCGTGGTCAACCGCTCCAGGGTTAGGCGGGACGCGGGCCCTGGGGGGATGGGGGGTAGCAATGCCACCGGAGCGTCGCACCGGCCCCTCATACATGCAGGGTGGTGTGGTGGCAAGTCTGAAGAGGCGGCACGCGTCTCCGGGGTTCGGCCCCCTCACGGACGGCAATGACACGGTAGTAGTGGTTCTGCGGTAACGATGCATCGTGAATATTATTAAATACTTGGAGCACGATAAAATCATGAGTTTTTTACACAACGTGGGCACATGTGCTATAGGACTGATGGTAATTTTTCATAATTTTTTGTGATGG
Source organism: Triticum dicoccoides (assembly GCF_002162155.2). Taxonomy (NCBI): domain Eukaryota; kingdom Viridiplantae; phylum Streptophyta; class Magnoliopsida; order Poales; family Poaceae; genus Triticum; species Triticum dicoccoides. Next base: position 670,842,667 of record NC_041391.1, on the reverse strand, counting down.
AGAAGTATCTGAACACTTCCCTCTACGCGGATTGCTCTTCGCACGTCTACGACTGTGGCCGGCGGCCTCCGGGGGCTAGCATACCGTCAAATCTTGCGTAGGCGGCCTCTCACAAGTCTCGAAGTGTTGATGCGGTTGCAAACGCCCAGCACGCGTCTCCGGGGTGTGCCCCCCCCCCCCCACCCTCACGGACGGCGCCGCCACCGGCACCTGGAGGGGGAAAACGGACGCGTCGGGTCTACACGGAGGGGATCTTGCTGTGGGCCTGGCCCGGATGTTGCTCCAAAGTGTTCCTATGGGCTGACCTAACACAACCGGGTGGAGAGGTCCACAGGTCAAATCCCGTCCGTGCAAAGTCAAAGGGCTAGATCCCGTGGTCAAACGCTACAGGGTTAGGCGGGACGGGGGCCCTGGGGGGTAGCAATGCCACCGGAGCATCGCACCGGGCCCTCATACATGCGGGGTAGTGTGGTGGCATGTCCGAAGAGGCGGCACGCGTCTCCGGGGTGTGGCCCCCCTCACGGACGGAAATGACACGGTAGTAGACGTTCTGCGGTAACGATGCAGCGTGAATATTATTAAATAATTGGAGCGCGATAAAATCATGAGTTTTTTACACAACGTGGGCACATGTGCTATAGGACTGATGGTAATTTTTCATCATTTTTTGTGATGGAGAAGTATCTGAACACTTCCCTCTACGCGGATTGCTCTTCGCACGTCTACGACTGTGGCCGGCGGCCTCCGGGGGCTAGCATACCGTCAAATCTTGCGTAGGCGGCATCTCACAAGTCTTGAAGTGTTGAGGCGGTTGCAAACGCCCAGCACGCGTCTCCGGGGTGTGCCCCCCACCCTCACGGACGGCGCCGCCGCCGGCACCTGGAGGGGGAAAACGAACGCGTCGGGTCTACACGGAGGGGATCTTGCTGTGGGCCTGGCCCGGATGTTGCTCCAAAGTGTTCCTATGGGCTGACCTAACACAACCGGGTGGAGAGGTCCACTGGTCAAATCCCGTCCGTGCAAAGTCAAAGGGCTAGATCCCGTGGTCAAACGCTACAGGGTTAGGCGGGACGGGGGCCCTGGGGGGTAGCAATGCCACCGGAGCGTCGCACCGGGCCCTCATACATGCGGGGTGGTGTGGTGGCATGTCCGAAGAGGCGGCACGCGTCTCCGGGGTGTGGCCCCCCTCACGGACGGCAATGACATGGTAGTAGACGTTCTGCGGTAACGATGCAGCGTGAATATTATTAAATACTTGGAGCGCGATAAAATCATGAGTTTTTTACACAACGTGGGCACATGTGCTATAGGACTGATGGTAATTTTTCATAATTTTTTGTGATGGAGAAGTATCTGAACACTTCCCTCTACGCGGATTGCTCTTCGCACGTCTACAATTGTGGCCGGCGGCCTCCGGGGGCTAGCATACCGTCAAATCTTGCGTAGGCGGCCTCTCACAAGTCTCGAAGTGTTGAGGCAGTTGCAAACGCCCAGCACGCGTCTCCAGGGTGTGCCCCCCCACCCTCACGGACGGCGCCACCGCCGGCACCTGGAGGGGGAAAACGGACGCGTCGGGTCTACACGGAGGGGATCTTGCTGTGGGCCTGGCCCGGATGTTGCTCCAAAGTGTTCCTATGGGCTGAACTAACACAACCGAGTGGAGAGGTCCACTGGTCAAATCCCGTCCGTGCAAAGTCAAAGGGCTAGATCCCGTGGTCAAACGCTACACGGTTAGGCGGGACGGGGGCCCTGGGGGGTAGCAATGCCACCGGAGCGTCGCACCGGGCCCTCATACATGCGGGGTGGTGTGGTGGCATGTCCGAAGAGGCGGCACGCGTCTCCGGGGTGTGGCCCCCCTCACGGACGACAATGACACAGTAGTAGATGTTCTGCGGTAACGATGCAGCGTGAATATTATTAAATACTTGGAGCGCGATAAAATCATGAGTTTTTTACACAACGTGGGCACATGTGCTATAGGACTGATGGTAATTTTTCATAATTTTTTGTGATGGAGAAGTATCTGAACACTTCCCTCTACGCGGATTGCTCTTCGCACGTCTACAACTGTGGCCGGCGGCCTCCGGGGGCTAGCATACCGTCAAATCTTGCGTAGGCGGCCTCTCACAAGTCTCGAAGTGTTGAGGCGGTTGCAAACGCCCAGCACGCATCTCCGGGGTGTGCCCCCCCCCCCACCCTCACGGACGGCGCCGCCACCGGCACCTGGAGGGGGAAAACGGACGCGTCGGGTCTACACGGAGGGGATCTTGCTGTGGGCCTGGCCCGGATGTTGCTCCAAAGTGTTCCTATGGGCTGACCTAACACAACCGGGTGGAGAGGTCCACTGGTCAAATCCCGTTCGTGCAAAGTCAAAGGGCTAGATCCCGTGGTCAAACGCTACAGGGTTAGGCGGGACGGGGGCCCTGGGGGGTAGCAATGCCACCGGAGCGTCGCACCGGGCCCTCATACATGCGGGGTGGTGTGGTGGCATGTCCGAAGAGGCGGCACGCGTCTCCGGGGTGTGGCCCCCCTCACGGACGGCAATGACACGGTAGTAGACGTTCTGCGGTAACGATGCAGCGTGAATATTATTAAATACTTGGAGCGCGATAAAATCATGAGTTTTTTACACAACGTGGGCACATGTGCTATAGGACTGATGGTAATTTTTCATAATTTTTTGTGATGGAGAAGTATCTGAACACTTCCCTCTACGCGGATTGCTCTTCGCACGTCTACGACTGTGGCCGGTGGCCTCCGGGGGCTAGCATACCGTCAAATCTTGCGTAGGCGTCCTCTCACAAGTCTCGAAGTGTTGAGGCGGTTGCAAACGCCCAGCACGCGTCTCCGGGGTGTGCCCCCCCTCACGGACGGCGCCCCCGCCGGCACCTGGAGGGGGAAAACGGACGCGTCGGGTCTACACGGAGGGGATCTTGCTGTGGGCCTGGCCCGGATGTTGCCCCAAAGTGTTCCTATGGGCTGACCTAACACAAACGGGTGGAGAGGTCCACTGGTCAAATCCCGTCCATGCAAAGTCAAAGGGATAGACCCCATGGTCAAATGCTACAGGGTTAGGCGGGACGAGGGCCCTGGGGGGTAGCAATGCCACCGAAGCGTCGCACCGGGCCCTCATACATGCGGGGTGGTGTGGTGGCATGTCTGAAGAGGCGGCACGCGTCTCCGGGGTGTGGCCCCCCTCACGGACGGCAATGACACGGTAGTAGACGTTCTGCGGTAACGATGCAGCGTGAATATTATTAAATACTTGGAGCGCGATAAAATCATGAGTTTTTTACTCAACGTGGGCACATGTGCTATATGACTGATGGTAATTTTTCATAATTTTTTGCGTAGGAGGCCCCTCCCCCTTCACTCACCTGACGAACTAAGCTACCCCCGCCCCCACCACCACCCTCCCCGTCGACCAGGCCACGGCCTTGGCGGACGAAGCTGCTCGATTTCGGCGCCTCCCCTCCCCTCCCCTCTGTGTGGTTCCGGGAGAGGAGAGGGCCGAGCGGTTTAAAAAAAATAAAAATCTATATGAAATAATAACACATAAAAAAGGAAAACTATAACTATAAAAAATTTAAAAATCTATATGAAATAAAAAAGAATAAATATATAACTATAAGAAAACATTAAAATAAAAAAGAATAAATATATAACATTGAAAATAATATACACTAAAATATATTTGAAGACAGTTAATAATATATGCCACATGTGTAATTAACATGTATACGGCTAGTTTGTAATTAACATGTAAAAAAAAGAAATACACCTATGCCTACGGCTTAGCCGTCGGCATATATGCCACGTGGCATGACTAATGTATGCCGACGGTTAAGCCGTCGGCATAGTTCCCTTATCCACTCCCCGCTCACCCGCTCCACTCGTTCGTCCCCACTCGTGCGCCCCGAGCCCGACCCGCGCTAGCTAGCTGCCGCCGCCGCCGCCGCCCGCCGCTGCTCCCCGCCGCCGCTCCACCCGCGCCACTCTTCCCTCCCTCACCCGTCCCCCCTCCCCGCCGCTCCACCCCCTCCCCTTCCCTCCCCTTCTCGCGCCACCGCCGCCACGCATCT
>NC_041391.1:670761014-670838147 GCF_002162155.2 Triticum dicoccoides | reverse complement strand
CTCTGCCCCGCCACGAACCGGGCAGGGCCCCGCCTCGGCCCCTCCCCGAGCACGCCTGGCCATGGCTCCGGCCAGCGGCCCGCGTCCCTGCCCGGCCGACCCTGGTGCTAGCTCCGGTCGGCGGCGGCCTCTGCTTCTCCGGCCGACCACGACCAGCCCCGTCCCTCCCGTCCCCTCCATCGTCGTGACACTCCTCTGCCCGGTCGGTGAGCTATGCTCTTCTTTTTTCATTTTTCCTACTATGACATTCATAGTTTCATATTAATTTGCTGCAAATAACTACTATGTATGGACATGTGTAACTTATCTTCACAAAGACAAGTGATGTAATTGTTAGCATTGTTCTCTTCTAGATTTTATGTCCATAAGCCTAATATTTGTACCAATATGATATGTAATGGATTATGACAATATATGCATGTGAGATTAATGGATGGTGTATTCGGCCCCTAAGTCTATTCACATATGCATGCAAAACAAATTTTTGAGTTGCTGTTTGTGTCGTGTTCTTTGAGTTGTTGACGTCTAGAGATGGCATGGATAGGAGGTGAAGTTGTGTCTAAATCCTTGCTATGTGACATTTAGTTTCTAAAATAGTTGTGTGAGATGTGCTCCAAAATTGACATATGATGAGTGGTTATTTAATCATGATGATCTTGCTAAAAAAATTGAAGGACAAAATTTTACACTTGACGAAATATGATTTTTTTTCATAGTTTAAACTGTCAATGCTTAACCTATTTTTTTGCACTTGGTCGAATTAACAGGATTTGTGGTGTTCCATCTTCGTGGAGTGACCGTCGACGTTGTAGGTGTTTGTCCACGATCGTCCCTCCTTTGATCGACTACATCCTCTACATCGGAGGGTGAGCAACAATTCCATGACCTCGTCCACTTTTTTTCCATGTCACTAGATTGAATTTTCACATCAAGTCGTGTAACCTAGGTCTCCCGTCCGAAAGGGTTGCATCGATAAATATGCATTCAATTGCATATTTATCACCGCAGCTCTTTCGGATTGTCCAGCGCTTTCCACGGACAGCCCGAGGATGTGTAGATTGGGTACGTTGTTCATGCTCTACCCCGTTCCGAGATAGGATTTCGGCGGCACCTCCCTGTTGTTCTCCGGATGCACATTCTCTCGACATTTTGCCGAGACGTGTATTTGGAGAACAGTGGGGAGGTGCTGCCGAAATTTTGTCTCGGAATGGGGTAGAGCATGGACCGTACTCAATCCACACATTCTCGGGTGGGATTAGGACTCATCTTTACCTATTAGAGATGTAGGTGGATTACTCGTCAACCTTGTAAAAAATAAAATATTGATGTTGGTAATTTAAATGAATCCTTAATTTTGTTGTGTGGCTTCCAATAAAGCAGAGATGGCAGATAATCAGTGGATGTATAGTGGGTTTATCCGTCGAAATCAAGTAACAACAGAGTGGGTCGAAAAAACTGATGTGTTTTTGAAAGAGATATTCCGTAGTCCAATGAGGATGGTGCCAGAATGCCCGTGTGCCAGATGTGAGAGACGTATCCGCAGAGATAAGAGTGAGATGACTAAGCACCTTCGCACGCATGGATTTATGCCCAACTTTAATATGCCGATAAACTTTGCCCAGCGGGACCGTGGTAGAGAGGATGTGATACGACAACGCGTCGCTGGTTATGAGGACGATGGGGTTAGAGACATGCTAGATGATGTCTTTGCTGCACAGCCGACACCTCCGTCACATTCAGCGAATGAACCGGAGGAGCCGGAGGAAACCGCAAAGGCCTTCCTGGAAATCTTGGCCTCGTCAAAGAAACCTCTCTATGAGGGTGCCAAGCTGTCTATGCTGGATGCCATCTCGCAACTGATGGCAGTGAAGGCTGAGTACGGCTGTAGCCAACGTTGCTTCGAAGCATTTCTGGGAGTATGGGCTAACAGCCTGCCCGAGGGCCATGAACTGCCGAAAACCATGTACGGTACGAAGAAAATCATGAAGGCGCTCTCGATGGACTATGAGAAAATACATGTTTGTCCAAAGAATTGCCTTTTGTTTAGGCATGAGTATGCGAATGACAACTACTGTAGGAAGTGCGGTTCCTCTCGGTATATTGAGGTGGTCGATAAGCATGGTCAGAAGCGGCAGCTAAAAATCCCTGTGAAGGTTCTTCGGTATCTTGATTTTATAAAAAGACTGCAGCGCCTTTTCATCACCGAGGAGTCTGCCAAAATGATGAAGTGGCACAAGGAAGGGAAAAGGTACAATCCAAAAAAAATTGTACATACATCAGAAGGTGAAGCATGGAAGTCATTCGATATAAAGTACCCGGAGGAAGCAGCCGAGGCTGGGAATGTTAGAATTGCTATAACAGGTGATGGGTTCAATCCATATGGTATGTCATCTAATCCATACAGCTGCTGGACCATATTTGTTATTCCGCTCAATCTCCCTCCCGGCGCCATAATGCAACGCAAGACCATGTTCCTGTCGCTTATAATTCCTGGGCCTGAATATCCAGGGAAGAATTAGAGTGTGTTTATGCAGCCGTTGGTGGATGATTTGTACCATTCTTGGTACTTCCCGAGGTTGACATACGACCGGCATCTGCAGAAAAATTTCTTGATGAAAGTTTGGCTACAGTATTGCATGCATGACTTTCCCGGCTATGCCCTGTTCTGCGGATGGTGTACAAGTGGAAAGATGCCTTGCCCAGTGTGCATGCAGGCCTTGATTTTCATTTGGATGAAGAAGGGTGGCAAGTATGTTGCCTTTGACCAGCATCGACAATTCCTCCCTCCAGACCATCCTGATAGGGAAGACAAGAAGAACTTCACAAAAGGCAAAGTTGTCCATGAAGTAAATGAGATTCCAACGTTTTCTGGTGCGGATGTGCTTGCTCAGCTCAAAGCTCTTAAGCCTGCCTGTGAAGGGAAAGGCAAAGGCAAAGGCAAAGGCAAAGGCAAAGGCAAAGGTAAAGGGAAAAAATGTTTTGAAGGATATGGTGAGACACACAACTAGACTCACATTACCCCCTTCACGCAGCTTCCCTATTTTAAGGACCTCAAACTTCCATACAACATCGACGTGATGCACACCGAAAAGAATGTCGCAGAGTCCCTTTTTAACACGATCCTCAACATTCCCGATAAGACAAAGGATAATGTTAATGCTAGAGTCGATCAACAGAATATTTGTGATAGACCACGTCTTCACATGCAACCTCCCACAGGTAGTCGAAAATCTTGGTTCAAGCCAGATGCTGACTTCGTACTTAAAAAGGATCATAAGATGGAGGCATTCAAGTGGCTGAAACACGTCGTGAAGTTCACTGATGGTTATGCGTCGAATATAAGTAAGGGGGTCAATCTTTCAACGGGCAGAGTGACCGGGCTCAAGAGTCATGACTATCATGTATGGATTGAGCGGATTATGCCGGTGATGGTTCGGGGCTATGTTCCCGAGCGTGTCTGGCGTGTGCTTGCAGAGTTAAGCCATTTCTTCCGAACGCTTTGTGCTAAAGAAGTATGTCCTGAGAAGATAAAAGAAATGCATAAGAAGGCGCAGGAGTTGATATGCAAGCTAGAGAAGATCTTCCCGCCAGGCTTCTTTACTCTGATGACACATCTCATTTTGCACCTTTCGAACGAGGTATTGTTGGGGGGCCCTGTGCAGTATCGTTGGCAGTACGGCCCTGAGAGACAGAACAAGCATCTGAGACAGAAATGTGGAAACAAAGCTAAGATTGAAGCTTCCATAGCTGAGGCAGTTATCCTAGAGGAGGTGGCAGACCTCAGGACAACCTACTATCCGGACCATGTTCCCACATTGCACAATAAGGTGTCTCGATACAATACAGAAGAACCCAAGTATAAACCCAAGTTGCCTCTATTCACCGGGCAAGGTGGCAGGGCTAGATGCTCGACATCTTATGTCATGCCACGAGATGAGTGGGAGGATGTCATGTTCTATATCTTGCACAACATCAAGGAAGTTGAGGATGAGTGGATGAGGTAATACCTTTGCACCATTCTTTTAGTCAATTCGTTATGTTCACTTTGCCTAGTTCTTATACCGCTTTTCTTATTGTAGTCGATTCGTTGAAGAAGAATGGACAGGAATGCTGCCTCCTACTGAAGCGGAGGCACTTGCTCTTCTCCGAAAGGGTGCTGATGGAAGGAAAAATTTCGTTGCGTGGTTCATGGAGAAAGTAATTTTTCACACTTTCAATTAAACTCATGCACCCTATAATTTCAATTAAACTCATGCACCCTATAATTTCAATTGAACTTGTAGGGAAATGATCCGACCGAATCAATGGATGAAGAATTGAGATGGGTTTCCATGGGTTTTGACCCTGTCGTCATGACATGCGAAAAGTATGATGTGAATGGGTATCGCTTCCATACAGAGGAGCACCAGAACAGTCGGCCTGATCCCAAAACCATAAATACCGGAGTCTTCACTGAAGGAGATAATAAAATAGATTACTACGAAAGGGTAGGAAAAATATACGAGCTTACATTCAAACTTGGCCGCGAACACCTAAGTCTCACTGTGTTCAAATGCCGATGGTTCGACCCCAAAAAGGGCCTGAGACATACGCCTTCTATTGGTTTAGTTGAAGTTAAACCATCAACCGTCTATGCCGGAGCTGATCTCTTTATCGCCGCTACCCAGGCCACACAAGTATATTATCTGCCTTACCCATGCCAGAAAGAGTACCTAAAGGGTTGGGAAGTTGTGTTCAAGGTGTCGCCGCATGGTAAGCTACTGGACCCGAACGATGATGATTACTACAACATAAACCCCATGACATACGAGGGACTGTTCTATCAAGAGGAACATGATGACGTGGTCCGAAACAACGAGGATGATGACTTGGGTTATGTTGACCTGAACCCAAACGACGACGACGCACGGATTGATGGTGAGGCAGTTGTGAATCAAAGAGACATAATTATGCTTGAAAAGTTAAATGAAGACGCTGACGATGAGGAAGAGCCTCCACCTCCGTCAGACAACGAAGAAGATATGCGTGATAATGATGATGAGACCGCTCCACAAATAGATTACAATAGTGATGATTCATATGGGTTCTAGAAAATGTAAGTTCTTTTAATGATCATTACAATAGTATGCTTAATGTGCTCTTCTGGTATTAATGTTTTTACTGTATGCTTGTTTAATTGATATCCTTACTAATTGTTTATTCTCTTCTCAATGCAGGTTTGCTAATCATGGGCAAGTCCAGCGGTGCCAGTTTCCTCAGTAAATTTAAAGGACTTACTCGGAGTGGACGAGCCCACAAGGTTCCCTCCCGACTACGCGAGGATGACACCTCACAGGGAGGTGGAGGGGTCGGGGGAGGAGACCCTAGAGGAGGAGGCGGTGGGGGGAGAGCCCCTAGAGGAGGAGGAGGTGGGGGGAGAGGCAGCCGGGGCAAAAAACTCCGGGCCGTGTCCGAAATAGGAGGGTCTTCTTCGATGCCCTCCCATATAGAGGCACCTTCTGAGTCTGAGGAGGAGGAGTATGTTCCTGATGGCGAGGAGGATGAGGCCGAGGAGGAGGGTGAGGAGGAGGAGGCCGAGGAGGAGGGTGAGGAGGAGGAGGCCGAGGAGGAGGGTGAGGAGGAGGGCGAGGAGGGTGTAGGGGAGGTTGATCCCGAGTTGTGGGGTGACTTGCCACCGGGTGCTCCGCAGGGGTGGCTGCGTGGTAATGCCGGACTACCTACACCACCTTCTATCGAGGAGAACAAGTGTCTCATTGAACCTGTGGGCACAGAGTAAGTGCCTCTCAATCATATTTTCAACACATGACAACATTTTCTTATTGTACACATGGCAATCATTTGATTCTTTTGCAGAAACTGGATCCTTCGCGGAAAGGGCCGTAAACCGAACGGCCTTATCACTGTCCTGTTGAAGCACTTTTGGCCTGGCCTATTCTGCCCGCGGCCAGACAGGGACCCGCAGCTACGGGTTTTGGCCACGAGCTGGGCCCACTACGAGGCTTGCAGCAACGCGGAGTACGGGACGGCCGCTAAGGCCGTGATCACCAAATTTTGGGTAAGTTCTCTTCTGAATCACTTGTCTTCAGTTTCGTTCATAGTTTATCATTGGATCACTCAACTCATGCCTTGTTTGCTTTTGGTTTATGCAGCAACTCTATATAGTTCTTGACGAGCACAAGGCCAGAGCCGACGTGGTCTTGCTTGCAGCTGCGAAGAAGAAAGCTCGTCAGTTGCAGTACGAGGTGCGCTGGGTTGCCGTCTCGCAGTACTACCACTACTACCTGCACCAAAAGATGACCAAAAGTCAAGCGCAGAAGCTACGACTTACCTTGAACAGGGAGCAGTTCATGATGGTAACTATTACTAACTTTTCATTGTTTCAAGCAGTCAATTCTATGTTTCGTGCTCACATGTCATGCTTCCAAAATTTGCATAGGTTGTTCCTCGTTGGTGCTATGGAAGGCATGACGGATGGGCATGTTTGGTGGATAGGTGGCTCGACGCCGATGCAGAGTTTGCTGCCAAGAGCATCAAGGGTCGGGCTAACCGTGGAGCCGACGGGACACACGGCCAAGGAAACAGGAACCACTGGAGCTTCAAGGCCATGAAGGTATATCTATGTGCACGATGCATTTTTGTTCTTCTTTATCGTCATGTTCTTATGTATGGCTAACTTCTATTTGACGTTGTAGGAGGACAAGTTGAAGAGGCCGCTCTCAGACATGGAGTCGTGGAAGCTGGCCCGTGAGCGGAGTCGTCGCAAGGAGGGCGAGAGCCAGTACTACGGCAAGACCGAGGAGCACCTGGGGTCTTACATTCATCACTATCAGGAGTTGCATCCGGATGTTCCTGTTGCCGAGGTCGCCCAGTCTCAGATCGACGACACGGCGGTGGTGGCCATCCAGGGGAAGAAGAATGGCCGGTATTCGTGTTTCGACGACTTGATCACTCCTTCAGTCTCGTACACACAGCTTCGGGCTACCAACCCGAGCCAGTTAGAGAGTACGGGGCGTTCACAGACTCCTTTAGCCCGCCAGCATGCTGTAAGTACTTCCTCTTTATCTTTTTCTATCTAGCATTCTCAGTTTATTTTCAGCATTGCTCACTTAGAAACAATCTAAATTATGTAGGCATATAAGGAGTTTGTCGAGCATAGGAATCTCGAGGTGCGGGAGTACTTGAAACGAGTGAAGGCAAACGATGATTACAACCGTCAGATGATGACGGTTAGTTCTGCCCTCTTAAAACCAAGCTAAATTTTTGCACTTTCATTCCTTCTGATCTTCTAGTTTGCTTGTTTAACTAACATTCAGGCTATGTTGGCGTCTTGGAGTAACGGCACGGGTCCACCACAAATGGGACCCCCACCACCACCTGCGGGAGAACCCCCACACGTGCCCACGTTCGATGAATGGGTGGCACTAGGCAGTGATGGTCCGGTTAGTACATTTGCCTAACTACTGACAAACTAGTTCTCATTCATTCAACACTATCATATCATATTTACCGTTAGAATCTTTTCTGAAACATGTAGGGGACCGGTGGCTCGACTCCTGCTCCGTCGACCCCAGTCACTCCGATCTGGCAGAGTGGTGGTGGTCGCGATGGCGGTTTTGGCGGAGGTGGTGGTGGTTTTGGCGGAGGTGGTGGCGGTTTTGGCGGAGGTGGTGGTGCTTTTGGCGGAGGTGGTGGTTTTGGCGGAGGTGGTCTTGCGTGATGATTCCGTGCATGTGGCCGTCGTGCCATGCCTTTCATATTCCTACTTTTATGATGTTTCATGTCTTGCACTACTTTTATGTTCATGAACTTGAGTCAGTGATGATCTTTAGATGATGTGATGAACTTGAGTGTTTAGATGATGATGGTGAACTTGAGTATGTTTAGATGATGAACTGTCATATTTCTGCATAATTTCATATTGTTCTGTTTTGAAATGCTGTCAAATGAATTGGAAAAGAGAAAACATGGAAAATCAAAAAAAAAAACTATGCCTACGGCAAAGCCGTCGGCATATATAACCCCACGAGTTACCAGGGCTCGCCACGTGGCATATCTATGCCGACGGCTTTGCCGTAGGCATAGATGGAAATCTATGCCGACGGCAATGCCGTAGGCATACATCTGCTGCCAGGATTAACCAGGAGACGACACGTGGCAGATCTATGCCTACGGCAAAGCCGTAGGCATAGATGAATCTATGCCGACGGCTTTGCCGTAGGCATAGACCTGCCACCTGGAGTACCACTGGTTGCCACGTGGCATTGCACGATTCGTCCGCGCTTTTGACGGCGCCGTCCGTTGCCGTCAGACGAAAAACACTGCCGACGGCTATACTATGCCGACGGCTGCCGCCAGGCCGTCGGCATAGGCCCCTATGCCGACGGCTTTACTATGCCGACGGTCTGACAAGACTACGCTGACGACATCTACGCCGACGAGGGTATGCCGACGGCTGCCGTAGGCATAGATCTACGCCGACGGCTTAGGGGCCTATGCCGACGGCCCGTGGCCGTAGGCATATACCGCGAGTCCGGTAGTGATGGGATGATAATGTACTAGTTTTATTTGTATGGAAGTGTTATCTACTTTATTCAACGAGATATATATGATTTGAAAGAGAGCATCACTAATTTCCTGATCCGTAAACGGTTTGCATAATTCACTATTCATGTCCTCGCTGACAAGAGGTTTTACCAATGGAATAATCAGAGAGGGATTAACCATACCATCGCCAGTATACAACTTTTTAAAAAACGAATTAGTGATGCTATGAATTTCCACCACATCCTCCGTAACCGTGCCATCATTCCTTTTCAGGCTAGATATAAAACATTTCTTTGCTCTCCAAGTAGCCTTAGCTCTAAAGAATTTTATATTCCGATCTCCCCATCTAATTTTATCAATCCGCGACCATTTCCATAACATTTCCTCTTTATAGAGCAACTCATCCATTTCCTTGAGAAGAGCTTTTTTCTCCATCACTGCGGCATGATCATTCCTGTTATAAAGCACCTTGAGTCTGCTCCTAGCCAAATCAAGCTTTCTAGGAAGATAACCAATATATTTTCGACTCCAATCATGCAATTTTCCTAGCATTCTCTTGAGCTTAGAAGCCACATCCTTCAAATCATCAATATACATACCTTCGTTCCAGCAAGATTTAATATGCTCTTCTAACACCACTCCTTCCCTCTCCCAGTATGCCTCGTATTTAAGTTGTTTAACAATTTTACCTTGTCGAGGCAACCCCTTAAGTTGATTGAACAGAGGGCAATGGTCAGATCTTGAGCTAATAATATGACACACCCTGCACTCCGGAAATAGTGCCGACCATTGAGGACATGCAACAGCTCTGTCCAATCTTACTCTAACATTTTTGGAACCCTGTTGCTTGTTGTCATAAGTCCATGGCGTACCATGAAACCCCAAGTCAAAAAGATTACAATCAGAGAGCACACTCCTAAAATCAGCCATCAAAGAATTGGACCTCTTATTCTGGGAAAAATGTTCATTTTGCCACATCGCTTCATTTAAATCTCCAACCATGAACCAAGGACCAGAACCTATAGGCTTAATTCTCCGTAAAAGTTCCCACATGACGTACCTTTGACTAGCCTTAGGCTCTCCATAGATAAAGGTGCTTCTCCACTTTGCTCCATTAGCAGTACAGATAAACATATCAATGAAATGCTTCCCATATTTGTTCAACTGTATAGTATAAGAATCATCCCAGAACACCGCAAGACCACCACCTTTCCCTGGAGAAGAATAGGTAAAAACATTACTCTTTCAAATTGGGCCGCTTAAAGCTCCATATCCTGATGGCTTTTCGGCAAGATTTTTTCAGCGCAATTGGAGAGTGTTGAAGGAGGACATTATTCGTGCAGTTAAAAAGTTCTTTGATACTGGTATGATGCCGGAAGGTGTTAATGATACGGTAATTGTTCTTGTATCAAAGGTAAAGAACACCCAATCGATCAAAGAATTTCGGCCTATCAGCCTCTGGAATGTCATCTATAAAATTATCTCAAAGTGCCTAGTGAACAAATTGAGGCTGCTCCTTGATGGTATGATCTCTCCAACACAAAGTGCTTTTATTCCTGGGAGACTAATATCTGATAATGCGCTTATTGCGTTTGAGTGTATGCACTCTTTGAGTGCTCTTAAGGATAGGTGGGGTGAGTTTTGTGCGTATAAACTTGATCTAGCTAAGGCATATGATGGAATGGATTGGAATTTTCTGAAGTGTATGTTGAGTCCGCTCGGGTTTGCGAGAGGCTGGATAAAGTGGATTATGGCCTGTGTTACCTCGGTGAAATTCTCGGTTCGCTTCAGCGGCCAACTCTTGGAGACATTTACGCCTTCATGTGGTATCAGGCAAGGAGACCCTCTATCTCCTTATTTATTCTTGTTCGTGGCCGAGGCTCTCTCTGTGTTGCTGCAGGATGCGTGTAATAGAGGAGCTCTGCTGGAATTCAAGGTGAACAGCAAGCGCCGGGTATTTCACATCTTTTGTTTGCAGATGACTGCCACTACAGGAAACAACTAGTTTGCCGTATGTAGGCATCTTTGCCGTCAGCTTTTCGTCGGGACAGACGGCAAAGGGCACATTTACCGTCAGCTGCTGACGGCAAAGAATGACTGATGGCAAAAATATATTTTGCCGTCTGTGTTTTCTATTACAGACGGCAAAGAGTCTTTATTTTGTTTTACAAACGGCAAAGAGTATACTTTGCCGTCTGAAATAGAAAATACAGACGGCAAAGTTTGTTGTTTGCCGTGTGTAAAACAAAACGTAAATGGCAAAAAAGAAACACAGCACACGAATCGATCACATGGATCGATGACGTGGCAAAGTCTTTGCCGTCTGAATTAAAAAATACAGACGACAAAGTCTTTGCCGTCTGTTATTTTTATTACATACATCAAAGTTTGTTGTTTGCCGTGTGTAAAACGAAACGTAGACGGCAAAGAAAAAACAGAACACACGGATCGATCACATGGATCGATGATGTGGCAGCGCCTCCCACCCATGCAGTCGGGGCGCCGGTGGCTGCCGGGGCGGCGAGGGTTTTTTTCCGGGACGGAGCGCCGGTGGCTGCCCGGGCGGCCAGGAACTTGATCTTAGACGGCGGGGGAAAACAGCAGGGATGGAGCTCTAGTGCTTCTGCGACAGGTAGCTTGCAGCGGCGACGATGAGGGAGAGTAGACACCGCAGAAAGAAAGCGGATTCAGGAAAAAAATTGAGCTTGCGGCGGCGGCGTGGACGCCGGAGAAAGGAAAGGGGATCCAGATTTGGTAGCGGCTGGATGTTTGGAATAGGAACGGGATTAGCAATTGGAATTAGAGGGTTAATTAATTGGCGGCTGTGTTGAGATTCGCTTTTGCCAAGTGTCCTCTGCTGGGTAGGGTCTCACGATGGGCTTGGTACGACCCGGTCGTATACTATTTTTTTCCGAGGTCTCTTAGTTCTCATACAACGCCAAGAACCGTTGGTCCACATTGGGATCCATGTAAGATGAACAAACAGTAATCTTTTTACACACCACATAAACAAATTAATATAGCGATATGAACATTTTTAGATTTGTGTGAACAAAATTGAAAGTTCTTAGGGCGTGTTCCGTTTCCATCGCTCCAAGAATTGGTCGAGCACTTATATTCTCTAATTGTCCAGGGCTTCAATTTAATATTTTTATTCAGCAGACATGGCTATTGGCAAGGACTCACTGAATCTATTATGTATTTGGGCTCATAACAAATTCAGAGTTGTTCTTGCCACTCAGCCTAGAACCTTGACAGTAACCCATTACCTTCTACATGGAATTGCCACAACATAGGCATTCTTTTGGCTCCTAGCTCTGCTGACTCTATGAGTGGAGGTGGACCGAACACTACAAAGTCAAAAACGAGAAGCTTACGAGCGTTGTAGTGGAAATACTGTGGGGTGAGGGAAGTTTGCCTCTTGAGGATGTGAGAAAATAAAGGAGATGGAGTTGAGTGATATTACATGCATATGCCACCGCCAAGTGAACTTTCAGCGCACCGGTTCGCTAGCTACTGCTCTCCCAAGCCCTGATACAACGACTCCATTCCCTTCCTGAAGAGAAAACCCTAGAAGTCGCCATGCCTACTGATACGTCTCCAACGTATCTATAATGTTTGATTGTTCCATGCTACTATATTATCTATTTTGGATGTTTTATATGTATTTACTTTTTATTTTATATTATTTTTGGGACTAATCTATTAACCTAGAGTCCAGTCTCAGTTTCTGTTTTTTCCTTGTTTTTGAGTTTTACAGAAAAGGAATACCAAACGGAGTGCAAATGAGCTGAAACTTTACGACGATTTTTTATGGATCAAAAGAAGCCCATGGAGTATCGGAGATGGACTAGAGGAGCCACGAGGCATCCCCAAGGGTGGAGGGCGCCCCCTACCTTGCCGCTACCTCGTGGACCACCCTGACTTGAAACCGACACCAAAATTTCATATAAATCCAGAAAACTCCAGAAACAAACCTAGATCGGGAGTTCCGCCGCCGCAAGCCTCTGTAGCGACGAAAAACCAGTCAGGAGCCCATTCCGGCACCCATCTGGAGGGGGAAACCATCACCGGTGGCTATCTTCATCATCCCAGCGCTCTCCATGATGAGGAGGGAGTAGTTCACCCTCGGGGCTGAGGGTATGTACCAGTAGCTATGTGTTTGATCTCTCTCTCTCGTGTTCTTGGTATTGCATGATCTTGATGTACCACGAGCTTTGTTACTATAATTGGATCATATGGTATTTCTCCCCCTCTACCTTCTTGTGATGAATCGAGTTTTACCTTTGAGGTTTCACTATTATCGTATTGAATACTATTATGGATTTGAGAACACTTCATGTATGTTCTTGCGTGGGATACCCGTGGTGACAATGGGGTATCTATTGATTCACTTGATGTATGTTTTGGCACTCAACTTGCGGATTCCCTAGGTGACATTGGGATAATCTATGCACAACGGTTGATGCACGTTTTCATCCTTGTTTCTCCGGTAGAAATGTTGGGGCACTCTTTGAGGTTCTTTGTGTTGGATTGAATATTATGAATCTGAAGTTGTTTGATGCATATCGTATAATTGACACACGGATACTTGTGGTGACATTGGAGTATCTAGGTGACATTAGGGTTTATTGATGTGTGTCATATGGTGTTATTTTACTATGAACTCTAGGGCTGTTTGTGACACTTATAGGAATAGCTCAATGGATTAATCGAAAAGAATAACTTTGAGGTGGTTTCGTACCCTACAAGCAATTTCATCTTATGTTCTCTGAGATAGGAACTTTGGAATGGCTTTTGTCGCACGTTGAGGGATTCCCATATGATCTAATTATGCTATCATTATTGAGAGAACTTGCACTAGTGAAAGTATGAACCCTAGACCTTGTTTTCAAGCATTGCAATACCGTTTTCGCTCACTTTTACCGCTTGCTACGTTGCTGTTTTTATATTTTCAGATTATAAAAACCTATATCTGCTTTCCATATTACGCTTGTATCACCATCTCTTCGCGAACTAGTGCACCTATACAATTTACCATTGTATTGGGTGTGTTGGGACACAAGAGACTCTTTATTATTTGGTTGCAGGGTTGTTCGAGAGAGACCATCTTTATCCTAAGCCTCCCACGGATTGATAAACCTTAGGTTATCCACTTAAGATAAATTTGCTACTGTCCTACCAAACTCTGCGCTTGGAGACCTAACACGAGTCTACAAGAAGGTTGCGTAGTAGACATCACGTACAACCCACATTGTGTATAGCCGTGAGGAGACTGCTGCCAGGCTGCCCTCACCCTCCTCCATCCCGGTCAGTACGAGCTTCCCTCTACTAACCCTCGTCTTTCCAGCGTCAGTGCGACCAGGTTGGCTACCTCTCCGCCTCACCAAGAATGATCCCCGACCTGAGCGCCACCACCAGCGTGACCAACTCGGCCACCTTCTTCTGCTTCTGAAGCCCTACCTCCACTTCTAGCTCTTTGACCTATGGCCACAATGCACGTTCATGGGATTCCTGCTAGGAGAGAGATCAAAAACATAATTTGTCGAACCAAATGGATGGATCGATGGCTCCTGTTTTTGTAATGAGAAGATGGAAGCTGATGGTTGGCCGGGAAGCTGAGGAGTTAGTAATAAGGAGGACTAATGAACACACCCTTAGTCAAGTGAGTTTTTTTTTTGCACAATCCGATCGACATACCTTTCGGGCATGGAGATAAATGATTGCAATGCCTTGCAATCCTAAGCTTAACAACTTCACCACGACAGCACATCCTGATCCCGAGCAACATAGAAGACCCACATTTTTTACTTGGCAACATTAATCAATTTAAGACCATAGTCATAACCCTTATGACACCCTGAGAGTACTTCGAGCCGGCAACTACTCTTGGCCTTCTGGGAACCTCCCCATCCTTTGGATTGCAGAATAGTCTCTTGATATAGACATCCAAAGGGGGAGTCGCATGATAGAGTTATCCATGACAAGCAGTCAAAATGCTTGTTACCGTTTCATATTGTTGCATATCTAAATGTGTATTTACTTATTCAACAAGTTATATGTGCATTTTAAAATAAATCTATGGTTTTACTACTTCTGGGATGACGGTTCACAGTGCTATGTGGGGCCGGATTTATCGATCGGCTTAGAGCATCTTCAATAGATGGTCCAAATTTTGACGGTCCAAAACCGGAGCTGTAAGTTTTAGACCGCCAAAAAGTGCGTTTTGGAGCTTCGAAAAAAGGCCAACTTCAGCAGATGGTCCAAATTCATGGTCCAAAAGAGCAACTCCAATAGATGGTCCAAAACCGGCCAGCAGCCACTGTACAACCGCAAATATTTGAAAATAACATAAAAAAATCTTGTCCACAATATCAAATTATTACATAGTTTTTCAGATCCAGGAGATGCAAATGCGAAAGAACAAGTCTTTCGACATTCTGAAACGTCGTCGAAAGTAATTCTCCAGAAAAACAGGTGACGATGCAAAGTAGTTACGCACCAACCGTTTGTGTGCATCAATCCGTTCTCTCCGAATGAACACACGACCATAAACGGAACCACCGTGCTTCGGTTTCTTCCTCTTGTGCATGTCCACTAGCATAGCAATCTCCTCTTCTTCATGCAAATCAAATTCCTCGTCCGACGATGAATCATCCACGAAAGAGGAGTCAATCAAGCTCATCTACAATGCACACAACTACTGTCAAACATACTATCAAATCCCAAGTTAAATCATCAAGTTTTGTCATTTTTTTACCTTGGGGAATTCCGTCGAACACCTTGTGCGCGCGGTAGAAGAAGATGGCCGCCGGTTGGATTGGCTGCTGCGGACGGCTGCGGTCGGCTCCAGACGGCGGCGGTGATAAGAAATGAGGTTGGAGGCTGGCCAAGAGGAGCTCGGCGAGCGGCGAAGACTAGTTCGGCAGCCGGGCGGAGGGCGGCTGGGAAGCGGTCGTGCGGCCGGCGCAACGGCCGTGGACAGGCTCACGGCGGATGGGAGGAGGTCGGCGGCAGCCTAAGACCCGGTTGAGGCCTACCGTGGCAGCCGGACCACCGGAGGGGCCGAATCCCGCGTTGGCTGCCACCCGATTCGGCGGCGGCCGGGTGGCGGTGGGGAGGCGATGGGGGCGACGGGGGCGGAGGGCGGCGGCGCCGGAGGGCGGCGGAGGGGACGTGGGGTGGTGGCGGCGCCGACGGCGAGGTTTTGGGGTCGCGGCGGCGGATTCCGGCCGGCTGTTCTTCGGGCGGGCGAATGGGCGCGGGCGGGAACGGAAATAAAGTGGCGGTTGGGCGTTCGCGGGCGGCGGCTGGTTTTGGACCAGATGCATCTCGTGATGTATATTTGCACCGCGAGGTGTTGCATTTTACTTCATGAGGAGGCTACGGTCCAATTTTTTTTGCATATGCACCGTCTGTTCGAGCAGCGTTTTTTGCCTCGGATGGTCCAACACTGTTAGAAAGTGTGGCAGAAATCAGAGCATCTGGCCGGGGCTGCCGCCCGGCGGACGCGGCGGCGACTCAGTCTAAGGCAAACCCGTCCATCAACTCCTAAGCCTGAGCAAGGAGGAGAAGCAGATCTCCTATAGGGAGCGGGAGCAATGAGGAGGAGCGGTCCACGAGGCGCCATGGAGACGAAGCACACCTTTTCTAATGGTAACGCCGCGTCCTATTCTCTCTCTTCCTCTCCACCTCCCCCTCTTTGATGACAATCGGACCGGACGCTGCCGTGAAAGACGATGATGGGTGGCCGGAGCTCGCCCACACGTCATCACGCACGTCGACGACGCCCAGCCATGCACGGCAACGCCGGAGTTGTGTCACGCACGACGATGACCCCCCACCAACATCAACCTCGAGCTGAACAGTTTGCCACGTCGGAAGCCGCCGAGGACAAGGATGTGGAGCTCGGCGCCATGATACCGCCAGCTGAAAACTTCGCCGCACCAGATGCCGTTGATGACGAGGATGTGGAGCTCGCCAAGACGATGCCCACCGTCCACTTCGTCGAGCCTATGCCATTGAAGATGGATGCATGTAGCTCATCAAGACGCCGCAATGACGCCGCCCGCCATCCACTTCACAAAGCCGATGATGATGGAGACGTGGATCTCGCGGTCATGGTGTTCGCTGTCCACTTTGTCATGCTGGACGCCAATGAAGGTGGAGACGCGGTTTTGACGTACACCGTCCACTTTGTCGCACAGGACGCTGATGAAGACGAAGAGGTGAAGCTCGTGGTCACGACCTATGCCTCCCACCGGACACTGATGAAGATGGGACACGGAGCTAGCCGTGACGCCGCCGGCCGTCCACTTCGGCGACACGAAGCTTAATTGCCAGCACGCAGCCCACCTTCCACTTCGACGCGCCAGACACCGATGAAGATGGAGGCGCGGAGATCACCGCCATGATATATCTACCGTTCACCTCGCCACACCGACGCTGCGAAATACGATGACACGGAGCTCGCCATCACGCAACCCGTGGTCTGCTCCATCGCGCCGGATGGACTTGGAGCTCGCTGTCACGCTCTTCGTCCACTTCGTCAAGCCGGTGCCGTGGAGGGAGAAGACACGGAGCCCGCAGTGACACCACCCGCCATCGATGTCGTCAAACCGTTGCCGTGAAGGACGATGGTTTGGAGTTCGCCGCTAAGCCCGTCGTCGACATCGTCTAGCCGACACCGCCAAGGACCAAGACGTCGAGCTCGGCATGATGCCACCCCCCGTCAACGTCGTCAAGCCGGCGCCGAGGAGGACGACGACACAGAGCTCGTCATCACACCACTCGCGTCCACTTCGCCACGCTGGGTGCAAGCGGAGTTCATCATCACCCAGCCCATCAGCGCTAACTCCTTGATGTGTCCGGACTATGCCGCTGGTGCACCCGCCGGTGGCTCCATGCGGTGACCGTGGGAACTGTAGAACAAGAAGCCATCAACGTGGCTCTTGACATCAAGCACATAGGAGGGTTGCACATTCTGCACCAAGGTGTTAGGAATCACCAAAGGGATTCGGCAGTCAATGAGCTGGGGGTGTAGCAAATCTAGCAAAACAGGGGAAGAACAGATAAAATCTACTGTAGCTCGAAATGGAGGGAGAAGGCCAACTAAACAGAAGGTAAACTGGCGGCGCAAGGGAAGGAAACGAAAGAAGTTTGGTTCATTTGTCGTGCCACCCATCCTCCCACTCTCCAGCTTTTATACGAAGCTAGGAGCCACGACAGTGCATCTCATCACTACAAAAAGCAGTCAGTGACTGTTCAGAGCTAAATGAAGAAGTAGGAGTAGCCAGGACACAGTTCCTGACATTTGTGACAGGCCAAGGCTCGAGAAATGTACGCGGATGTTGGCGTGGCAGCTGCAGAACAAAATTGCCATCAGACATTTCTGGTTCCTAGAATCAAGATGGATTGGTCAGTTCGCATCATCTGGGTTGAGGTAGCGACGGTGGTATCGCGATGCCACGGTCGCACACGATCAGTCTTGCTCGGGAATCTCGTCATCCTCCTCCCGAGGCTGGAGCGGCGGCGCAACGACGGGAGGCGCAGGCGGGGCGACGTCCTTGGGCGCGGCGTCTTCAGGCGCAGGCAGGGCGACGTCCTGGAGCTTGGCGCCTTCAGGCGCAGGCGGGCCGACGGCAGAGGACAGCTGTTGTTGCCCCTCGGCACTGACTTGTGCTTCGAGCTGCTCCTTGCCTTTCTCTCCTCCCTGTCCACCGTCGCCTCCACCTAGCTGCTCCGTGCCTGCCTCTCCTCCCTGAACCCTGTCGCCTCCTCCTAGCTCCTCCCTGCCTCGCTCTCCTCCCTGAACCCCGGTGCCGGCAGCCGCATGTGGCGGCAACTCAATGTCAGAGCGAGGTGGTGGCGGTGGCGGTGGTGGTGGCACTGGCGCAGGCGGCGGCGGCCCTCTGAAGTACACGATAAACCACGAGATCTCCTGGAAAATGGCCGAGCAGATGGCGGCAATGCTTGGCACCTGCATACCAACAAGAGCTCAGAATGGATAGCATATTTGGGGGTGGCAAGGCAATAATAAAGCTTCGGTCCACTCCACTGGGTGGCTTGAACACTTACAAGGATGAACATCCTCACTCGACCAACACGTGAATAAGCAGTCCATATGGACCCATTAGCCAGGGCCGCAAAGGGCTGCCACCATGACAAGCGTGTCAGGTCGCGGTTCCAGATCCCTTTTATCTGAAATTCAGAAACAGGTTAGACGTAGGCGTAGGCGTAGGAATAGGAGTAGGAATCCAACATGCATCCGTACGTATGTTCCTCGGTTTGGCTTGGCAAAACTCGTGCGCGGTCCGTTTTTTTTTTTCCTTTTTTCTTTTGATTGATTGATTGATTGATTGGTCGATCGAAACGAAACGCTTCCAACTAACGAATTCTTTCGGGACCCCGGGCCCACCCCTTGTCTCGATCGAGCCGGTCGTCCTTTTTCCACCACCAATTAACACGGGCCAATGAACCGTCAGTCAAATTAACACGGGCCAAGGACCAAGGTTGCCGTCTTCCTCCTCGGTCGCCTCCCTCCGGCATGCAATCCTCTCCTCTCCCCTCCCCTCCTTCCGCCGCCGATCAAAGGGCACAACTTTTTCTTTCTTTCTTCTTCCTTGGTCAACAACTGCCTGCGCTGAAAAACCCAGCCAGCACGCCAATCGACCTCGTCTCCTTGCTCTCCGTTTCAGCACCGCCGCCGTCCCCATCGACACTACTCGATCGATCTCGTCCACTCCGGCGCCCTCAATCCAACCGGCCCAACTGAGCAAGCTCGTCTGCTGCCAGCAGCCTGCCCGTGTCCCTTCGAGTTGGGACGCCGATCGACGCTGCCGAACCTGCTGCTCTTCCACATCTCGTCGGGTACTCTTTTTCGCACCGAACAACACAGCAAAAAGAAACGACAAAAAATCCTACGCATGGGGAAAGCATCCTCCTACCTTCGCCCTCGTGGACACGCCCACAACAATACCCGTGATGTATTTCATCCCATCTCTAATTCTCTATCCGGTTTGAGCAAGAACCTCCTCACAGGGAAAGCACCGCCTCTCGCCGTCGTCCAAGGCCCAAGTCCTAAGTCGCACGCGCACCCCGCACACGGTTGAATCACTACTTCTTGTATATATAGAGAGATGGCGGCATATGACCGAGATAATAAGGTGGGGTGCAGCATCCGCGGATCAGTGAGGTGGCACTATACTGACCCTCCTCTATTTGTTAATGGACATCCCTAGGCACACATTTATTTACAAGAAAGAAAGAGAATAAGGCGGGCGTAGGTTTGGCTGGCTGATGAGCATCCCCATATGCATGCGTCCATTTATAGGATCGTCCTATGCATGGCGGCGGCCTGTTGAGCTGCTTCGCTTTCGAGTAAGACTTTCATTGTTTTATCCCCATGGTGAAAACAACTCGATTATGACTAGATCAAAAACCACACGAAGGCAAAATGACAGGCACCAACGACTTGAAGAGGCCACATGCCCGATCTAGCAGCTTCTTCTCAAACAAAAGGAACTTGCAGGTATGTAAGTTGACTTGTTTTCGCAGTCAATGCGTGTGTTCTTTATTTTCGTATGAAGCAGCAAACTAAACAAAGAGAAAAACCATATGATCGATCACCCTTGATGAAGAATTTGATCCAATCGATATCGAGGCAAACAAGAAAGAGGTTCCTTGCAAATATATAACCCTTGATGAAGAATTTGATCAAAATCTATGGTTGGAGACAACACCTAAACAGAAGGAGCAAATTGACATTGACTTCAACATCATTTAATTAAAGGATTCAATACCACCAGCCTTCAACAGTTTAGACGCACAAAAGGAGATGGTTTATTTGGTACATGACGCCCACAAGGCGGCCAAATCAGCATTCTTATTAGACTAAAGCAAATCAAAGGATGATGAAGACGTTCAGAACTCGTTCATTCATTCATTCATTCATGCACAACAAATCAAGGACGATCATTTCACTGCTTTTCTTTTTTTGAGAAAAAAGTGTCACACTCTCATGTTACAAGGCTTGTGTTCATCGGAATAGCGTGTGACGGGCTAAAACTACAAGACACGTCAGAACAGTTTATCAGCTACAAACTACAAGCCACTACAATATCAGTCATCGCATTTTCCCTCCGTCGGCCGGTCTTCTCGCAGTTAAATGACCTCTTCCAGCAGTTAAATGACCTCTTCCTGCTCGTACAACACGTACACGCCGCCAGGGAGGTAAGCGAAACCCTGACCACAACAAGAGTTCCAGACTTTCAGTCTTGTTACAAACAGCAGGGGGCGAGTCTCCCGTTTTGAAGAACGGTGATTGGCTAAGTACCTGCTGCATGTTCTTTGGGAACCTGGAGAGCGATCAGCGTCGCCTCCGGCATGTCGAGGCCGGCCTGATTGGCGAAGCTGAACACAGGAGCAGCATAAAATTGTTGCTAGCCAAACATTTCTTTTGTTTGGCACACACAATGCTAGCATGAATATATGTGACGTGACAAAATGAGCAAGCACGCAACCGACCTGCAGGGAACAACACATGATTGAACCTGAGTGCTGCCACAGCATTTCGGGGAAGCGTCCACAATCTGAGACTATGCGCAAAGGAGTTCTTGGAAGTTTTTCACGCAACCAAATTACTTCTCTCTATTGCGATACCATGGAATAGCACATGCAGCACTACTAAGATGAAATGGATAAATGGCAACCATCTTCGGAATGGAAAATAACCTGTAGCCCCTGCCGATTAACCTTGCAAGCATGTGAGCCTCAGGAATCCTGGAGGGTTCTTCATTTCAATGGAAAGAAACTGCAAGCTAGACACGGGAACATAATTCATGAGAACATAACAGAAAAAAGTGCAGCTATTTTAGAAAGATAACATGCTTTACTCATCACCTACAAGTAAGATCATGAAAACCAAGCATATATCCAGCCATATATATAGAATACAAGACAATTTCACAAGAGTATGAACATTTCAGAACTGCAAATAGACTGACCTGTAGAGATCAGCCCCAGATGCAAAATGATCTCGAGAAAACTAACAAGAAATTTACATCGCAAGGAAACAAACAAGGAATGTTCTCCTCAAGATACCATAACTACAAGTTGAACTAAATCCACTTATGTGACCATCAGAAAAACTAAAGCATGCTTGGTTCAATTCAATATTGACTTTTTAGCTAGCCTGCTCTCAATGTTTTTAACCACTCGATTAAATTGATCATGCTAGGAGTCTTGCTAGCATGAATCATACAATCAAATGAATAATAGCAAAGTTCAAAAGAGACAGAGCTATGATGGGCACCTTAAGAAACAACGCACAAGAACGCATAAGGTAAAAATACCATATACTTTAAAAAGTGGTGTATGGCTATGGAGCAAACATAGAGAAGAGATCAATTAAACATGAAGCAGAGATGCAGCATTTGAGAAACGACCGCACATCCCAGGCAATTGAAAATGATAATATAATAGCATGAAGCAATCAAAAATTATAGGCTGGCAAAGGATAGACATGGGCAGTTGAGTTTCCCAGCGAAAAGCAATCAAAACACATACACCCTCCTAGTGAAAAGCAAAGTACTAGTGGTATGCATCACTTTTTCCAACCAACAAATACACTCTCCCTCTGTATAGGCGAAGATCATAAGCCAGCCCAGAAAAATTATTCTCTCTACTTGACAAATTGCTTTGCTTTGGACACGACACTCACAACACACCATTTCAGCCAACAGCAGAGCGATGCAACATAACAAATAACCAAAAGCTAGCTTTTACAAAATGCAAATAACCTCAGCACTTGTATAACGGCTCAATGCCACAAAAATTTTGACGCCTACAAGATCAAATATGTCAAGGATTGTGGAATTTGACCAGAAAGGCTCTTGTTAAGAAGGTTGTTACCCCAAGTAGACATTCACTCTGAAAAATCACAAAACATTTGTTTACAGAAAAACACAAAACACATGTTGTCCTAACCTAAGCAAATGCAGGCTAACATTTCATACAACCAAAAAAAGTCTGGACTCAATCATGAATAGACTGATAAAAAAGGTAGTTCCAAAGCCAGAATAATATCCACTCTTCATGGGCAAAAGCATCCACGACTTATCATAAATATTGCCAACACATGATGGCTCCCTCAAAAGTACACAAGGATGGCACTTGTTCTATCTATCTATGCACCAGCCACACTAGACCAAGTAAGCATTTTCTTCTATTTGATTCTAGCAAGCCACCAACAAGTCAAAATCCCAAAATAAGTAAGGATGGATCCTATCTATCAAAACTAAGCATGACATTACCAAACCGTGTAGCATGCAGTGCTAAACAGGGCCCAGCACAAAAATACAAGGTACCAGTCTCATCAAAAAGAAAGATGATCAACCAGTCACACAAGAATGCCACCGCAGATCCAAACACTAATCATTGGCTCGATGGCCCGAACCACGATCAACCACGACTCAGATGACTGACAATCTAGGGGTGCACGTATGTGTATGTGTATCTCTGTGTGTGTGGGAGAGAGAGGGGGGGAGGAGGAGACCACAAACTTGCCTGGACCGAGGAATAGATGGTGAGGTCCAGAAATTCATGCTTTGGGCGATGTGATCTTGGTGAGCATCCGCAATCACAACAATGACCATATGACCGTTCCTTCCTGCACCTCTTGTCGACGAGGCCCATCTTCACTACAAGAAATATGTCAACTTATGACCTTCTGTCAGTGACCCTGAAAGAATTGGTCATAGATTTATGACCATTTGAGACCAATTGGTCAAAAGCTGTTCGAGGGGCTCCAAGCCCTAAACCATTGCGACCATTTTGGTCAGAAAGGTCATAATTTCCTTACATGAAATGGCCATAAAGCTAACAGTGCTAGTCCGCTGCCTTATTTCTAGTTGTTAACGACCAATATAGATGGTCATAGCCTTGTAAATTGTGGTGGGTTGCTATGACTAGGCGCCACCTCATCAGTTTTGCCTATGTGTCATGTCCATGTGGCAGTTTTTGCCCTAGGTTGTGAGGCAACCTATATTTTTGTCATTCCCAAAATTCCCAAAAAAATCTCATAAATTCTTTGGGTCATATCTTCGTCAAATATGTAAAAACCTTCCTTGCCTAGTTCAAAAATAATTCAAAAATATTCATTTTCCTATTCTGTTCAGAGTAACAGTTTGTGAAGGAAGTACCACTTTGGCATGTCCAAATAGTATCCATTTTCTACAATGCTTTCCTATGCCCAAATAACCATCCTCCACCAAATGCCAGCTCAATCCATTCATTATTTTGAGCCGAGTTTCAACATTCGTATTTATGTCCAGTGTGGTGGTTTGCAAAGCAAGTACCACCTAGGCTCCTCCTTTTGAGCTGAAAATTTGTGAAAATGGTCTTCTTAGTAACTGATCATCCTCAGCCAAAACTCACACCCATTAGCCATGTACATTTTCCGTACCGCTAATCAAACACTTGGTTGCTAATTCATGTTTGAGCATCGATTGGTCTCCTCGTGAGAATCTTATGTTGTAATTTTCTTCCTAGCATCAACCTGGGGAGTGCCCAACCCACTAGACATGCCTAGGCCTCCCAGAACACATGGCAACGCCACGGTCACGCGGTGACCACGCGGCGGGCATGCGAGTTTACGCGCTCTAGAGTTGGGGCCCTCGGCCACCGCCCAAACCTCGACGTATCTCCACCAAACCATGTATTTATGATTAAATAGGCCCTTATGTAACTAGAAATGATTTTTGCAAAAAATAAATAGCAAACTATGAGGCAGCTGCAGTTCAAATTTGACCCGCTTCCAGCTGAATCGGCAGAAATTTGTCTTTTTCACGAGAGGTGGATCAAAAAATTTTACACCAGACCATTTTGTCAATTGTGCATTAAATATGGCCTAGTATTTTATAAAAATGATTTGGTCCAATTTTGCAACAATTATTTGGTCCTTCACCAAAAAACCTCCTTTCGGGCACTCGAAAAATGGAAAATAGTTTTTTCGTCCAACGAAAATGAAAACTTCCTTAGGCAACATTGTTTGCTATTCCAATATGCATCCTTGTGCACAATATGAGATCATTTGAACAAACTATGCCATGAATGTGGTCATAAGATTGATCATTTGGCTTGAAAGCCATGAATCTTCACACTTGATAGCTCATTTCTGAGAACACTTTTTTAAAATAATTACCGTATTACAAGTTTATTATTTTCCCTGGAATCTTGGTCACATATAATGACACAATGCGAAGGTTTTCCAATTTTTTGATTTTTTTTGAATATTTTATGCCCATTTGAAAATGCGGTCAAAACGGCGGGCTTGACCGTTCCTAGCTAGTGGTTGAATCTTGGAAAACTTTTGGTGTTTCTCTGATTAAATAGATACTTACGTACCTAGAAATGATTTTTAAAAAAAATAAATAGCAAACTATGAGGCAGCTGCAGTTCAAATTTGACCCGCTTCCAACTGAATCGGCGGAAATTTGTCTTTTTCACGAGAGGTGGATCAAAACTTTTTTCACCCAACCATTTTGTCAATTGTGCATTAAATATGTCCTAGTATTTTATAAAAATGATTTGATCCAATTTTGCAACAATTATTTGGTAGTTCCTTCACAAAAAAACCTCCTTTCACGCACTCGGAAAATGAAAAATGGTTTTTTCGTCCAACGAAAATGAAAACTTCCTTAGGCAACATTGTTTGCCATTGCAATATGCACCCTTTTGCATAGTATGAGATCATTTGAACAAACTATGTCATGAATGTGGCCGTAAGATTGATCATTTGGCTTGAAAGCCATGAATCTTCACACGTGATAGCTCGTTTCTGAGAACACTTTTTAAAAATAATTACCGTATTACAAGTTTGTTATTTTTCCTGGGAACTTGGCCACATATAATGACACAATGCGAAGGTTTCCTAATTTTTTGAATTTTTTTGAATTTTTTATGCCCGTTTCAAAATGCGGTCAAAACGGCGGGAATGACCGTTCCTAGATAGTGGTTGAATCTTGGATTTTTTTGGCGTTTCTCTGATTAAATAGGTACTTATGTACCTAGAAATGATTTTTGGAAAAAATAAATAGCAAACTATGAGGCACCTACAGTTCAAATTTGACCCGCTTCCAGCTGAATCGGCGGGAATTTGTCTTTTTCACCAGAGGTGGATCAAAACTTTTTTCACCCAACCATTTTGTCAATTGTGCATTAAATATGTCCTAGTATTTTAGAAAATTGATTTGGTCCAATTTTGCAACAATTATTTGGTAGTTCCTTCACAAAAAAACCTCCTTTCGGGCACTCGGAAAATGGAAAATGGTTTTTTCGTCCAAAGAAAATGAAAACTTCCTTAGGCAACATTGTTTGCCATTCCAAGATGCACCCTTGTGCACAATATGAGATCATTTGAACAAACTATGCCATGAATGTGGCCATAAGATTGATCATTTGGCATGAAAGCCATTGATCTCCACACGTGATAGCTCGTTTCTGAGAACACTTTTTAAAAATAATTGCCGTATTACAAGTTTGTTATTTTTCCTGTGAACTTGGCCACATATAATGACACAATGCGAAGGTTTCCTAATTTTTTGAATTTTTTTGAATTTTTTATGCCCGTTTCAAAATGCGGTCAAAATGGCGGGAATGACCGTTCCTAGCTAGTGGTTGAATCTTGGAATTTTTTTGGCGTTTCTCTGATTAAATAGGTACTTATGTACCTAGAAATGATTTTTGGAAAAAATAAATAGCAAACTATGAGGCACCTACAGTTCAAATTTGACCCGCTTCCACCTGAATCGGCGGGAATTTGTCTTTTTCACCAGAGGTGGATCAAAACTTTTTTCACCCAACCATTTTGTCAATTGTGCATTAAATATGTCCTAGTATTTTATAAAATTGATTTAGTCCATTTTTGCAACAATTAGTTGGTAGGTCCTTCACAAAAAAACCTCCTTTTGGGCACTCGGAAAATGAAAAATGAATTTTCCGTGCAAAGAAAATGAAAACTTCCTTAGACAACATTGTTTGGAATTCCAAGATGCACCCTTGTGCATAATATGAGATCATTTAAACAAACTATGCCATTCCAAAATGCACCCTTGTGCCAAAAACACAAGAGAAACAAATAGAAAAACACAACTACATAAGCTTGAAAAAGTATTTGATGTGCTCCACATGTGCTATGATTGTGAATTATAAAATTGATGTGCTCCAAATTTGCAACCAATATTTGCTAGGTTCTTTATAAAAATATCATTTTGGACACTCGAAAAATGATTCTCTTACAAAAAACTCATATCTTAGAGCACTTTTTTTAATGATATTAACAATATTCCAAGTTTGTTATTTTTACTGAAAAGTAGTTCATATTTGGTGACACAGTGCGAAGGTTTTTTATTTCCATATTTTTATAAATTTCTTAGGTAGTCAAATAACAGACATGATTCAAAATCTTATTTTCAATCGATTATGACCAATTTAAATGGTCTTAACATCATCAAAGGGGATACTCTGTTCTGATTGGTCTAAAATCAGCTCATGCGGATCATGGCTTAAGCACCGTCGGATGCGCCCGGATCCAACGGCAGCCCCCCTCCCCTCGTCTCTCTCACCCCCTCCCGAATCACCCTCGTCCTCGTCCACGCACCCACCCACCCACGAAACCCTTCTCCCAATCGCCGCCGCCGCCTAGATCCAATCCAAGTCAGAGCCCCCGGCCTCCTCCCTCCATTCCTGCGCGCGTCGGCCACCTCCCTCCGGCGGAGCTCGACCCCCACCCCCCAAGCGTCGCTGCGCCATCCTCTCCCGCGCCCCTCGATCCCAGATCCCCATCTCCAAGTCACCCTCTCCCTCCCTCAGATCTCGATCCGCCGCCGCCCACCATCGACGACCCTCACCATAGACGAGATCGAGCTCCTCCCTCCCTCCCGTTCTCCCCTAGCCTTATCCACTCCGAGCCAACCAACCACCCACAGAGAGTTCCATGGTTGGTTTAGGGTAGCGCCAGAGATGTTGTGGTCCAGATCGCGAGGTGGTGACCCGGCGGCCGAAGAGCGGACTGCTGGGTGTCGCTCCGGCTGCTCTCTCTCCGTCAGCGCCACTCCACCGCCCCACGGTGGTGACCCAAAGCCAGCGCCGACGGACGGCGCGGTCCGCGATGCGTCCACGGGAGTCGACATCCAGGACCGAGGACGCGGGCTGCACAGGCATGACATTCCGGTGGAGGTGAGCCGGCCCACGGCAGCCGATGGGTTTGAGGAGGCGAGCGTGGCGCGCGACGGGTACCACCTGCTTCCTCCGCTGCCGCGCCACCCGTTGCTGATGCGGGGTCAGATGGCGTCTGCGCGGGTAGGGTCCGGGCAGTCGGCAGCGTTCTGCCTCCCAGCGGTGAACGGGCTGGTGGCGTCAGCACCGACTGGAGGGCGAGCAGGCGGCGGCTCGCCATCAAGGTCACCCCACCCCCTCTTCGATCTGCTCTTCCTCCTTTCCCTTCCCTTCCCTAATGCGCGCCATTTTCTTCCTCATGCAGGCAGGAGGCCGGCAACACGGTGGTGATGACACCAGCGTTCAGCGCGGACAATCCCTGCTCGATTCGGCCAGGCTCGAGATACACCCATCCCTCGGCTGTGCTGCTTTTCCCCGACTTAGGTAAGGCACTCAAAGCCGTCTTCCACTCTCTCTGCTCGAGCTCGCCAGGCACACCTAACTAGACTACATCAAGAAGGTCCTCGGCGAGCAGGAGCAGCACATGGTCAATTGCTTAGGCCAAGACATCTTACACTGTTTGCCTAGCTAGGTGTAGAACACATTGCTAATTGTGTGCAAGTTCAGTAAAATATTGCTGGATCTGCTGGACTGAACTGCATCCACGTACATAATCAAGACAAACCCTTGACCGCCCACAGAAGAAGTGCGAAAAAATTACATGAACAACCCAGATCCAGTGACACATTGCATTACGCCAGTCTCGATGTGCAATCATATAATATACTCCAATCATCACACGGTACACTGCAAAATGGTCTATACTCTTTTCTGAACTAGGGGACTCTGACTGAAGTGGGCTAACTGAAACCGATTTCCGTTGCCATCATACAACATGTGGTCTATACTCTTTTCTGAACTCAGTGACTCAGACTGAAGTGGTGCTAACTGAAACTGATTTCCACTATGTTTCAGGCGCTGAGCAACGGGAGATATAAGAGAGTGTGGCACCGCACTGTGGTGAACTCGGACAGGCCGAGGATGTCCATCACCTCCTTCCTCTGCGCCATGGTGCTGCTTCTCCCCGACTTAGGTAAGGCAATCAAAGCCGCCATGGGCACACCCTCTTGTCTTAGGTTTCGTCTGGTTAACCATCGGTGTTAATTACTGCTGCTCATGAGCCTTGTAGTATCGTTAGTGATTCTGGGAATTTATGTACTGATGTGCTGCTACTTTTGGAATTATTACCTGGTGTATGTCTGAACAGTACTGATGCGTTTGCAGTGCGTGAGTGTTTTTCTTTTTCTTTTTTGACATCTTGTTTGTGGTGCCTGAATCTATACTGCTCTGCTTGGTTATCGTATAGTCTAGTATAGTATATATCCATTTGCTGTTACTGGATTCCATGTCTAGTGTTTTTTACTGTTCAGATGCTTTCATCCATTCCGGCTGTACTTTATGTGCATACTTATTCTACTAGCAAATTCTCTGTAAGAAGTAGTTCAGGCTGCTGTGATGCGAAAATGAGACATATGTGGCATTGCCATTTTTTAAGCTTGCATGTTGTAGCTAATTTACCTGTTGATCAAATATACACATCCATATCCCTGCAAGTAATATTTACATCCCTGCATATATCTGCATATCATCCATTGTGATCGTACTTTATGTGCATAGTTAGCATGTCCATATAGTGGCACCACCGCAGCAGCAGGTAGCATGTCCATATCCACCTCCCTCTCCCTCTGCTCCCAATCCTTTTTATTAGAATATATTGTGTACATTCTGAACCCCATAATGTGACACAAGTATATGCACATGCTATGGTTTAAGTGTTGCTAGTGTATGGTAAATAGGTTGAGCACCCACCGCTATTTGATGCTATTTTGTTTACGATTCTGTTCCTCTATGCATGTAATCTCCAGATCATGCTCAAGCATACACACATGATTGATTTGCATGGAATGATTACTACTAACTAAAGAAGGAAGCAGACTTCTTCACATAAAGGAAGACGTCTATTTTAGTAATATAAACAAATAAAAAAAGATTGTTTGCATACAATTAGATCATTCTCACTTATTAGTTGATGAGTTCAAAGTATGTAGAATTTTTAGTTCTCTGGTTATATTATAGTCAAAATTATACTGTGTGCATGATTTTATCCATTGCTAGTACTATGGATAGAGCTTTGTGTGTAATCTGGAGTTGTTCATGTTATTGTTCTATCCATTTTATTGTTCTATCCATTTTATTATACTGTGTGCATGATTGTTCCATTGTTGTTGCATGATTTTATCCACTGTTCACTCCAAACTGGGAGCTTGTTCTATATTATTCTATAATGAATCAGCTAATAATCTGGAGTTGTTCTTGTTATTGATTGCTGGTACTATGGATAGAGCTTTATGTGTTTATCATTCTATAATGAATTGTCCTTTACTCCATTTTACTCCAGTTTTTCTAATTCTTAGCTGATTCATGTAACAGGGCGATCATGGAAGGCATGCAGTCGTTCTGTTAGCCCAGTCCTGACTATGGTCGTCCAGTGAGTCCGGCATTTGATCTCTATCGAAGGATCTCCATGTTGAAGAA
The DNA here is from genome assembly GCF_002162155.2 of Triticum dicoccoides. NCBI lineage: Eukaryota > Viridiplantae > Streptophyta > Magnoliopsida > Poales > Poaceae > Triticum > Triticum dicoccoides. The sequence goes on along the minus strand of NC_041391.1, from coordinate 670,807,793 downwards.
GAAAACACTTGTAGATCTTGTAACATTACTTGGAGAGCTTGTAAAGTACTGTAGAGCTTTGCATTTGTAGAGTTTGCAAAGCATTGTATATGTTGAGCTTGTATTATGTGTCATTTGTAGAGCTTGTAGTGAATCTGGCTATGGTTATTTGAATTATTATGTGTGCTTTCTGCTTGCCTATTTAAATACCGGTTATTTTCTTACTATGAAATTCAAATATAATGTCAAATTGAAATATGAAGAATCTGAGCCTAATAGCTGGGACCCATTTATCAGAACCTGACAAGTGGGACTTGTTTGACTAATGGACCCATTTCATAAAAAAAAAAACTAAAACTGATGGTACAAAAAGGCCTTGGCCCAGAAAATAAAAAGGCCGAATTGTAGGGCTTGGCCCGTGTAGTTCACCAAAATTAATATGAGAAAAAAAACACAAATAGGCCGAATTAATGGGCTAGGCCCATGTAGAAAACCGAATTGGACCGGGCTGAATCTTATGCCACATCAGCTTGCCACGCCGTATGCCTACGTGGCCTGGGGAGGTTGTTAGTGACCAAAACGCCACAGTAGGAATATTTTGGTCGTAAACGTCTTTGACCATTCCAGAAGAAAGGTCACTATAGTCAGTTTACGACGCCCAGCTTTTGACCTTCTGTTTTTTGTCACAAAAAGGTCATAAATGGAAATTTGTGACCTTTCAGTGACCAATAGTGGTGGTCATAAGTTGACATATTTCTTGTAGTGCTTGCTGGGCAGCTACGCCACATGCATCACCCTGCCCTACACCAGACCAAGTGGCATGTGCTGCAGGCAACAACAACAAGAACAAAGATGTTCATCATTCTCACTACATGTATAGTTGAGAGCGTAGAAAGAAATTTATTTTGCCATGCTAAAAGGGCATTTCCGGGTAAATTCTATTACGAAGGACATCAAAATAAGTACACGATTAGATATCAAACAGTGAAGAGGCATTGGCATAACAGGTTAAAAAAATTCCATAATGCAGTCACACTGTCACAGTGTGTCACTCAAGAATTAGAACTCCACTGCCCTATCATGTTGGTGCTTTTTCAACCAAAAATACTACAGGTATCAGTGTTCTTTATCAAAACTAGTTTCAAAATGCAGATGGAATCTAGTTGATCGATGGTGATAGTAACTAACTGAACATGACACCATCGCAGTACCAAATATAGCAACAAGACAAGTGCAAGCCCTGCTACCCTTAGCTTGGTTACGCGCTTATTCCATTGAGCTAATTTATTAATATGTGTTCTATATAGTACAAATACGAACTGCAGCTAATCAAACTGGTACTTTTTGAACCAAAAATGCAAGGGAAAAAAACCAGTGTTCTGACCCGAACTTATTTCAAACTGTAGATGAACTGTTCATCAATGGTGACCGTAACCAAATAAACATGACGCGATAGCAGTACCAAAAATAGCGCCAAGACAAGAGCAAGCTCCTGCTCTGCTTCGCTCGATATGGGACTTACTCAATGAAGCTAATGCAATGCGTGTTCGATTTAGCAGATGGGGAAGTTCCCATTTCGTCCAACTACGTGACAAGATAACAAACAAAGACCAAATCATATAATTTTGCTCCATAGTCGAGAGACAACATTTAATTTGTCAAAGGGCTTAGATTTCACATTTTCAATCCAACTAAGCCCTTGACTGCCAAAAATCCTTACCATTTTGAAATAATCAATTGGGCCAGCTCATAGGGACAAAAATTTAGCAAGCTCACATAATTGTGGTGGCCAGAAGAAAACCACCGGAGATCTGAACACTGAATCAACATTCAAAATTTGGCAGACTATCTCAGTGAGAAAGAGGGAGGGAGATCAAGGGCTCACCTAAACCAAGAAGAGGTGACGACAACTGCAACGGTTGCGCAAGCCAAGGTTATGGAAGATTAGACAACCACAAAGAATAAGCTAATGTTCTTTTTCTGAAAAGAAGAGGGAACATGATGAAGCTTAAGCAATCATAATAGCGACCAAATCAAAATTAAAACAGTAGCTATGTTTGGGAATTGAACACAAATAAACATCTCAGGACTATAAATCAGTTATCATTCACTATACAATAGCACCTAGAAGCAACCAACTTTGGTGTGGCAGTTTTTCACCGAACTCTAAAAAACAGGAGATAAAACCAAGTGTAGTGCCATATTATTGACAGTTAGAACATGGACCTAAAATATAGTGGCGCCAAGTGTTTTCATGTCCATCTAAGAGCATCAAATATATGTAAATGGGCCATAGACCTTATTTGCAAGAACACGCACACACCGCCAGGGTAGGTACGCCAAACCATGAACAAAGCAAGAGTTTCAAACTTCCAGTTTTGTTACAAACAGCCGGGGGCGAGTCTGCCATTCATTCACAATGGTAGCTGGCTAAGTACCCGCTGCATGATCTTGGGGAACCTGGAGAGCAATCAGCGGCGCCTCCAGCATGTGGAGGCCGGCCTGATTGGCAAGGCTGGACACAGGAGCAGCCTAAAATTGTAGCAAACCAAGCATTTTTTGTTAGGCCCACACAATGCCAACATGAATATATGTGATGTGACAGGATGATCAAGCATGCAACCGACCTTCAGGGGGCAACACATGATTGAACCTGAGTGTTGTCACAGCGCTTTCAGGGATGAGTCTGCGTTATGAGACTCCGTGCAAAGGAGTTCCGCTCCAGTGAGAAACCTAGATGTTTTTCACGCAACCAAATTACTTCTCTATTGTGATACAATGGAATAGCTACTAACTTGAAATGTATAAATGGCAACCATCTTCGGAATGGAAGAAAAAGGAGATAACCTTACCTTTAGCTCCTGCCGATCCACCTTGACCTCCATCTTGACCTCCAGGAGATAAAGGTAGAACAGTAGCGTGCCAAGTATGAGGCATGAATGAATGAATTACCCTGAACAGTGTTGGGAATGTCAACATCCATCTTGACCTCCAGGAGATAAAGGTAGAACAGTAGCGTGCCAAGGCCGCCAGCAGCATGGAGGTCGTTCATGCCCATGTAGGTGATGTTGGCCACTGTCATCGGGATGCCATGGCCCTGCACATCCAGCTCCTTTGCAATCACTTCTGTTAATCAAAAAGGGAACACTTGTAGTTACCAATCATGAAAAGAACGTAGCAGTATCGGAGGAACAGAAATATAATAGGTGAATTGAATCTCCAGAAAAATGTTTAATAGCTCTGGCTATTTTCTTCGTATTTGGAAGCTTTCTAACCAGGACACAGTGATTATTATCTTCCCCCATTAATACCGGAATTCCAATAAGTAAATGTGTTTCTAAAAGCTAGTACTCCCATCTTTCCCCATTCCCTTTACATGCAAGCACAGAACACCCATAAAATGGATCAGCCATAAAAAACACAAAAGGAGATGATTTTTATTTGGTAACAAAAATACAATGTCTTTCTTCATATTTATATTTCCGGGAAAAAAAGTTTGGACACTTTCCAACAAAGAAACTGTGATCACTATCTTTCCCCATCAATACCAAGATTTCTAAAAGCTACAACTCCTATCTTTCTCCATCTCCTTTACATACATACACAGTACACCCATACGATGGATCAGCAAATAGGAAGCACAAAAGAAGATGATTTGATTGGGTTTCCCAATTCAAGCAAATATAAGAATGATCCAGTCAATAACTCATTCATGCACAATGTTTGGAACACATAAATTATCTCATTCGTGTACAAAAAAAATCATCACAGCTCGGTGGCCATGGTTACACGGAGCATGAGGGTGACCAGAGGAGGAACCAGTGGCTTACCTATGCCAGATGCGTCAGAGTGAGCGTCGGATAAGGAGAGATCCCATGCAATGATAAATCCGGTCGGGGTTGGTAGATATGGCGGTAGAAACCATTATGGATGGGCCGCTTCAGATCTGTAGGGATGCTGATGTCGTCGTCTGCAATTAGAATAGTCGCAGAAACAAGCAGTGGTACTAACAAGGAAATCAGTGATGAAATTGAACACAACACAAAGAAAGGGCAAACAACTTAATCAAAATTCATCCCGGTTCTACCAAACGATGCAAAACGAATTCAAACAAAGGTGAAGAGCAACGTGAGAGAGAGCAGGTTGTTCAAGTTTAACCCACTCATCCAACCTCCTGTTGACTGTGAATTGAGAACATTTAAATATGGATCAATAAACACAAATAGGTCAACAAACTAAACAAGCCGGATAACAACACAAAGTCAACTCATTTCTGTACAGGCGCCATTCTGCGAGCCCTCCATAGAATACGTGGTGACTTTGATCTCCAGAAAACAGTTTAATGGCTCAGCAATTTTCTTCGTATTTGGACGCTTTCTATCTAAATCTAATCGATCAAATCGGCAACTAAATATATTGCACAAACCAGAAATGTTCACCTAAGTCAACATATGGTACTGTCAACATATGGTACTCTGTCCACTCAGAAAAAATTTAAATATATGCATGATAGCAGAAATTGCTTGTCGAAGTTACGGTGTGGAGCGTGCTAATGTCCAAACAGCACTTGTGAATTAGAGGGAGTGATGTCATTGAGGGTGTGTTTATATCTTTTGCCGTCAATGCCGAGCTAACCAAGGCTTATGAGCTACAGCCTACGTGGGCAAAGCCAGCTATTTGGTTCAGCTACCAATCTCCTTGGTTAAGCACAATTCCAGTGGCAGTTACCTTGATTTCTTTCTTCCACTCATTTATTACCAACGGAGAGCCAAATTGGCCCTCCTGCTGGGGCAAGGCTTTTCTAGCATGTGCAGGCTAGATGGAATTGCCAGGTTAGTTTAGCTTTTACCAAACAGATTTCCTTGCTAAGCAAGCTAACACTACAATTGCTTAGGATCCAAAGACACCCTAACAGGCAGCCATGACTTCAGATTTCTAAAGATGACCTTCCTTTGACAATGAGAAATATATGTGGTGGAGACAGGGGTTCGTGTTCTTGCTTAATGCAGTTCCTTGCAGAAAATAGTTGCAGTTAATTTAGATACAAGGACTAACAGAAGGGTGAAAAACTAGGAGTTGGTTTGGTACTCTCGGAAATTCCACATGAAACCTTCAAGTAGTGAGAGAAAATTCACATGTCCAAACACAAAACTTGTATCTAAATAACAGAAGTGATGTCTACTGGTACATGTAAAATCAAGATACAAGGGCCGAGAGAGACAGACAAGGTGTAAACCGGTTCACAAGTTGCAAGTTAGCAATGCCTATCTCACAAACACGGAACTGACAATACAGTAAAAATAATAAGTGCAAGCGCACAATGTGCCTCTGAAGCTGTTCTTTGTGCTTAAAGTGGGGAAGGAGAGAAATACCAGGTATCTATCTCATATTTCCCAAGTTCTATCTTCACTATTTTCACCTTTGTGAACTCTTCAAGCTCCCACAAACAAAGCAGCATCAAGCTCCTCATGACCTTGCTACAAGGGAAATTGAGATACAAGTGGAAGATTAGTTTCAGCCTTCATCTTAACAAAGAAGATATAATTTTCAGTACAAGACAATGAAGGAATCTAATTTTGTGAGTATGCAAAGCAATTCTCCAATCTCAGAACATAGTGGATACTAGGGATCAAGCCCTAACAAGACTAACTCGATTACAAAATCCAATTAATAGCACACAAAAATATGGGAAAGCCTATCAAGATTATGTGAGCAAACTTATACTTATAGTTGTTAGCTTAAAACAAGATTATGTTGTGTTCCGGATTGCCAGAAATATAAGAAAATAGAGTCACTTTACAGATGTGAGCACGCTAATTAGAAATTACATCTCTGTTTTTTTCTCAATGTGTCAAAGGCAATATTTTTCTGTTGCTCATTTTAATTAATTCTCAACTTTTGGGAACTCTAAACAGTTAGCCAAAGTAGATACATCATCATTCATGTTCCCACAGAAAAAGCAAAATGGCCTTAGTTTAATAAAGAAAAGAAAGATATAAAAAAATCAATGCATTGCCAAAGAGTATTATCAAGAATGAGGCTTTACAATAGTAGGGGAACAGTATGAAATCCACACACAGCAAAACACAAGGCCTAGGAACTGAAAGGCATGAATGAATGAATTACCCTGAACGGTGTCGGGCATGCCAGCATCCATCTTGACCTCCCAAGGGAGATACAAGTAGACCGGTAGGATGCCAAGGCCGCCAGCATCATGGAGGGCGTTCATACCAAAAAGGGGACATTTTTCATTACCAGTCATGAAAAGAATGTAGAAGTATCAAGGGAACAGAAATACAATACGTTACTCCTGACCTTAATGTCCAGAAAAATGTTTAATAGCTCTGCCTATTTTTCTACATTTTTGCAAGCTTTATAACCAGGACACACTGATCATTATCTCCCCTCCATCAATATCAGAATTTCAAAAGGTCGGTGTATTTCTAGAAGCTAGTACTCCCATCTTTCTCCATCTCCTTTACATACATGAATAGTACACCCATACAATGAATCAGCCATAAAAATACACAAAACGTGAGAATTTTATTTGTTTCCAGAAATACATCTCTCTTTTTTTTCCTCTATGTGTCAAAGCCTATATTTTTTTCTGTTGCTCAATTTAGTTCATTCTCAACTTTTGGGAACTCAAAACAGTCAGCCAAAGCAGATACATCATCGTTCTTGTTCCCACAGGAAAAGGATATTTGACCTTAGTTTAACAAAGAAAAGAAAGATATACAAAATCAATGCATTGCCAAACATTATTATCATGAATGATTCTTTACAGTAGTAGGGGAACAATATGATATCCATAAAAAACACAAAAGGAGATATTTTTATTTGGTTCTAGAAATATAATGTTTTCATCATATTTATATTTTCAGAAAAAGGTTAAATAGCGCTGCCTACTTTCTAACCAGGAAAAGGTGATCATTATATTTCCCCCATCAATACCAGGATTTCTAAAAGCCAATTCTATATAAAGCTACAACCCACATCTTTCTCCATCTCCTTAACATACACAGTACACCCATACAATGGATCAGCAAACAAAAGGCACAAAAGGAAATTTTATTTGGCTTCCAAATTCAAGCAAATATAAAATGATCCGTTACAAAATTTATTCGTGCACACTATTCGGAACTCAGAAATTATCTCATTCGTGTACAAAAAATTGGCTCTGTGGCCTTGGGCACAGAAAGAACGAAAGAGAGCAGAGGAGGAACCAGTGGCTTACCTATGCCAGACGTCGGAGTGACCGCTGGATAAGGAGAGATCCCATATATTGATAAATCCAGTCAGGGTTGTAGATATGGCGGTAGAAACCATTAGGGATGGGCACCTTCACATCTGTAGGGATGCTGTTATTGTGTTCTGCAATTATACTAGTTGCAGTAAATAAGCAGTGGTACTAACAAGGAAACCGATGATGAACTTGACCGCAAAAAAAAGGCAAACAACTCAAACAAAATTTGTCCCTGTTCTACCAAAGGAGGCAAAACAAATTCAAATAAACATGGAGAACAGAGTGAGAGAGAAGAGGTTGTTCAAGTTTAACCCACTCATCCAACATCCTATTGACTGCGAATTCAGAACATTTAGATAAGGATCAATAAATATGAATAAGTCAATTAGCTAAAACAAGTTGGATAACACTTAAGTTAGCTCACTCATGTATAGGCACCATTCTGCAACCCCTCCAAACAATAGGTGCTTTAATCTCCAGGAAAAGGTTTAGTGGCTCTGCCTACTTTCTTTGTATTTGGACGATTTCTAACAAGGAAACGCTGATTATCATGTTTCCCCCATCAATACCAGGATTTCTAAAAGCTAGTTTTTTTCCATAAAGCTATTACTCCCATCTTTCCTCCATCTGCTTTTCATATATTACAATGCATCAGCCAAAAGAAAACACAAAAGATATGATTTTATTTGGTTCCCCAATACAACAAAAATAAAGACAGCTAAGGCATCATCCAGAAGCCTTGAATTGTCAACATGAAACTTAAACATGTCATCCTAGTGTCCATTAACTAATCTCTTCAAAAGATGATCAAGTACATGTAACAATAACAGGGTATTGTTCAACTGACTAAGCAGACACAGTGAGAGAGTATTGCATGGCTAAACAATCAGAAAGTAGAGTTTATTAGCAACATCAACTATCACAAAGCATGCATGTTTGGCTAGATGACCGCCCCATAATATGGATATGCCTCAATCAACAAATACTGATATTTAAATAAGTATAAACAATTTAAAAAAATCATCAACATGAAAAGAAAGACAATGCAACTAGACATCCCATCCACGGGCAGTGTTTGCCATACAAAATGACAAGTGCAAACCTATACAGCATAGTAGTTCATTTAAGACAAGATTGTATTGTTTTCCTGATTGCCAGTATTACATGAAGGCTGGAGAATAGATACACTGCATATCAGAAATCCTAATTGCAGAATGGCATCTTGTGTGTGAGAGCTGAATGCAAAGGGGGGAAACACAAATTTTGTTGTTGCTGGAGACCAGAAAAAATGACCTTGCGGTTGGATGCAAGTGTCATGGGCATTGACCTAGTTCTAGGAATCAAACAATCAAGAGAAATGCATCACACATGGGGACACAACATGAGACTCATGTATATCACGAGAGCCAAAAACCAGAGAAACATGCCATGGCACGATGGCCAGCACACAAGCACGCGCTTAAGAGAGCAGAGCGGGGAGGGGCTTACCCACGCCGGAGTGGAAGAAGAAGTGCAGGGATTGGTGGAGGCAATGCAAAACACAGTATAGGAAGCCCCCTCATCCTCCTCCTCCTCTCCCGGTGTGCGTTATGCTTGTCATCCTTGTAAACCAGCACATGGACGGCAATCTCTTGTGCACCTGCGTGAGGAAACAACATCAGTGAAGAAGATCAACTGGAAACAAACCAAAATGCATGTTTAACAATGCAAACAAATAGGCACACAGATAGGTATGACTCCATGGCCGTCACACAGCATGTAATTCTTCAAGAAAAACACATATTTAACAGTCCAAAGAAGAAAATGGCTGTCCAATAGACCAACACACACATGTATAACATGAAGGTATCACCTCCAACAGGTGTTAGCATGTATAACATGAGTTGACTTCATCCTGAGCTTCGACGCGTCAAGGAAACCCCGCGCAAGCATGAACAGAGAACATTTAAAAAGCCTAATACACACACACACACACACACACTTGAACACGCCTAGAGTAATTAAGAACGCAAAAATATTATGAAGACCAACATCACAAATAGCAGTGGCCCAATGGAAGGCACACAACACATTAGTATCAATGAAAAAACACATGATTTTCACAATGCAAAGGAGCAAAACATTTCTCCAATAGACCAACAGAAGCAACACACAAATCTTGTATAACCCGCACATGCTTAACACAAACATGTACCAGCCTGCTCAAATTGTTTGAAGCAAGAAAAATAAAAGCTCTAATGATTGATGGTATGTAGCACATAAATCATACATGTTTTTTTTTGGAGAAATCATCATACATGTTTTAACACGAAGGTTTAGCAGTCTATATGATAGTATGGTTTGAATCAAACACACGAACGATGGTTTGGATCGACAGAGAGGGGAAATGGTGCCCACCTGTACAGCAATCAGAACACGTGCGGAGGAAGCAGTGGAGGCAGGTTTGGTCTTGGGCGGCGGGGGCGGCCACTTCGAGCATCTTCCATCACGGTGGCGGTGCTTGTTGTCCTTGTGAACCAGCCGTACACAGCTATAAAGGAGAATAACAATATATTTCTCTAGTTAGAGAGAAGAAGTGACCACAATAGAACATCAAGTCATGATCTGCAACATAAACAGACCATAGATTCAGTTTATAGGATCCAACCATTAGTTGAAACGACCATGGTGTGGTTGGCTACTAAACAGTAATTAAGCATGGAAAAAACACTTTGATGATCAACATCACAAATAGAAGCGGCTCAATGGACGGCACACAACATGCAAGTATCAAACAAAAAAGACAATATTTAACAATGCAAAGGAGCAAACATTTCTCCAATAGACCAACGCAGGCAACACACAAATCTTGTATAATCAACAAATATTTAACACAAAGGTGCAATAGCCTGAGAAGCCTCCCATAGTTCTTCAATGCTCAAATTTGTTGAAGCAAGAAAAATAAATGCTTTAATGGTTGATGGTACATAACACATAAATCATACATGTTTTAACACGAAGGTGTAGCAGTCTGTATGGTAGCATGGTTTGAATCAAACACGCATACGGTGGTTTGGATCGACGAAGAGGGGAAATGGTGCTCACTTGTACAGCAAGCGAAACATGTACGGAGGAAGCATTGGAGGAGGCAGGTTGGTCTTGGGCGGAAGCATCCACTTCAAGCATCTTCCGTCACAGTGACGGTGCTTGTTGCCGTTGTGAACCAGCCGGCCATGCATAGCTATAAAGGAGAATAACAGTATATGTTCTTAGTAGAGAAGAAGTAGACCACAAAAGAACACTCATTTATGATCTGCAACATAAACAGACCATATATTCAGTCTAATGGATCCAACCATTAGTTGAAACAGAAGAGTGAATCATCAAGCACTAAATAATGCCCTGGAACTGTCATAAGTACAGGAAAAAGAGCATACAGTCCATGCTACACAGAAAACCAACAAATGAATTACTCCCTCCGTCCCATAATATAAGAGCGTTTTTGACACAACACTTGTGTCAAAAACGCTCTTATATTATGGGACGGAGGGACTAGTAATCATGGTGTACAATCAGTTAAGCCAACAATTACAGTTCTGAGCAAGCCTTAAACAAGATAGCACATGACAGTATGTGCAACATCAATAGTAAACCCTGGAAATTGGGGATTTTAGGTAAATTAAGCTTAAACAGGCAACTGGGTGCAATCAAGGCATCCAGAGACCATATAGAATGAGTCATTTGAACCTAAACAACACCCAAATGAGCCAATCGACCTCTAAAGGAGGATAACAGTATATGTTCTTATTAGAGAAGAAGTGGACCACAGTAGAACACTCATTTATGATCCGCAACATAAACAGACTATATATCCAGTCTGTAGGACCCAACCATTAGCTGAAATGATCGGGGAATGAATAAATAGTTTGCTAATATAAGCGTTAGAGCGAATCATGCTAGCAAGTACTCCCTCCGTTCCATGATTCTTGTCGTGGTTTTAGTTTGAAATTTGAACTAAAACCAAGACGAGAATTATGAAACAGAGGAGTATTAAATAATGCCCTAGTTACAACTACCATGAGTACTAGAACAAGAGCATAGAATCCATGCTAAACAGAAAACCAACAAACCCGGCAGTAATCATAGTGTACAATCAATTAAGCCTACAATAGCACATGACAGTATGTAGAACAGCAACAGTAATCCCTATAAATTGGGGATTTTTGGAATTTACAGTTGTAAACAGCACCCAAATGAGCCAATCGACCACAAAAGTTGCTAGCCCTAATTAGGCATAGTCGTGGCAAGAAGACCACAAACTAAGAGCAATTGGAGGTCAGGAATAGAGAAGGAGAGGGAGAGGGGACCTTGAAGAAGCTCCATGGCGTCGTCAATATCAGAGTTGCCCCCCAACCAAGGCGCACCCAGCCCTGTCCTGGAGCGGAGGAGCGGCGTCCGACCGCACGGCCGCGTCGTTGCCCGTGAAGAAGCATAGAGGCCACCTCCTCTCTCGGTGGAAGATGGCGGAGGAAGCAGCGACGGCCCCCGCCTCCTCTCCCGGCGCGATTGTGGAGAAGGCTGGGTCTTAGGTGGCGAAGGCGCTCACCTGACCCTGGAAGACCTCCGTCCCGATCGCCTTCAGCCGCGCTAGCGCAGATCTGAGAGCCATCTGACCTGGCCGTCAGCCGTGACAACGAGCCATGGGTGGCCACTGAAATTTGTTGAAGCAAGAAAAAGAAATGCTTTAATGATTGATGGCACATAGCACATAAATCACACATGTTTTAACTTTTAACACAAAGGTGTAGCAGTCTGTATGATAGCATGGTTTGAATCAACACACGAACGGTGGTTTGGATCGACAGAGAGGGGAAATGGTGCCCACCTGTACAGCAAGCGGAGCAAGTGCACAGGAGGCGGGTTTGGTCTTGGGCGGCGCATCCACTTCAAGCATCTTCCATTACAGTGGCGGTGCTTGCTGTCCTTGTGAACCAGCCCGTGCACAGCTGTAAAGGATAATAACAATATATGTTCTTGTTAGAGAAGAAGTGGACCATAACAGAACACTAAGTCATGATCTGCAACATAAACAGACCATATAGATTCAGTCTATAGGATCCAACCATTAGTTGAAACGACCATGGTGTAGTTGGCTACTAAACAGAATAGTGAATCATGCTAGCAAGTACTCATGGAACTACCATAAGTACTGGAAGGAAAGAAAAAAAAGCATGACTTAAACACGCCTAGAGTAATTAAGCACGGAAAAAAATACTTTGAAGATTAACATCACAATTAGCAGCGGCTTGATGGACGGCACACAGTAGATAAGTATCGAACATAAAACAGATGATTTAACAGCGCAAAGGAGCAAACATTTCTGCATTAACACAGGCAACACAAAAATCTTGTGTAACCAACCCATGTTTAACACAATGGTGCAGCAGCCTGGGAAGCCTCCCACAGTTCTTCAATGCTCAAATTTTTTGAAGCAAGAAAAATAAATGCTTTAATGATTGATGGTATGGTACACAGCAACTAAATGACACATGTCGGTATGATAGCATGGTTTGAATCAAACACATGAACGGTGGTTTGGATCGACAGAGAGAGGTAATGGTGCTCACCTCCTATACAGCAAGTGGAACACATGCGGAGGAGGCAGGTTTGGTCTTGGGGCGGCGGCGGCGGCCACTTCGAGCATCTTCCATCACGGTGGCGGTCCTTGCCGTCCTTGTGAACCAGTCGTGCATAGCTATAAAGGAGAATAACAATATATTTATCTAGTTGGAAAGAAGAAGTGACCACAATAGAACACCAAGTCATGATCTGCAACATAAACAGACCATAGATTCAGTCTATAGGATCCAACCATTAGTTGAAATGGCCATGGTGACAGAATAGTGAATCATGCCAGCAAGTACAGTATTAAATAATGCCCTGGAACTACCGTTTGTACTGGGGGAAAGAAAATCATATAGTCTATGCAAAACAGAACACCAACGAATCAATTAGTAATCATAGTGTCCAATCAATTAAGCCTACAATTAAAGTTATGAGCATGCCTGAAGCTATATACGTAGCACATGAGGTATGTAGAACAGCAACAGTAAACCCTAGGAATTTGGGGATTTTAGGAAAATTAAGCTCGAACAGACAATTGGGTGCAAGCAACTAGAGCATCCAGGGACCATATGGAATGAGCTATTTGACCCGAATCAACGCCCAATTGAGCCAATCGACCGGAAAAGTTGTGAAATCCTTACTGAACATAGTGATGGCAACGAACTTGGAGCAGTTGGATGTGAGTAATAGAGAAGGAGAGGGAGAGGGAGAGGAGACCTTGAAGAATCTCCATGGCATCGCCAAGATCGGAGTTGCCCCCCAACCGAGCCGCGCCCAGCCCTGTCCTGTCCAGTCCTCGCGCGGAGGAGCGGCGTCTGACCGCACGGCCGCGTGGTTGCCCGAGAAGATGCACACCGGCCGGCGCCCTTCTCTCTCGGTGAAATACGGCGGAGGAAGCAGTGACCTCCTCCCCCGTCGCGCGACGACAGGAGTGTGAAGAAGGCGTGGCCTTGGGCGGCGGAGGCGGAGGCGTTCACCTGGTCGTGGAGCACGGAGCAGCTCCGTCCCGGCCGCCGTCGGCCGCGCCAGTGCAGATCCGAGCGCCCTCGAATCCTTCATTGTCGAGGACGTGTCCGTCGGCCGCGAAGACGAGCAACCGCGGATCTGGGAGCGCCGCGGCATCCCCTGCTCGATCCGGAAGCAGGGCCGCCGAGGGAGAGGATGTGAGGTAAGGAGGAGAGGGTGGAGGCCGGTGGCGGAGCAGGGAGACGGTGGAGGGGAGGAGACGGTGGGCGAGAGGGAGAGGAAGAGGAAGAGGCGTTGGGTGCGAGAGGGAGAGGGAGAGAAAGAAGAGCGGCGGCGGTCGGGAGAGGAAGAGATGAGAGGGATTGGGTGCGGTGTGCTTCTCTTTTTTCCCTTTTCATTTTCAATTTTGAACTCTGGAAATTTCGGCCAAGCGAGGGGGCTAATTTCCAGATCGATGGCGCGGGTGGGAGCCAAAAATTGTGAAATTTTGTTTCTTTCGAGGGGGAGCGTCGTCTTTGTTGATTGATTGATTGATTGAGAGAGGATGTAAATTTCGGGATGGCGCTATGCTTTGTTGTGGTCTCGCATCACCGTCAGATTTGGTGGACTTATCGGCACCGTTCAAGATATACATGTTCCACTTTTTTTTAAAGATATACATGTTCCACTTTTTTTTAAAAGATATACATGCTCTTAGAGTAAAATAAAATGTAAAATTTGACGGATCTCAATGTGGATCAACGGTTCTCTACGTGGTCCGAGAACTAAGAGGTCCTAGGGGATTGAGAGTCAGTCACGACAAGATAACAAAACCACTAATGATGTAAAATATTCGAGTAACAAAACCACAAACTCAATCTAAGATGCAGTGTAAAAGATCCAATAATTGCATAAAGCTCATTGGAGAAGTAGATAATGCTTCCATACAAACAAAGCTAAAACAATAACATCCTTCCCCTCGTTGTTGGTTTCTCCATAGATAGATCTTGGTGACACGTAGGAAAATTTTAAATTTCTGCTACGTTCCCCAACAAGGTTATTTTGGGTTTGCTACGGTGCCCCTTGGTTAACTATCTCTCTCCGTCTTGAATTTTAGGGTGGGCTCATCCCTTAACTAATCATAAGCTTCCAACTAATCCCATTTGTAGTGTTCATAAAAACCAGTTCTAGCATTACTCATAAAATACTCCCTATTGCATCTTTTATTTTTGATATGGAGGGAGTACACAACTTCAAATCAACTATTGTTAGGACTGAAACTATCCTTGAATGCGTGACAGAAGATTGGGGTGACCCGATCATGCTTGCCACATTCTGATCGCAGTTCACACGCGCTGATTGAACATTGAGCAGCTCCGTCGCACTGATGGACACATGGAGGATGCTCATGGGTAACTAATATGGTTCCTAATTACTCATGACCCGAAAGAGAAGAGTTGCTTATGTAAAAGCAATATTTTCAATTTGACTTATCTTGCAGTGTCTTGTCTTGCACATACTCCGTTCCGTGCATGGTTCATCTTCGATTGATATGGCTAGGTTGTCGTTGCAAAGCATCGTAACAATTTCTCTCCACGCTTTAAAGGCATGTCCATTTGGTTGTCAAAAAGAAAAAGAAACAATTATCCCATTGTCTAAGAACTTTACTATTTGCTCTAAACTATACCATTGTATTATTAATTTCCTTGTGCAGTGTACAAAAAAAATGGTTTGCTCTTAGAGTAAAATAAAAAGTAAAAGTTGACGGATTTCAATTCTGAGAACTAAGAGATCCTAGGGGATGGAGAGTTAATCATGGCAAGATAACAAAACCACTAACGATGTAAAATATTCGAGTAACAAACCCGCAAACTCAATATAAGATGCAGTGCAAAAGATTTGATAATTGAATAAAGCTCATTGGAGAAGTAGATAGTGCTTCCATACAAACAAAGCTAAAACAATAACATCCCCTTGCTATTTTTTTAAAAGAACTACATGAATAATAAATCAATCAGTCTATACCCCTCGGGATTCCCAATAATTGCCTCGGTTAGAAAACGGCACACAAGCATGAATCCAGACACGGCAACGAACAGGCCTATCATACCCACGACATGTCCAATAACACGCAATGCTCGACCGGCAAAGGTTGCCGGGTGGAACTGTACGACGAGTAACATCAGGGTGAAAAAAATGGTGATGATAACAAGCTTGACAAGGATCGCGTAGCACAAACACGCACATCTGCTGCATTGCTCGGGCTCCGCGGCTGCGGCGAGTCCATCGGGATTAGGGAAGTCATCGGACGGTATACAAATCCTTTGTATCCATGTCCACATCTGAGGCCGGTCGGGTTGTGCTCGGACTTGGACGTCGCCGGCATCTCCGACTTCGATGTCGATCATCTCTATACCATCCATGGTGTCGCTCGATTGATCGGGGAGATGAAATCAGAGAGAAAAACAGCGCCGCCGCCCTGCTTTTCACCAGAAATCAGTATATACAATGGCGTGCTCGCATGTATATCCGGATGGTTCGTTGTATTACAAGTACCGGCCGGACTATTGAATTTTCTTTTCTTGGGGATGACCCTTTAGATTTAAACCGGCCGGGAGACAAATCCTAACAGACTGGGTGGGGTGGGGCCTCCTTACGCGCTGCTTGTCGCCATTTGTCACAAGATTTTCACGCACGTAAAATTTTCTCTCCTCCCTAATGCAAGGCCCAGCCCGGCGTACATGGCTTACGGAGGTACACTGCTTTTGCTTTGGCTTGCTTTTTTTTTTTTTGAGGGAATGCTTTGGCTTGCTTTGTTGCGTGTATGGATAGCTGCCATTGTGACGCTGACGCACGTATGTCGCTGCAGCCAGATGCCCCTTCCCGTTTCCTTTCAGGACCATATGGTCTGCCATGCATCTACGGGCGACGCGCGCATAGAAATAACGTGGCAGCCCTTAATTAATGGAAAATGTTAACGCCCACACGTGTGGGCCTTCAACACCCCGACCATACGCCTCCATCTCCGTTCGCTTCGGTACGCACGAATCTTGTAGCAAACAGGCCGGTTTTCGGTGTCACGTAGGACGAGTCTCGTGTGCGGTGTGCAAGTCAGTTCGCCCGCACGGTGGTTGCCATCCCGTGGTCAGCGGTTGCCACTCAGAGGCGTGCGGTGGAACTGCCATGCGCCTGCACGCCACGCTCCGACCGCGTTGACGTCAAACACGTCGCACACCCCTCCACCCTCTCCCTCACGGTTCCATTTTACTCACCTGCGACGCATTTACTGGCACAACCCACTCGCACTTGAAATCACTAGAGGAGAAGGCGAGAGGAGAAGGCGACGGCGGAGGCGGAACAATCGACGGTGTTCGCGGCCGTCGGTGGTGCTCGCCGGAGCGGAGCGGCTTCGCCGGAAGCCGTGCGGGTTGAAGGTAATGCTCGCTTCATCTCTCGCAACCACTTCATGCATTTTTTCCCCTTTCCCTCCCTGTTCGATTCCTAGATCGATTCATAGAGATTCTGGCGATTCAGCGGTGCGTCGGCGTTCCCGCCGGCGCCGAAGTTGTCTGGTAGCCGTTTTTTTTGTGGCACTGGGCAGTTTCGTCGCCGCCGCTGCTGCGACATCGTCGGTGCGGTTATGCCTGTTCCGAGGCACGCACTAGTCTTGCGCATGGATTTGGGAGGTGCCCCCCGGTTTGTTTTGATGCGCATTGGTTCGATTTTGTGTTTACAGTCAGTTCGTGCGAGAATTTTGAGGGTGATTTTGAAGTCGAAGTAGTTGCCATTGAAACCTAGATCTAGTTAGGTTTGGTTTTGAAACTGTAGAACGAGGCGAACTTGGCAGAATGGCTGAAATTGGCAGAGTGGCTGAACTTGGCAGAACGAGGCGAATTTTGTGTGGCAACTAAACTCCCTGAACAAATGTGATAGTTGCCACAAACGTGTTTTTCTTTGCGGCAACAAAATACTGAAAATGTCTGTCATAGTTGCCACATTCAAGCTTTCACACATGGCAACTAATTCTATTGAATGACTATGATAGTTGCCACACCCACGTTCTTCCATGTGGCAAACTGAATTTTGCTGAATTTATATGATAGTAACCAGAAACATGCTTTTTCATTGTGAGATCTAATTTTTTCTGAATTATTTGTTATAGTTTCCACACTTTGATAGTTGCCACAATCGGTAGTCAATGCAGTTTCGGCATCCAGCTGCACTGGACGGCAACTAATGTGCACATCGACTTTGCGTGTTTGCCACTTGGATTGTATAATCATGTGGCAAATAGAATGTGAACACAATGTCTGTTGCCACAATGCAGATATGACAGTGTGGCAAATTGGCTGCATAATATGGCAACCACATTTGCGCACCTATTGTGCCAGATGCCATATTATATCTGTTGCCACATCATGTCTGTTGCCATGTTACAGTCAGTACAATGTGGCATTTTCATTGTACTACGGACGCAATTTTTTCGTTTTGCCACACTGGCTTTTGTGATATGTGAACACACTGTGCCTGTTTTTTCAGGTTATCGATTCAGATGTGGTTTCATTGCTTTTTTTGTACTACAGTGGGCTAACATGGCAACTTCAACATTTTGTTTTAAAGTGCATTAATCAACGTGCTTACTTGTCACGTTTATGTTCTCGACAATCATATGGGGGAGGGAGGGGGGGCGCGCGTGTTCATGCTATATTTTTGCATTCACTAGTTGACATTTTCTGTTAGGTGGCAAATGCTTACCTCTTGCATTTACATTTCCCCTCTTAACAATTTGGTCTGTTCCTACATCAGCAGAATGGCTCGTGGCGATCATCAAAATGATGACGATGATTTCATGGATCCACCACAGCGTAACCGGGCAACTGGACGGAGAAAAGAGGGCGACGAGGTAACTGTCCACACACCCGCCCCATCTCCTCCCGATTTTTGTTATTGGTTGGCACCTATATCTTTTGTAGTCGTCTGTCATGAACTAAGTTCTCATGACATTGCAAAACATGGCAACAACTGATCACTTTTGTGTATGTTTTTTGCAGAAGAAGAAATGAATTCGCAACAGAGCCTCCCAAGAATGACTGACTGCATTGACTGACAAATTCAGCGATGATCAGAAGGGGGCTGCTGCTGAGATGGGCATGCAGTCTATGATGGTTGCCCGGTGCACGAACCTTGTCAACCCTGTATGCGACTGGCTTGGTGAGATCTACGAGCCTGCCTCCAGGGAATTCGTGATTCCTGGACGCGGAAGACTTCCGTTGAACGAGGAATCCGTGTTCTGCACTTTGGGTGTGCCTCGTGGACATATCAAAGTCCCGTACGAGGTCAATAATGAGATTGAGGAAGCTATGTTCGCCCGTTTATTTCCTGGATTGGAGTCCATGCCGAACACGTCTGTACTGGCAGATTCGCTGCAGGCCATGACGACGCACGGAGATGTTTTCAAGATTAAGCTACTCATGTACCTCATCTCAGCTGTTTTCGCGCCGACCACTTCCCTTCGCCCAAGCAACAAATGTTTCCCCATCCTGGTGAATGATCCATCCTTTCTACTTTATTTTCCTTCAATCTTATGGCTCCGATGTCACGTGTTAAGCTAATGACTGCAAGTGTTTTCGTTGTTATTTTCCGTTTGATTTCTGATGCGGCAAACTTTTTGCCCTGAAATTTTGTGTGGTGCAGGCGAATCTGAAAAATGTGAAGAACATGAACTGGTGTAAGTTTATTGCCGACTTTCTCCATGATGCTTTCAAAAACAAGATGTACCAGAAGGGTTGTCGACTGCATTTAATGGTATTTACTTTACCAGATCTCTGTGCGAACTCTTGTTTATAACACAGTTTTATTCATGCATGGCAACCCGATCATAACAAGATGGCAACTGCCATAATGACAATGTGGCAACTGCCATATTGACAATATGGCAACTGTCATACTGACAATGTGGCAACTGCCATCATATTATTAGCATGGCAACTGCTATCACAGTATGATGGCAACTGCCAGCACACTATGATGGCAACTAGCACATACATACTATCATTTGGATCATACATTATCCTGCTCTTTTTCCCAACAACTACAGTACCCATGATGGCAACTAACATTTTCTTTCGTTGTAAAACTGTTTTAAATCAGCTCATGTATGTCGACTGTCTTGATCTGTCCACCGTGGATTTCTCTGGGGTAGGAGGCCCGCCGCCTACGCACAAGTTTGTTGTTTCTGCGTGGACCATCAACGCTGTCAAGGCTGTGCTTGCCGCAGACAGGGCAACTGATACCACATATGGAAAACTACATGTTAGTTTTTGTTTTATCTCTTCACACGACATGCTTACAAATTTGACATGAGGCAACCGTCCGTGGTTTCTAAGGCATGCTTACAATTTCTTTTTGTTTTTCATAGCTGATGGCCAAGCATGCTATAGACTACAGCGTGTTTGGGGGGCCTCAAAAATTTGGAAAGTGGATGGACGTGCACTCAGCTCCGTCTTGCCCTTCTGAGGTAATCAAAATATTGACATCCATTGTTTGCCGTGGATTAGTTGTTGTTGTCCCGCAAGCGACTGCAATACGGGTTGTTGTTGATGCTTCTTGTTTTCGTGCACAGGCGAGGGCACCAGTTGAGCATCTAATTGGGCAGTTTGCATCCGGAATGACC
Source organism: Triticum dicoccoides (assembly GCF_002162155.2). Classification (NCBI taxonomy): domain Eukaryota; kingdom Viridiplantae; phylum Streptophyta; class Magnoliopsida; order Poales; family Poaceae; genus Triticum; species Triticum dicoccoides. The sequence continues at coordinate 670,787,346 of NC_041391.1, read as the reverse complement.
GGCTTGCTCGGGAAGTTGGTTGAGGGGTGGACGTTCCTCAGTGCCTCTGACAGCGACGCGGTTGCGAGGCAGTTCACTTCATTTGTCCCAGAACGTACACATCGACCAACCGGTTGCCGTGACCGGTATGACTACAACAGTTCCCAAGAGCCCGGTGACACACAAGATGATGTAGATGGAGACGCTGGCCTCAGCAAGGATGACGACGATGACATGGATGATGTGCATCAGGACACGGATGACGATGAACACGCTGAAGTTCGCATAGGCGCCAACAAGGGCAAGGATGCAACAGATGCCCCCCCACCGGAGAAAGTGATAGAACATACGGCTGCGAGAGGCGAGGGGGTGTTGCCATCAAGGAGGGGGAGGTCTCCAGATGATGTTGGGCAGGGTTCGCATGGCAAGAGGTCTAGGACCGATCCCGTAGCTGCCAGGAGGAGGTTCGACTTTCAATTTTAGTTTTCTGCTGTGTCTATTTTCTTGGAACAATCTCATCCATTTCTTTGCACTTGTTTTTTGTCAAGCGCGGCAATGGGTTTGTTGTCTGAAAGTTGCCACCTTTCTTTTTCCCTTCATCTGTTACGTGTAGTGAGCCGACTGCTGGTGGACGAGCAGCTACGAAGAAACAGGCTCCAACGCCAACCCGTGTTTCTGCTCGCTTGAACAAAGGTGCCCCCATTGTCGGTGACACCCCTTCCACCAGGTCTTCTCCTCGTACGACGACGACCAACACCGGGGATCCTATCGTGTTGCCAGACCTGAGGAAGCCCGTCAAGAAGTATGTTCATCCATGTGCTTTCATTTAATAGTGGTATTTTTTCTTGAATTTCCAATGCTACTGATTCAGCTTGTCACATGTTCTTCTGTCATCGTCCCCCACGCGGCAACCGCTGTTTTTCCAACTGATTTCTTCCTTCATTTTTTAGTTTACGGCAACTCCTATTGGTCTTTACATGGCAACTGGCATCTAGGCCAACTGGCAACTAGCACTCTAGATAATGGCAGCTGCCATCTTTTGCCTTTGGCTTTGTGAGCTCATCCCACACATAGGTTTCAAATTGCATTCCTGACAGAACATACACTTGTATCATTCTTCAAGTTTGCTAACATGGCAACTGCTGTTGGATGGCAACTGCCAACCATGACACATGGCAACTCATGTTCCCATTACATGGCAACTACCAGCTTTTCCACTTGTTTTTTCAATTCTTTTAAGATTTCTACCATGGCAAACATATTTTTTGTTCATTTTTTCATACCTTTCTCATGTCATTTTTTTCTTTTTGCAGGGTGAAGAAGACCACTACGCGCGGGGCCAAGCATAGCAGTAAGGACCCGTTTGAACGCCTACATTCAAAGTTGTCAACGGGGGGCAACTCAGATGTACATGAGGCACCCGGCGTCAACACTGCTGCTGCACCGATGACAGCTCCCACCAACTCTGATGCAAGTGACCGACCATCTCCGCCGGCTGCGGATGTCCAGGCTAGAACAACAGGCATCCGTACATCGGGGAGTGACGAGTCGGCATCTGCCAGGACAGCTGAAATATTGCCAACTCTTCTGGCAATGAAGGATGCTACTGTGAGCCATGCCACCCCATCAGCAAGTGTTGAAGTGGACGCTCCCGAGACGAACCTAGGCAAGGAAGATTCCCGCTCTTCTGACACTGATTCCAAGCGCGTGCGTGGTGGCACACCTGTGACCACGACAGAAGCTGCTGAGGCGGCAGTTCATAAGGATATGCCATCTACAGGTGAGAGTCATGGCACAACAGCTCCAGCCCCTGTCGATGCAGATACTGCTAAGGTGACCGTGGCGCGTGCTGGTCTTCCACCTAGGCGTCGCAGCCCCCGCAAGCAACCAACAGTCATACCCAACGCACCGGTTGTACCTAGGAGCAGGAGAGACGAGGCTGGGTATGTTCCTGCGTCCACACTGTTCCCGCCACCCGCCAGAAGCAATGTGACGGAGAAACCGCAAGACCGGAGCACAATTGATGCAGGTGTGAAGCCGGGCACGAGTGACGCAGGTGAACGGCCGGGGCAGACTGCGCCTTTACCCGCAGTGGAAATCCCCAGCATAAATCTGCGCACTTCCAGGCTCCCAGTCAATGTCGGTGTCCCCTACAGCCCAAACAAGAAGATTGCCATGAAAGCTGCTGCTGATACTGCCAACAACACGCCCCGCCCTGCAAATAAGCCCGAACATTCTATAGCGGCCGATTCAGATATGTTTGTCGATCTTTCACCATTGGATTCTGCCCCGTAAATCGTTCGTGGTCTGGCCAGTAGGAATGAGAGGCACCCAATGTCATTTACCCCACCGAGCTTCAGCCTTGGCATCAGTCAAGATCAACCGGTGGTGCACGATCCTTTGCCAGTTGCCTTTGCTTTCCCAGGAGGCATGCCCGCAATGATGGCGCAGCCAATGGTCGAGGGCAGGAAGACTGTCAAGTTCGCGGAGCCAATTGTGCAAGGTACACTTGTCATGTCCTTATGATTTTCCTGGATACATCTTTGTGGTATGAATTTTGTCCCAATCATATTCTTTTGGGTGTTCTCACTTGTGATGGCAACTGCCGTGTGGTGGCATGGCAAGTGGATTTGATGCACCATGGCCTACATTTTTTTGGTTGCCATGCTGCATTTTTGACATTCGGGTAAACACGTGGCAACTGAAGTTGATTCATCATGGCAACTGTATTTGCTGGTACATGGCAAATATAGTGCATTACACATGGCAACTGGATTTGCCACACCATGCCATCTGCATTTTTTTGTTACCATTCTACATTTTTCTATACGGCAATCACCTGGCAAGTGGAGTTGACACAGCATGGCAACTGCATTTCATGTGACATGGAAACCACAATCCTCCTAGATGGTAATTCAGCACAACTGCATGGCAACTGCAGTTGCCATGACGTGGCCACTGTAGTTGCACCACACATGTTAATTTCCCCACTATTTTTCTACCTACATGTCACATCATACACCCTATTCCCTCACAACCCATCTGTTTCCTGACTTTCTCCTTGTCCTAACACACTTTTTTATTTTTTGAGCTATTTGCAGGCACCCCTGAGGAAATTTCACCGTCACTTGACGAAGCTTACCGCAAGATCGAGGAGGCAGCATTGCAGAGGAGGACCTCGCGAGGGCAAGGGCAATCAAGTTCCAACTTGCCCGCAGAGACGACATCTGAGGATACCATCAGAAGTGCCACCCCTGGTTCTGTGCGACAGCAGAGGGTAGTTCACCCACCTCCCGCGGAAGACTACGAGCCCGAATTCAGGGCCACTAAGGAACAAACCCAGCTGTACGACATCATCAAGCGGTTTGGAAATGCGAGGGCCAGTAGCAAGCACATGAAGGAGTTGAAAGCGTAAATGACCACACCCTATAATCTCTCATTTTGCTTTGTTCCTTTCTTAACATTCATCTTATTCGTACTCTCTGTACATGATGCGCTTACATTCTAGTTCTTTCATACTTTTTTTTACTTAGCAGGCATGATTCTTCCATGTTATGTTGTTTTTATACAGCTCATGTTTGGACAGAACCAAAGTCATTCAATGCGGAGCGACGTACGTCGACCTAGGTGATCTTGCCGAGTCCGTGAGGCCAAACGGTAAAATGTCGACAAATGTAGTTGCATGCGGGATCGACTACATCAACAATCACATCGATGTGTGTGCCGACAAGATCATCATGCATTACTGTGTGACATGCAAAATATGGGATGGTGACTTCAACCACAAAATCCTGAGGAAGAATTTCGCTCAACATGGTGAATTCAAGCTAACACTGAAGAAATATGTGAGTTCTCCTCCCCTGTATGCACTGTTTTTCAAATGTTGTGGTTTTTGCCATCTGCTTCACTTGTGATTATGTGGCAGATGTTTTCATGTGGCAACAGCTACCGTGCACACTGTCATCTTGATTTTTGCATCCCGTGCGAACTACGTGGCAATTTGATTGTAAAATGCACGGCACATTTTGCTCACCCATAACCAAACATTCTACGTGATTCTATTTTTTTGTCCCTCCGCTGTTCTTTTTGGGTAATCTGCTTTCTCATTCATTCACTTTTCAAATGCAGGTAATGTTCCCCATGTTCCAGGAGCTTGCACCACATGACCAGCAAGACAAGTGTGGTCACCACTATGCCATCTGCCTTGACCTGAAGAACCAACGTTTTGAGGTGCTTGATTCAATCCGTTCGGGAGCTGATTCAGACCTTACTACGCATGCCAAATTCTTCATCAACAACCTCAAAGAGACATGGAACCGTCACTATGAACATTCAAAGGTCCAGATCAGGCATTTCTCGATTGAGTATGTGGCGACTGTGAAGCAAGGGAACACGTAATTTCTCAACCCCCTCCTTCATGTGTCGTTTACATCAATCCAACCCATATTTTTGTTGTCACATCTGAATATAAGTCTATCTTTGATACGTCTATCCTTTTTTGCGTGTTCATCTGAGTCTTTTTCTCGTGCAGTACGGACTGTGGCTTTCATGCGCTGGAATACTTTGCAAAGTGGGAAGGCAGAGTTGTCCCCGCTATCTCAGCTGCAACGGTCGTTGAGCTCCGGAAAATCCACACATGGAACTGGTTGACGAATGAAGATTTCAACAAGCGGTCCGGAGCACGCGAGTTCGTGGAGGAAGCTGTCAAGAAAATCAACAAGAAGTACAAGTGATCACGTGGTGTTACACACCGGACGCATACCTTACATTCTGTTGCTGAGGAATGTAAGATACTTATCCCTTTTGTTATCGTTGAAAACTATGTCAGTGTGCTATGTTACGACTGCGACCCAGCGCAGGCTACTTTGTAGTGGTGGTGTGTGAGCGACAATTTAGTAGTTTCTCTAATATATGTGTGGACGTTAATCTTTTTTAGGCGTACATGCACATATGTTTTTATGTTTTATCATTATTACAACCGTTTCATCGCTTACAGCTCCAGTTTGCTGTTTTGATTGCGTCTATGATGTTCTAAAACAGATGGCAAATGTAGTTCAACATACACGCATAGCGAAAGTCATCGTCGGTTTTCATTTTGTCGGTTTTGATTCTTCTTTTTCGTCGCTAAGTGCACCGGCTAGCATGGGGTAGGGTTGATCATGCATCCACAACCTTGGCTTTGGTTTATGCACGTTACGCCTTTTTCCAACTTGTTTCCCATACATCACCCACAACACACTATTGTTTCTCTAAACCGCGTGGTATTTGCCATGGAAATATGTGTCACGCAAAGTCATTTCAAATACCATGGTATATTTTCAGCAGAGCTAACATGGCAGATATAGTTCAAACAACATGGTAGATCAAGCATAATTAACATGGCAGATACAGTACAACTAACATGGCAGATCCAGTACAACTAAAATGGCAGATCCAGTACATCTAGCATGGCATATTTAGTACAAAGTAGCATGGCACATATTTTAGTACAAAATAGCATGGCATGGCAGATTTAGTACACATAACATGGCAGATTTAATACACATAACATGGCAGATTAAATACCCATAACATGGCCGATTAAGTACCCATAACATGGCAACTGCATTTCTCCACTCAGTGAATTTTCCTTCCACTTCTGATGCTCCTCAAGAGTTATTCTCCCAAATTAAAAAAAACTCATCGTCTAGGGTACAAAATAAAATGTCCACAAGGACCATTTCACATTGCGACAATTTCTGCTCATGGATTGCTCGCCCCTTTCTTTATTTTCTTGTGTTTTGCTTGAATCTCCAATCCTGACTTGTACCTCATCTCTCTGGGGCGACCCTTTGTGATTGAACGGGGTGGGTTCCTGACCTGGGTTTGTGTGCTTGCTGTTCCAGATCCTATCTCCGAATTTTCAGACGATGGCCCCGTCGATGAAGGCACACTTGATGTGCGGGGGAACTGGTGTAAGGCTTCCTCAGCTTTCCTTTTATTGATCTCCTCAAGCTCTCTTTTAAGTGCCTTCCTATGTTTTTCTGCGACTCTCGTTGTCTCATCACTCTTGCACACTTCATCAATTAGCTCAGCATAGTTCTTTGTGAGCACAACGTGCCTCACGGCTTCCATGGTTGACTCAGGTCTCTCGTCATGCACAGCCAGAACCGCGTGTGTTGTCTGCGGCGCCAATGCGTCGTCAGCGTCCCAAGTCCATCGCCGCCTTATGAAATGGCGGGGCATCCGTGTCACAGCGTTCATGTCCATTACCTTTAGTATGTGACAACACACAATGCCGTCCCGTTCGAACTTGCAACATTGGCAGTAGTATTCGCTTTGCTCGATCGAGGTTTTCACGAAGTAGTTCCTTACTTTATCTGGGTCTTCAGGTTCTGAGTCCGACATGCCCAAAATAGAACACACCTTGAACGTATGTTCGTCCACCTGGAAAGCCGTGAACATGCTGGCACGCTTTATTTCTTCCTGGAATCTGCAAATTTTGTGTGTTTTGTGTTAATCTATCGTGCGATCTTTTTTTTTTGTAGGACGTTACGCTGTCATGGAAACAGAACTAGATTTTTGTTTGAATATGGCAAACATAGTACACTGAACATGGCAACTGTAGTATACCAGACCTGTCAACTGCAGTATACCAGACATGGCAACTGCAGTACACCAGACATGACAACTGCAGTACACTGAACATGGCAACTGTAGTATACCAGACATGGCAACTGCAGTACATCAGACATGGCAACTGGAGTACACTGAACATGGCAACTGTACTACATTTTCAATTGGCCATCATCATTTCCACACCAATATTTTCCCCCAATGGAAGCACAGTGCATAAAACATGGCATGTACATTTGAGTAAACATAGCAATTGCATTTTCCACAAACATGGCAGTTGCATTTCAGTAAACATGGCAATTGCATTTCAGCATATGCGTTGACAATATAACATTTTTCAGTTGATATTGGCATTTGCATACCAACATGCCCCAATGGAAGTACAGTTCATTAAACATGGCATCTGCACTTCATTTGAATATGGAAAATGTATCCGAGTAAGCATTGTAAACAAAATTTTCATTGAGCATGGCAACTGCAGCTGAGTAAGCATGGCAAATAGTTTTTCATTAAACATGGCAACTGCATATCATGGCAACTGCATTGCACTCTATTAGGCACCTACTGACTTAGTACTTTTGCGCAAATAAGACCGTAACGCAACTGACTTACTTGTTAAATATCTTGTTTGTGTATATCTTGCTCATTTGCCTCTCCATCGGTAAATACGTCAGCAATTTTGGCTGCTTCAGTGCGGTGTTCGCTTCTTGCTGTAGCTCAGATCCCAGTATTTTTTGTTGCAAAGCTGTATATTGCTTGGCAAACTGTAGCAATGAGTTGCCAGGACTCACGTATCGCTTCAAAACAGCATTGAACCCCTCGCTGCGCTGCGTAGTCTGCAGAAAGGGGAAGAAGCACTGCATGAAGTAGGCGGGCACCCAGTACATTCGCTTCTCCCACAGGCTAGCAAGCGTCTCATTGTCTTGGACTTCATGTGTTTCAACCATGGCCATCCAGCTCCTTTCAAACTCCTCGACCATCAAGCTGTGGTCCACGCACAGCTCGAATGCCTTGTGCAGCTCTGGACGGTCAGCAAAGAACGGTCCTAGCGTCTCCTCAGCCTTCTTTATAATGTGCCACCTGCAGTGCCTGTGCACTGCCAACGGAAAGACCTCCTCTATGCCTGCACGCATGCTGAAATCCTGGTATGTTATTATGTTCATCGGCGCAAGTCCATCCATACACTCCAAGAAGGTCTTGAACAACCAGACGTACCCATCCGTGTCTTCGTTCCGACCGAGCCCGCAGCCGAACTGCAACGACTGATTGTGGTTATTTATTCCTATGAACGGAGCGCATGGCATCTTGTACATATTGGTGAGGTATGTCGCGTCGAATGAAATGCAATCTCGGAAATGTTTGTAGGCTCTCCTTGCAGCACCATCCACCCAATACATGTTCCTGACACGGTCCTCATCGTCCAACCTTATCCTGTAGAAGAAATCTGGATCTTCTTTTGCTTTCTCATCGAAGTAGGCAATTGTAGCCTCTATGTCAGCCAGCCTGCTCTCTCTATGATACTTGGCCTGTAGGTTTGTGACGTCAGCCGGTATGTACGGCATGCTACTCAGTTTCCCCTTTTTGCTGTGGATGAGTGATAGTATCTGGACCATTCTTGATGGACCGACGTTACAATCATGTAGTAGCTTTACGAATTGCCTTTCGACTGGGGTGAATCCTCTGTGGGCGGTCAGAAATTTGACCAGGTCGAACTTCTTTATGAGTTTGTGGTTGTGCTCGTCAAAATATTTAGTGACCACATACTGTGTTCCATCTACGTTCAGCTTACACTGGACAGGGCATCCCGTCTTGAGAATGATTCCTCTTTTTCGTTCCGGGACGACAGGCGCATCACCTTTCCCCTTATTGTTCCTCCATGCCTTGTGGCACCTCATCTCACCTCTGCTGTAGTCATTAGTTTTCTTAATTTTCCTATGGTATTCGGTGTTGACCGCAAATCCATGGAACTTTGCATATGTCTGGTAGTATTCCTTTGCTTCTTTGAACGATTCAAATCTCTGCCCAATGTACGGTGGCTGAGGTACCATGATCTCTGATTGCCCGCCATCTTCATCCCCTTCTGCCTCGTCGCCAGTTTCATCATTCACTTCAGTATCGACGGCAATTCCATCCACTTGAGTGTTGGCAGTGCTTGTGTTCAAAGGGGTGCTTGTCGGTATTGCTGGAATGATTGCCATTCTCGACTGTGACTCGAAATTGTCTGCGGCATGATTGTCTGCTGGCTGGTGGTACGCGTCTTCCGTGCGTTCAGAGCTCCCCGCAGTAGATGTCCCCGCGCCGCTGTTAACTATAGTTGTAGGCCCTGTAATAGGAAAAACAGGTACGAGAGTAAGTTTTTTGTTTGAATAACATGTGTATCGCAACGGATCACACCATCTACGAGTGATTTTGCACGACACCATTTCAAACAGCAAGCCGTGATTCTGTGCGTGACATGTACGACAGCTACAGCTGTCCAGTGATGGCAGCTACTGTTCAACAAACATGGCAACTATTGTTTTTTCCTACAAATAACTTGAAATAACAAATGTAGTGCCATTTTTGTGGTTCAGTTTTTTTCCCTTACCTTGTTGTGTTGCATTTGACCTTCTTGTGTGGTCTGTGACACCAAAATGACGTGCTCCACCTGCAGTTTCTGAAGCTTGCCACGAGACGTTTGCCGGGTTACCACCAGCGTAATAACCTGTACGCAAAGTAGTGGTTGGTCAATTTATGGCAAATGCATTATGTGTTAGCATGGCAACCGCAATTGCGCCTTCTGTGGCAGCTGCAGTTTTACTGGCATGGCAACTGTATTTGCATCGGCGTGGCAACCGCAGTTGTTCCTTCATGGCAGTTGCAGTTGCCATGGCATGGCAAATGCAGTCGCACTGGCATGGCAACTACAGTTGTTCTTCCATGGCAACTGCAGGTGTCCATGGATGGCAACAACAATTGTGCAGAGATGTCAAGTGTATTTTCTAATTCACGGCAACTGTGGTTGTCCAGTCCTGGCAATTGTAGTTGTCAACTATGCTCCTTCTGCTAATTGATCATCCACAACTTCACTTTTTTATGGACTCACCTGTGTATGTCGTCGATGGCAGGTGCATTGGTGCTGCCTGATGCCACGCGCTGCATGAAGGCTCTGCATTTTCACACGTGTTAACTCGTGAGTCCTTTTTGCCAGTTTTTTTTTGCATGTTCATTTTTCATGTCCACTGCAGTATGTTCTCTTTTCTCGGTTTGCAGTACCTTGATTATCCATACAAGCTAGTTGAAGTTGGCTGCCCATACATTTGTCAGTGTTAGCGCCTTGTGAGTGAACTTGCCACGGGGCCCCCCTAATTGTGTTTTGGTCATAAGAACCTGCGAAAAAATGACAGTGCACGACATAAGTAGAATGTCATCTTCACCATTGCGAATATGGCAACTGTTCTATTCGTTTGTTATCACGCATCATACCTACGCCTGCATACTGCTCTAGTAGTGGCAGCAACGGCCCTGAAGAGATGAGCTGACTGTACTCTGTTGCATCCCAAGGGGGCGTTTCTGGCCTTTGAGAACTCCAAGCATCAGCGCCATCTTCGTGATTCATTCTTTTCGTGTCTCGCTTCTTTCCAATGTGTTCTCAATCACTGCATGAACAAGAAGGCATCAAAAATCCACAAGAATTGTATTCTTCTGCTGCTTGCACATAGAAGAAATGGATGGCAAGCGAAGGGTCAAAATAGGTGGCAGCTACCGACAAGGAAAGGTGGCAACTAATTTCTTCCAGCCCTCTTCATTCCAACATTTGCCCCTACTGTCCTTCTTTAGTGATTCCTACTCATCCATTTTTCATACCCAACTACTTGCGCCAATTAAGCTAGGAAGTTAAGTCATTTTCAAACGTAGTACATGGCAGATCTGGTGTACTCTGCCTGGCAATTGCGACTACACACTAAACCATGTAGTGTTCTACCCCTACAGCATAGATCGAGCACAAGATCGGGATATTTTCAGCCTTAAGGATGAGAAGGTCGAGATCGGGAGATTCTCACCTGGTTTTTAGATTTTCGTCTCTGGAGGGCTGGGTTGGAGTTTGGGGCTGGGGGTGGGGAGGGTTGGGGTGTGGTTTTGAGGTGGGAGTGCCCTATGGATGTGCTCTGATTGCCATGGCAACCAGAGAAGGCCGGCGATGGAGGTCGGGATTCGAGAGGTGGGGGACGATGGCGGCAGACGAGAGAGGGGATTGATCGGAGGCCGTGAACTGCCTGGTCGTGCGGGCAGCGGGTCGGCTTGCCCGGATGAGGCAGTGCGGGCGGGGTTGGCACGCAACGGACGTGCGGGCCGTGCTTTTGTGCGCGCGGACGTGGTCGTGCGGGCCGGTTCCCGTTCGTGCCACACGAGGCGTGCGGGCTGGTTCCCGTCGACGCCACACGTGTGGCAGTTATTCGGACCCTAATTAATTACTATTAGCTAGGTACTTTTAAAAACACCATCGAATATACTTTAACCTGTTATAATTTTTTATAACACAACAATGATGCTCATACATAAGCATATACACTCATTTCTCTGAACGCACGCACACATACCCTATCCTATGAGCATCCCCGAGAGACTGAGTCAGTACATCATCTTGAGATTGATGATGGAAACAATGCAACTCTGATTCTGACAAATAGCTACAAACGAGAACTATGGATCCCGCCTGTTTCCATCTATACCCCGTAGTCATACCTCGAACTTCACAGAAGAAAAATCCGATACAATCCTGTGGACACGTTAGAGAAGAACCGACTGCCACGACGCTAAGATCACCACCAACCACCGAGATCGTCGCGATGACCCTACCATCCTCACACATCCATTAGTCCCTCCAACCGGTGCAACTCTAAGAATGATGATCCCAGGGGAAGCCTGACGCAGGAAGTCACCATTGTGCAATTCCGATGAGATGAATATATTGCCATTGTCAAAATAAGAACACATGCCTTCCGAGTGTTTAAGGAGTTACATGAGTGAAATCTACCATTCTATTCATCGTATCAAGGGCCTCTTTTATAAAAAATGAAAGGCGAGAAGGAACACGCGAGGCACAACAATGATCAAGCCTATCATACCCATGATGTGTCCAATGACACACAATCAACCGTGGTTGCCGGATGAGAGAATTTGAAAAGCATCATAAAGGTGGCGATAATAAGCTTTGTGAGGCTGGTGAACACAAAAGGCACTGCTATGTTGTTCGGTCTATGTTGTCATGGGAGACTGTTAAGGTTATGGTTATCATGCAGAGACATCACGTTCATTCCTTTCAATGCCAAAACACATGTCAGTTGGACTGCGCAAACCTTAATCCAATTATTTTGGTCCTCTGAGAAAATTATTAATTTGTTCACACAAATATGTAAAAATCTTCATGAGAGCAAAAAAGAAAAATATGGTGTGTCCTTGTACCGAAAAAGGTGAATCTTAAGTATATCTCAACGTGGATCAACGATTATGGCGTCGATAGATAACTAACAGATTTCATGTGATTGAGAATTAGTCGTCGAAGAATACAAATTCATTCACTCGATAAAATATAGTGTGCAAAAGTCGGTCAATCAAATATATACATATATAACTTATTGAAAAACTAGATAACAAACTCATGCATACAGGAAAACTAAAAGAAGGAAGTCCATATTTCAGCCCCGAACTATCCCATTTGTCTAAGAATCAACCCTGAACTCTAAATCTGTCTAAGTTTCAATTATAAACTATCAAAATCGTGCAAGATTCAACTTGGCCTCTCCTTGAACCGGTATTTGGTAAGTTGGACTGGTTTAGATCATTTGGCCATGCATCCTAGTCAGCTGCCAGGTACAAGCAGACATAAGTTTCATATATTACACCAAACCAATAGCAAGCCATGGGAGTCTTTTTCAAATTAAACGAACAAATCTATGGTCCTATTCCCCTCTGTATTTCCGAGAAGAGCCTCGCCTATAAAACAAATAACAAGGAGTTCTTCAATGGGGGAACAATGAGCAGTCCAATCATAGACACGATTCCTACAATTACATGAAACGCTTGACCAACAAAGGTGATCGGATGTAAGTCTACGCAGAACATCCAAAGGACGACGGAAGGGGCACCAACGATGAGCTCGGCGAGTATCACAAAGCACAAGAAGGCATATCTGCTACATTGAGTGAGCTCCGCTGCCTCGACAGGTTCATCCGCCGGGTTAGGCATGTCTTCATGATCACAATCCTCTCGCGCCATGTTCGGAAGAGACGTCGACCATCTCTATGCCCTCCATGGCGCCGCTTGATTGCTTTTCTGCAGTATTGTTCGGATGCTCTGCCGGGAGAGATTGAAATTAGCGTAGCTTAAGTGGATCCGTATGCCGGGAGAGATTGAATTGAAGTTAGAGTAACTGAGGCGGATCTGTACGGCAAGGAAGCTAAATTTTCCGGTAGCACAAGATGGCGTTCGGACTCGTATATGCATAACGGACTCGAATTCCCAAGGCTAACCGAAACACGATAGATTTAGGAGTACTAGTAAATATGCCCATGCGTTGCTACGGGTGTTGTACGAACCATGAATCACAAGCCCGTGTGTTGCAACACTTACAAAATAAATAAGAGTTTGTATTCGTTGGTTTATCTGTCGTTGTGCACTACTCAGTTATAGCTTGCAGTCCATCTGCTTCTGTCTCATCTTAGATTCTATCAACATAAAACACGCCAGCAAATAGCAAAATCATATAAGATCAAAGTTATCTGTAAGCAAGAAAAAAGAAGAAAAAAACCAAAGCAGTCATATTAGTAATCGGCAAACTACGACAATTTCATATCCGCATCAACCATCTCATGACACCACGCGAACGCCGTGATTCTTCAACAGCAACGCCTTGGGGAAGGGAATGACGCTCAAGCGCCGGCGTCATCGGATTCAACCAACCAAGGGTCAGAATGTAGGTTTCAAGCCTAAAGAGTTCATCTGAACATATCCGGACAATGCCTTCAACAAGATAACGATGTAAAAACGTCGCTATCGTCAGGCATATCATTTGCTTCACTGAAACATTTTGCTACCCTGCAGGTGCTGAGACGGCTCTTCCTAGCAGAACATTATCAGTGGTGGTTTATAAGCGTCTATGCAGGGTCGAAATGTCAGGTGTATGTGTGTATACATTGTTTGGAAATCCGTATGCACCAAGGCCAAGACTGCAACAATTAATGTTTGTGTGAATCGATAAGGTTCCTATCATCAAGAAACGACATTGGTATCAGGCTTGGGTGATGGCCGTGATCAGGATTTTTGCGTATATGCAGCATGTTGAAGACTTGTCTTCTGCGTGATGGGGGTATGGGCACACAGATTTGGCATCCAGGGTGACTATGCTGTAGTTTTATTTGACAAATGTTTCAAGATCGCTTGCAACATTTTATTATTAAGCTGTCATGTTACTTTGTGTTTTGCTTGAAGTATCACTATCCTTGCCTCAACTCCCACTCAGCCATAACATAACAGAAGGATAATTGTGCGATGGAAACAAACTCAACACCCTTAAATAGTCACGGAAACAGGGTCTATGGCCATAAATTATCAAAATATTCAAATCCAACATCCAGAAACTAGGAAAATAAACAAGTTCAACTTGCGGGCTTGAGCAAAAAATAAGCAAGTTCAGCTCAATCACCAGGGTTGTCTCTGTCCTGAATGAAGGAATTCAGCAAAATTAAGCAGGTTCAGCTGAATCACAGGGTTTTGTCTCTGTCCTGAATGGCATGCGATCGAGCACATAATTTGGCTCTGTCCTGAATGGAAGGCGATCAAGCGACTGGGTGGTGCGGCTCGGCGACGGGCGGTGCAGGCGGCTCGGCGACGGGTGGGGGAGGCGGGTTGACGGTGGACGAAGCTGAGGACGGCTGGCGTTCCCCCTCAGCGCGGGCGTCCACTCTCTGTTGGCCTTGCGGCCCGAGCTCCACACCCCGTGGCTCCGGCGCAGGTCCTCGGAGCTTAAGCACCAGCCAGGCAACCAACTGGATGGAGGCAGAGGCGGCGCCCACCAAGTTGGGTACCTGTAGAAGCTCCTACAATTTCAGCATGGTGGACTAGGCCACTTGGTTCGTAGCACACAAGGAAGGAATCGTGGCACAAACATACAGCATGATGATGAGTGAGCCGGAGGGTGTGACACTTACCATGATGTAGACCCTTACGTGCCGGCCGGTAACGGAATAAGCGGTCCAGACTCCACCATTTGCCAATGAAGCAAGCCCCTGCTGCCATGACAGGCGGCCCACCTCCCTGTGCCTCAGAGCTTGGTACTGCAAACGCAACAACATGCTGGGTTACTGTAAACCGTGTGAGACAAACATATATATATATATATATATATATATATATATATATATAGCACAATGCGGGAAAGCAGTACAGGGTAGATGGGCTCACCGCCCTCCAGAGTGGGATCGTATACATCGCGATGCCCGACAGCATGGCAGCCCAACCCATGAAGGTCCTCGACCAGATGTGGTTGTGCACGCTCATGCCCAGGAGCAGCCCAAGCAGCACGATGCTCACGGCCACGCTCCGGCGAGGGTGAGCAGAGGTATCAGACGGCGGCCAGCGGCGACGTAGCACAGGAACAGCACGACGTAGACGAACTCTACAAACACTCCAACTCCATTCGCGATCATCACAGGGGTGTTCGTCTCGTCGCCGAGGGTCGGGATGCCATAGATCAGCCATGTGGCCGCATTGAACATGACGAACGTGTACGAGTATGGCTCCTCGTTCCCCACATGCTTCTCCCTGATCATTTTCACAAAGTTTGGCCTGTGTTTGCATCATATACATCCATCAGCACGGGTAGACAATACATGAGAAATATGATAATGTATATCAACAAAGAACTGAAATACTGGATGTGTATGTTCCAGCTATTTAGACTCAACCATCCATCAGTTCAGTTGGAGCAGGAGCAGATAATGCATGAGAAATGTGAAACATATATCAACAAATGAAGCTGAAATACTGAATGCTTATGTTCCAGCTATTTAGATTCAGCTATCCATCAGTTCGGGCATTATAACACAAGAAGACGCACAAATTAGAGATCAGCCTGAAGAGAGCACGAGGAGCAGAGCAAGGCAAAGCAGTGCGCAAGAATGGCATCAGTGCGCGAGAATGGCACTGGGCAATTGGCGCGAGAATGGCTTACACGGTGGTGCGCGGGGGTTCACTCTCTAGGGGGAGCCGCAGCCATGGCGTCGGGGCACTCAGCGCACGGACGCACCGGTCGCGCCGCGAGCTCAGTTTGTACATGCGCCGGGGCTTTGTGTAGGCCAGCAAGGCTCTCGGCGCTGAGTACGTCCGGAGCGCAGCGGCGCGAGGTCGCCGCCGCATGGAACTGAATGGCGTGCTCGTGGAGTGCACAACTTGTCTTGTGTGTCGACTTCGGCCGGTCGCGTGCCGCTGCTGTGGGATACCCGCAGCAGTGGTGTGGTGCACGCGCGGTGCATGTGTCGGCACCGGCACCGGCGCCGCCGCACGGGTGCGCTCGTGACATGGGGAGGCCGGCGAGGCGCGGCGCTGGGGCGACGCCAGGCCGGTCTGCTTCTGCCACGGCGACATCCGGGCACGCCGCGCGGGTACGGGCCAGACCGGGCCGCCCCTGCCGAGGCGGCATAGGTGCACATCACGCGCTGGCACATCTCCAGGCCGGTCCGCGCCACGAGTTCACCGACCCTGCTCGGAAGATGACTCGTTGTACATCTCTGCCAGGTCGCGGCCGGCGCCGGCTATGCTCCAATGCACATGGTTTTTGTGAGCGAGATCGATCGCCCGCCGGCCGCCGGTCCTAGGCTTGCGCTAGCAGGTGGGCGGATGGTATGGGGTGCTACCGTGTACGTGCGCTCGGGTTTCGTAGGCCGGCGAGGCCAGCGGCGCTGGGTGTGCTCGCGCCTCGCTGTAGTAGTGCTCCACCGGGAGAGGTGTAGTGCCGCCACTGCCATGTACGCAGTGCGCGCGCCATCGGTCGCAAGAAGTGATGTGCCGGCACCAGCGCTGGGGTGCGGCGGCGGCGCGCGGATGCGGTTTGAGGTGCAGGTGCCAGCCCCGGCGCTGGGGTGCGGCGCGGGCGCGCGGGGTGCGCTCGCGTCGGCGTGATGTGATCTGTATGTTGGCGAGGACCGGCGGTGGGTCGTGTAGACGTCGCCGGCGTAGGGTGAGAATTGAGGACTTACACCGGAGAAAAGATGAGCAAGAACGCCGTGGCGACGCCGCAATAGCCTAGCACCAGCTGAACGCCGTCCACGTCCGGCGAAGGTCCCGGCGCCGGCGCCACCATCCTGCCCTCTCGCTCCCTCCGCCTCTCTCTCTCGGATGATTAGTGCGGCGTGTTCTGTCTTGGTGTATTGGGGTGTAAATAGCCAACCCGACGTCTGACAGTAAGCCAGTCTTTTTCTTTTTGGACGTTAGACTTACTTTATTTCTGTTTTCTCAAAATAAAACAATGTATCAACACAATTAACTTTAATTGCCGTTAGTTTCAAATAATTACACAAAAACACAACTTTGGTAAATATTTCGGCAATTCACCAAAGTAGATGAGTTTTGCAACATATATCTCATAATTACGAGTCTAATTATGAGAAATGTGTTTTCTACCATGCATGCTATATGTTCATCTACTTTTTTAACATAGTACAAACACAGACGCTCATACATACACACCGACACTCACCCCGATAAATGCACCCACACTCTACCTGTATGAGCATCTGCAAGAGACTGAGCCGGCACATCGTCTTGAGATTGACGAAGTCGTCACAGACACCTTCATAATCGGCGGGAACGTATTATCCCATTGAACGTAGATCGCCGAAAGTCCTGAAATAAAATAAGGAAAATGCGAGCACCAAAGTCAAGTCTAGGACTTGAACCCTGGTGAGCTGGGGATACCATTGTCCTTTTAACTATGCAACTACAGGTTGGTTTGCCATGCGTTCATCTACTGGCAGTTGTGACTCATGCCACATTTTCTGGTTTTAGCAAAAAAAATTGTCTTGTTTCATAGCGTCAGGGTATTTCCAACGTCATGCATCAAAATGTTCAAAGGTGCGGTTCAAACACTTGGTGTCATCCAGCACCCACTCATCAAACGTCAGTTGACATGTCCTCACTTCCGAATTCCTCTAAACCAGAAAAAAGTTGTGGGTTTTTTTGGGGAAGTCTGAACGGCAGCCACGTCAGACTCGGACCCATCCCCCCCCCCACCCCCCAATCCGTCCGTTTCTTGTTTTGTATCCGCACCCACCAAGATTGCCATCGCCTCTACAACACTCTAGGCGTCGCCTAGTTCTTGTCGGACCTCTGCTGCTCCACTCAGGCACCATGTACTTTGCTATCGTTGCACCATGGATTTGGTCGCAACCTAGGTATCGTCTGCCCCATGCCGACATCGTCCATGTAAGACACCACACCCGACAAGTGTTCAGCCAAATGCCATTGAGATTTTTTTTTAACTTGGTTGGCCACAAGTGCGGAGTTTGTAGGTATGAAGCAAAAGGGAATGATATTTTGGCAACATGTGCACTCTTGGTTTCATGAGCACAAGCACTAGACACCCTACAATTTGGATGTGATCCATGATCGCATTGCGAAGTCACTACTCTATTGGTGATACGCCATTTAAATGTTTTCATGAAGTATTGCAATGCGATTGCACAAGTGAAAAAAAAATGTGGTCAATGGGTGCGTCAATCATGTAGATCGTAAGTTTTGCTTTTTTGTTCCCTACGCGTTGGTTAATTCATTGATTCACTCATTGTTGCAACTTGGTAATCACGTCATTGTATAACCCAGAGGTGTTGTCATGATGTACCTAAGGATGAAGGGCGAGCTCTTAACATCGACTCATTGTTGGATGAAGGTAAAGTGGTAGCTCACGGTGAACAACGTGTGTCGGTGAAGAAGTTCAAGCTCGAGGAGAAAAAGGTTGAGACGAAGGCAGCTCTGTAGGTGTATGGTTGAATTTGAATCGATGGATTTAAAATTTTGTTGAACATCCGGCATTTTTATTAAGATTTAATTGTATGGTTGAATTGCTACCGTCGGTGAGTCAAATTGAGTCAAAGTGGTTACGTGTAATTACCTCTACTCTCTTCACCGCACAAGTTCAATCTCTGCGACACTGAACGATACTTGTAAAAAATTTATGCAAGGAAAAATACATGAATGCCGCAACAGTGTTTAAAGAATAAATTAACAAACAAAACTAATATAAACATACTAATGCCACGAGATAAGCTTCCATGCACCGCACATGGGCGGTTTCTGGGATTCTCGTTTTCTTTTGCGAAAAACTTCCCTGCTTTATCTCTGTGAATCCGTAGCTGGCAGGGCAGTTGGCTACATGCCAAGGATCGTATCCTGTGTTGCTTTTGACCAAATTGAAACCGACTCTCTTGCCTCTGCTGTCCAGCCCTCGCTTCGTGGGGTTCACCTAAAATCTCTTTTTGGACTCAAAAAAAAAACCTAAAATCGCTTTTGCCTCCTCTATTCGTACGTATGTTCTAACCTTTGGGAAGAAAGAAAAAGAAATAGGCAGTGCGTGTATGGTTCTTTGTTTAAAATTATACGTATGGCTTTTCTATCGATGAGGTTAACAATCAGGCTATAAATACCAATAATCATTTTTTTTGAAACAATACCGATAATCCTAGACATGTGAGGTTATTTTGGGTTTGCTACGGTGCCCCTTGGTTAACTATCTCTCTCCGTCTTGAATTTTAGGGTGGGCTCATCCCTTAACTAGTCATAAGCTTCCAACTAATCCCATTTGTAGTGTTCATAAAAACCAGTTCTAGCATTACTCATAAAATACTCCCTATTGCATCTTATATTTTGATATGGAGGGAGTACACAACTTCAAATCAACTATTGTTAGGACTGAAACTATCCTTGATGCGTGACGGAAGATTGGGGTGACCCGATCATGCTTGTCACATTCTGATCGCAGTTCACACGCGCTGATTGAACATTGAGTAGCTCCGTCGCACTGATGGACACATGGAGGATGCTCATGGGTAACTAATATGGTTCCTAATTACTCATGACCCGAAAGAGAAGAGTTGCTTATGTAAAAGCAATATTTTCAATTTGACTTATCTCGCAGTGTCTTGTCTTGCACATACTCCGTTCCGTGAATGGTTCATCTTCGATTGATATGGCTAGGTTGTTGTTGCAAAGCATCGTAACAATTTCTCATGCAGTGTACAAAAAAAATGTTTGCTCTTAGAGTAAAATAAAATGTAAAATTTGACGGATCTCAATGTGGATCAATAGTTCTCTACGTGGTCTGAGAACTAAGAGGTCCTAGGGGATTGAGAGTCAGTCACGACAAGAAAACAAAACCACTAACGATGTGAAAGAGTCTAGTAACAAAACTGCAAACTCAATCTAAGATGCAGTGTAAAAGATTCGATAATTGCATAAAGCTCATTGGAGAAGTAGATAGTGCTTCCATACAAACAAAGCTAAAACAATAACATCCCCTTGCTATTTTTTTTAAAAGAACTACATGAATAATAAATCAATCAGTCTATACCCCTCGGGATTCCCAATAATTGCCTCGGTTAGAAAACGGCAGACAAGCATGAATCCAGACACGGCAACGAACAAGCCTATCATACCCACGACATGTCCCATGACACGCAATGCTCGACCGTTAAAGGTTGTCGGGTGGAACTGTATGGCGAGTAACATCAGGGTGAAAAAAATGGCGATGATAACAAGCTCGGCAAGGACCGCGTAGCACAAACACGCACATCTGCTGCATTGCTCGGGCTCCGCGGCTGCGGCGAGTCCATCGGGATTAGGGAAGTCATGGGAGGGTATAAAAATCCTCTGTATCCATGTCCAAATCTGAGGCCGGTCGGGTTGTGCTCGGACTTGGACGTTGCCGCCATCTCCGACTTCGATGTCGATCATCTCTATACCATCCATGGTGTCGCTCGATTGATCGGGGAGATGAAATCAGAGAGAGAAACAGCGCCGCCGCCCTGCTTTTCACCAGAAATCAGTATGTAGCGCCGAACGGTACTTGTGGGCAAACGAATCAAAGGGGATCGATTCAAACCTCGGGAACGAAGTAGGCAACCCTCAAAATACAATGGCGTGCTCGCATGTATATCCGGATGGTTGGTTGTATTACAAGTACCGGCCGGACTATTGAATTTTCATTTTTTTGGGGATGACCCTTTAGATTTAAACCGGCCGGGAGACAAATCCTAACAGACTGGGTGGGGTGGGGCCTCCTGACGCGCTGCTTGTCGCCATTTGACGTAAAATTTTCTCTCCCCAATCCAAGGTCCAGTCCGGCGTAAGTACATGGCTTACGGAGATACACTGCTTTTGCTTTGGCTTGCTTTGTTGCGTGTATGGATAGCTGCCATTGTGACGCTGACGCACGTACGTCGCTGCAGCCAGCTGCCCCGCGCGTTTCCTTTCAAGACCGAGGTAATAGCACCCCAGGTACCCTAACTTGTACAGGATGTGACGATTTAGTCCCAAACTTGCAAAATGCAACTCCACCATACCCCAACTTGCACCTCATGTGATGATTTAGTCCCCAGCCTATCACAGCCCGACAAGTGGCAGCCAGATGGTTGGACCGGTCAGCGCACACACTTTTGCAGAAAACCCCCTGCCATTTTCTTTAATCAGCCCGCACACACTTTTGCAGAAAAAAAATAGATTTCTCGTTGTTGATCTTTCGCTGCCCTCTAGTTCAGCAGGTCAATCCCACTCATTTTGCCATCTCATATATGATTTGTTCCATTACTAGTATCATGCATCCTTTGGTTTCAGCTAGAGACCAAGCTAAGATTTTAATTCCCTTGTATTCCATAACTGGATGTTAAGGTGCAGTTAACTGAAGGAAACACTGACTGATCTGTGAATGAACTTGAAAAGAAATTTTGCTTCAGGGCAAGGCATGGCAGGCGTTCGTACTACTAAGCTGAAGCCTAAAGGAACAAAAGTAACTTACGTACTTGATTGTAACCTAAGAAACAAAAGAACGGCGAAGGACTGATGACTAGCTGCTGCTAATTAGACACAAGCAGCATTTTACAGCTGTTGTGCTACGTGTTACTACTGCCCAGCAGTCCTTTCACAGGATCGGCGAGCTGCTCGAGTTCCTCCCACGGCTTGGCCTGAGCGCCCCGGCCGGAGCCGAACTTCTCCGCCGCGCCGCTGCCGGTCCGGGCCATGCCGACCGCGCCGCCCATGGGATGCATGAACACGAGGAGGCCGGAGGCCCCTGCTCGTCGTTGCACCGGTGGGGCTCATCCCGAGCCCCAGGAAGTCCAGCGTGGCCGGCTTGACGCTGAACAGTGATGACTGGCCCATCATGAGCTCCGGCAAACCCATCGGACCGCCGGTAGAGTCGTATGGTAACCCAAGGACCAGCCCGGCCGACATCATCGGAGCTAGCTCGGGCTCCAACCATGGCGGCCATTGCTCCAGCCACCCCTCCGGGAACTGCATTTGCATGGGCTCCTGGTGGTGGTGGTGCTGCTGCTGTTGATGCTGACCTGACGACGTCGACGCCGGCGACGACGACAAGATGTCCAGGCCCAGCCCACGCAGGAACGAGGAGCTCGACGAGGTGGCGCCCATCTGTGCCGCCTTCTGAAGCAGCGACGTGGCTGACATGTGCGCCGACAGGGACGGTGACGGCGGCGGGAGCTGCTGCTGCCAGTCAGCCGCGGAGGCCGAGAACTGGGCGGACGCGGCGTCGGTCGCGAGGCACAGCGACGGGGGCTTGGCGGCCAGTGCGCGCTCCGGGTACTGCGATGCCTGGGCCACGGAAAACGGCGCGAACATGCTGCCGAGGAGGCTCTGCGATGTGGCCGAGACGCTGCTGGTGCTGGCACTGACATTGGTGCCGTTGACCGAGGGCGGGGACGGCATCAGCGGCGCCGGCGGTGTGTACTGGACGACGGGCTCAGGCGCGGCAGCGCCGATCTCCCGCTCTGCATGAAGCACAAGAGTATCAGCAAATCAGCAGCAAGATTCAGATCACAGATAATAAAAGATGATTAAGTTGGTGGTTTGGTGACTGTCGGCTATCTTGTTGATGATCTCCGCTCTTGACAGCTTCATGGTGCTTTCCTTGGTGGCCTTCAAATTAACCCACCACACCATATCATAGTACTTCAAGTTCTCCATGTACCGGCCGGTGCGAACAACTCCGGGCAACAGGTAGGGATGCACCACCATGAGGAACAACATGTGGTTGGAGAGCACTCGTATGCTGTCCCGGACCTCCTTGTCCGGGTCAGGGTCAGGGCCAGGGCACATGGAGAGGTAGAGATCGGTGGCGATGTGCCACACCATGATGCTACGGTCCAGCTCGGTGTCGTCGGCGATCCGTGTGAGATCCTCGTACATCTCTTTCTCCTTGAGGATCCACCTGCCCCGTGCATTCCTCAGATCATCTATTTTCCTCTTCCTGATCTCCCTCAGCAGCAGAGTCTTTATGGCGTCAGAGACGGGGGCGGTGCTTGAGTAGTGCATCTTCTGCCATCGGTCCTTAAGTCCAATCATCTTGGCGATCTTGCCTCTCAGGTGGCCGTCCTTGTTGGCGTCGGTGCAGAGGTCCAGCATGTTGTACTGCCCAAGCGAGTCCAGGGAGGCACTCCTCCTTGCTCCAACTTTGAGCATCTGGCGGAGGCACATCACCGCATCACAGAGCCGGTGCCATCCCCGGGCATGGTAGGACGCGCACGCCCAGGAAGACCCTGCCGCCCTAAGAGACGACGCGAGCTCCAATGCCATGGCTCCCACGAGCAGGACGTAGGTGACAGCGACGTCAGCTCTTGTGCTTCATGCAGTTAACTGCACCTTAACATCCAGTACTGCGTGTTAATTAGAGAAGACGGCAGGGTGTTTCCTGCAAAAGTGCGGACGAAGACCGGTCAAGCCACCTGGCTGCCACTTGTCGGGCTGTGATAGGCTGGGGACTAAATCATCACATCTAGTGCAAGTTGGGGTATGGTGGAGTTGCATTTTGCAAGTTTGGGACTGAATTATCACGTTCTGTGCAAGTTAGGGTACCTGGGGTGCTATTACCTCTTCAAGACCACATGGTCTGCTACGGGCGACGCGCGCATAGAAGTAACGTGGCAGCCCTTAATTAATTATTAACTAGGTACTTTTAAAAACACAATCGAGTAAACTTTAGCCTGTTAAAAAAATTTATAACACAACGATGATGCTCATACATAAGCATGTACACTCATTTCTCTGAACACACGCACACATACCCTATCCTATGAGCATCCCATCCATTGATTTGGCCATACATCCTAGTCAGCTGCCAGGTACAAGTAGACAAAAGTTTCATACTACACTAAACCAATAACAAGCCTTGGGAGTCTTTTTCAAATTAAACGAACAAATCTATGGTTCTATTCCCCTCCGTATTTCCGAGAAGGGCCTCGCCTATAAAACGAATAACAAGGAGTTCTCCAATGGGGGCAACAATGAGCAGTCCAATCATAGACATGATTCCTACAATTACACGAAACGCTTGACCAACAAAGGTTGTCGGATGTAAGTCTACGCAGAACATCTAAAGGCCGACGGAAGCGGCACCAACGATGAGCTCGGCGAGTATCGCAAAGCACAAGAAGGCATGTCTGCTACATTGAGTGGGCTCCGCTGCCTCGACGGGTTCATCCGCTGGGTTAGGCCTGTCTTCATGAGGCATCACAATCCTCTCGATCCTCTCGCGCCATGTTCGAAAGAGACGTCGATCCGGTTGTGCTTCGCCGACGCCGTTGCCACCATGGTCGGGGTTTTCGCTGTTGCCACCATGGTCGGGGTTTTCGACGTCGATCATCTCTATGCCCTCCATGGCGTCGCTTGATTGCTTTTCTGCAGTATTGCTCAGATGCTCTGCCGGGAGAGATTGAAATTAGCGTAGCTAAGTGGATCCGTATGCCGGGAGAGATTGAATTGAAGTTAGAGCAACTGAGGCGGATCCGTACGGCAAGGAAGCTAAATTTTCCGGTCGCATATATGTAGCACAAGATGACGTACGGCTGGAGCTCGTATATGCATAACCGACTCTAATTACCAAGGCTAACCGAAACACGATTGATTTAGGAGTATGTTACTGCACGCTATATTGCTTCAAGTAGTAGGACTCTTCTCTCTCGAAAAAGAAAAAAAGTTGTTGAACTCTTTATTATCATTAATTTGAATTGGATTTAACTGTAATCCCGAACAAACTACTCGGATGGATTTCACTAGTGGCAAAATTGTTGGCGCTTGGCGTAAATAAAAATCCTCTCCTCTCCCGGACGAGAAGAGAAACGCGGCTGCGGGAGAAGAGGTTTCGCTTTTCGTGCGGGCCCTGGTGCATGCATGCATGCATGCACCCGTACGTCCGGCGGTTTGGCTTCAGAATACAATACTTTTTTCACCTGGCACAAGGCGTGGTTAATTCTTTCTTTCTCATTGTTTTTGATACGGTATCGATGCCAAGAGAACAGGCGTGAGTAAATTTACATTTACATTTGTGCAAGGAGACAAAAA
Organism: Triticum dicoccoides; assembly: GCF_002162155.2. Lineage (NCBI taxonomy): Eukaryota > Viridiplantae > Streptophyta > Magnoliopsida > Poales > Poaceae > Triticum > Triticum dicoccoides. Next base: position 670,762,152 of record NC_041391.1, on the reverse strand, counting down.
TGTGTTTTCTTCCAGTTTTTGGGCTCCTCACAGCGATCATTAGTTAGTATTCCGAGACATAATTATAGATTTAGCCTTGTCACAAGAATTTAAATTCTGTTGGACAATAAGAGCATCTCCAGCCGTTGGGCCCCCCAGGGGCGCCTAAAATCACCGTCTGGGGGTGACCTGGCGCAAAAAATGGACCTGGGGCGAGTTGGTCCCCAGCTGCCGGCCCCAGGGCCGCCCTCACGCGCGTTCAAAAAATTAAAATACATAGCAAATTTAGGCAAAGTTCGGTGAAGTTCGGCTAAATATGACAAATTTCGGCAAACTTGGGCATATATTAGACATGTTCGCGGATTTTCTTTATATACATAGCAAAAATATAAACTAATCTAAAAAGAACGCCGAGTAGTCGTTGTAGTTGCCGCCATCGTCGGCCTTCTCCTCCTTGACGCGGGCGCCCCTGCTGGACCCCTCCCTGGCATCGCCATGGCGGACTGGTGGCGGCGGCGGCGCGTCGTCGTCGTCGTTGTCGTCGATGACGACGACTCCTCCTTCGTCGCGGCCTCGGCGGCGTCCTCGGCGGCGCACTGGCGCTCCCTCGCCATCTTCAGGGAGTCCTGGCGTGCCCATTCAAGGGCCGCGTTGTCGTCGAGCTCGACCTCGCCTTGCTCCGTTTTCACGGCGGGGAGACCCGGCTCCGTCTTCACTGGCGCGAGCCCCGTCTCCGTCTTTGGCTTGACGAAGCGCGGAGGAGGAGCCGACGAGGAGGCGCGCCGGACGCCCTCGTTGATGACGATGCCGGCGCTGCAAGTGCGCCGGCCGAGCGGCGTCTTCGCCGCGGGCTCGGCCTTGACGCCGAGCAGCGTCGGAGTGCCAGAGGAGTGGGAGGAAGAGCGCGAGGAGGAGGAAGAGGAGGAGGAGCCAAACCTCCTTGGCGCCCATTGCCCGTCGCGTCGGCGGTGCGCCGGGGCGGCATCCCTTGCCGGGGATACGCCAACGGCGGGTTATTGCCGCCCTCGAGGTGCGTCAGCACGTCCTCAAGTGTGCGGCCGGGGGCGCCCCACCACAGGTGGCGCCCCTCGCTGTTCTTCAGGCCGCCGACCACCGCCGTGCCGTTGGTGGACGCCAGCCGCTGCTGCTGATGACGCTC